>NC_140492.1:92527536-92910036 GCF_964271855.1 Acomys minous | reverse complement strand
AGTTGCTGGGAATTGAACTCAGGAGCCGCCAGTGCTCTTAACTGCTGAGCCATCTCTCCAGCCCGAATGTGGCTGCTTTTGAGTAAACACTGCTGTAATTCTCCATAATACTGCCCATTTTGTGAGCATGCTTGCTGTCTATGTTCCTTAGGTGAAAGAGGAGTCTCTAAAAGCTAAGAATGGACTATTCTGTATTTAAAATAGTGCCTAATACATACTAGACTTTCAGTAGTTATTGATATCTCACTGGGAACTCTGCTGAGGACCCTTCAAGGCTGACTAAGAGAAAACTTGTTCGATTGTAAGAATTTCTTTTTTACATGCTGGTGAGGATGTGGGGAGAGAGGAACACTCCTTCATTGCTGGTGGGAATGCAAACTAGTACAGCCACTTTGGAAATCTGTCTGGTGCTATCTCATAAAAATGGGAATAGGGCTTCCTCAAGACCCAGCTATTCCACTCCTTAGAATATACCCAGAAGATGCTCTAGCACGCAACAGGGACATTTGCTCAACCATGTTCATAGCAGCCTTATTCATAATAGCCAGAACATGGAAACAGCCTAAGTGTCCATCAGTAGAAGAATGGATAAAGAAACTGTGGTACATATACACTATGGAATACTACTCAGCTATTAAAAACAAGGAATTCCCGAAATTTGTGAATAAATGGATTGAGGTAGAAATGATCATAATGAGTGAGTTAACGCAGAAGCAGAAAGACTCAAATGGTATATACTCACTTATATCTGCATATTAGCCCAAAGGGCATGTCCCACGAAAGCCTTCAATTACCAGGAAACTGGGACAGTGGGGAGGACATCCTATTGGGACTCTAGATGAGAGAAGCATGGGAGAATAGCAAAGTAGAAGGATCCAGAGGGTCCTAGAAACCTACAAGTAGAATATTATGATAGGCAGATTTGGGCCCAGGGGTCCCGCTCAAACTAAGGCACCAACCAAGGACAATACAGGCCGTAAAACTTTAAACCCCTACCCAGATCTAGCCAATGGTCAGAACATTCTCCACAGTAGAGTGGAGAGTGGGATATGACTTTCTCACATACTCTGGTGCCTCACCTTTGACCATGTCCCCTGGAGGGGGAGACCTGGTGGCACTCAGAGGAAGGACAGCAGGTTACCCAGAAGAGACTTGATACCCTATGAGCATATACAGGGGGAGGTAATCCCCCCTCAGGAACAGTCATAGGGGGGGGGAATAAGGGGAAAATGGGAGGGAGGGAAGAATGGGAGGATACAAGGGATGGGATAACCATTGAGATGTAACAAGAATAAATTAATTAAAAAAAGGAAAAAAAAGAAAAAAAAAGAATTTCTTTTTTAATCTACATAAGAAGTCTGAGAGGTAATCCAGAAAAGAAAGGATTAGATTAGTTTAAAAAACAATCCCACCAGGATCAGTGGTACACACCTGTGATCCCAGCACTTAGGGAGGCAGAGGCAGGCAGATCTCTGAGTTTGAGGCTAGCCTGCTGTTCAAAGTGAGTCTAGGACAGCCAAGGCCACACAGAGAAACCCTGTCTCAAAAAACAAAAAACAGAACAACAATAACAAACAACACCAACTAAACAAAAAACCAATCTCAAGGCTGGAGGGATTGCTCAGCTGTTGGAAGCACTGACTGCTCTTCCAGAGGACCAAGGTTCAATTCCCAGTACCCACATGGCGGCTCACAACTATCTATAACTCCAAGATCTGACACTCACAGACATACATGCAGACAAAACCAATGTACATAAAATAAAAAAGAAATAAAATATTAAAAAACCTAAAACAATCCCAGAACAAAAAAGATACTCAATACTATCTTTTCATACATACTATTATTACTGATTAATTCTGATGTAATTTTCAAGTAAATTATAGGTAAGGAAAGATAAACATTGAAATTTAATAATGCTTAGATTCTGCCTGTAATGGTAATTTATTATTTGAACTATAAGAGATTCTTATTTTGGCTGTCTAACAACTAACATGCTGTTCAGGCCTAGTCATCTGATAGCCACAGTTTGCTTTTAATTTAAAAGACGAGAAACTAGGGGCCGGTGAGGTGGATGGCTCAGCAGGTAAAGGCACTTGCCATGTAAGCCTGACAGTCCTAGAGCAACCCGCAAGCCCATGTTAAAGTGGAAGTGTAAAAAACCAAGGCTTTTAAATCCACGGGGCCTAGGGGTGGCTGCAGTGGCGAGAAAGAGGGTCCGAAGGCTTTTGTTCTAGGCCCATCAGGCTAGGAGCTGGTTACTTCTAGTGTCTCTGTCCTTTCAGGCTGTTTGGAGCCATTGGTCACAGGGATAAACTCTGGACTTTCTAAACTCTTTCACTGTCAGGCTGAAAGCTCTGGCTGCTGTACTTTTTTTTTTAGTTTTTGGAGACAGGGTTTCTCTGTTGCCTTGGCTGACTTTGTAGACCAGCCTGGCCTCGAACTCACAGTGATCCGCCTGCCTCTGCCTCCTGAGTGCTGGGATTAAAGGCGTGCGCCACCACGCCCGGCTCTGGCTGCTATACTTTAACTCTTAAATTTTCAGGCCAATAGCCTTGATATTTGGGGCTGCTGGTTGCAGTGGACAGATGGACTGGGGGGTGGGAGTGGGGGGGCGGACAGACAGAGAGACAGAGACAGACAGAGAGAGACAGACTGAGACAGAGACAGAGACAGAGACAGAGAGAGAAAGGAGAGAGAGAGGACGCCATACATTCCCATAAACATAGGAGGCTCCCATAGATCATTCATAAACATACATAAAGACATAGGCAATCAGCTGGGCGGTGGTAGTGGCGCACGCCTTTGATCCCAGCACTTGGGGGAGGCAGAGGCAGGTGTATTGTTGTGAGTTCAAGGACAGCCTGGTCTACAAAGCAAGTCCAGGACAGCCAAGGCTGCACAGGGAAACCCTGTCTCGAAAAACCAAAAAAAAAAAAAAAAAAAATACAATCATTACATAAAAAGAGTTACAGTAAGACTATAGATTCTAAGTTCTTTCATAAGAACTATATTTACTAGATCCTTTTTTATTATAACTTTAAAGCAGTGGTTTTATCTTTATGCTCATTATGAATTCAAAGCACAAGTTTTTCTTTTTCTTATTTCAAATGTATGTTATGTGTTCAGAGGAAGAGATTTTTATGTCAAGGTTTTTCCAAGAAACAGGTGTTTCTTTTGTATAGATAACCATGTATTCTTTGTTTCATATGGTCTTTCTTATCATAGTGTACACCTAGGCCTTATCCTTGGACTAAACCTAAAATGAATGTATTTCCTTGATTTATTTTATTTTATTATTTATTTATTTATTTATTTATTTATTTATTTATTTATTTTGGTTTTTCGAGACAAGGTCTCTCTGTGTAGCCCTGACTGTCTAGACTCACTTTGTAGACCAGGTTGGCCTCAAACTCACAGCAATCCACCTGCCTCTGCCTCCCAAGTGCTGGGATTAAAGGCGTGCGCCACCACGCCTGGCATCTCCTTGATTATTAATTTGCTTCCGTCTTGTTTTCCTTCTTGGTGTAATTCACATGGAGGTTCACAGAGCTCCTCACAGTTTTTGCTATATTGCAGGAGGGTTTTAAATTACCGGAATCAATCCAGGAACCATTATTAGGAGTTATAAAGTCATCTGTAGGAAATCTGCCCAACAGATTGAGTAGCACCTGTGGAGGAATAAAATTATGGTATAGGCAGTGAGGGTCTATTCATGGTCAACTGCATTATTCCAGGCTTATAGGACAAGCATCGGAAGGCAACATAGCAACAATAAGCAGTCTTGAGGCAAAACCCCTTGGGGCTCTGCCTACGCCAGGGATACACCCATCCGTCAGCCATGCAAAAACAAGTGGGCTGCGGCCAGGAAGCTCACTTGCTTGCTTTTGCCCATCCAGCATGTGACTGCTGGATGGAAAGGAAAGAGGATGGGAGGAAAAGAGGCAGTTGACAGCGCTGGCCTCTGGCCTCCACGTGCCCCATATTACCCATCTACCTACAGTAATAAATAATACATAATTTTTTAATGCCGTAGGAAGTGAAACAGTAAAAACAAAGTGGGAAACTAATATTTCTTATGGTTCAAGGTCTTTTAGGACGGAAGAATGTGGGGTGATTGAAGTACATAGTGTTCAGAGGCAGGTGTGCCCCACCTAAGGCCTGTGGGCTGCAGGTGTCCCAGGAGAGCTATGAACACAGCCCAGCACATCTGTAGGTGGCAGCGCTGTTATAAGCTTTGACACGCCTGGTCTATTAGAGTCCTTGAAAATGGTGTCAGCATCGTGGACATAGGTGCTCACAAGATTGCTAGCACCAGGCTTTATTTAGCTCAGCAAATGCCTTCACTTACATGTCAGAGTTTTAAAAAATAGGAGGGTAAGTTTCATCTCTGAGCTGTAGGTGTATGATCTGGGTGGACAGCAAGTTTGTAATCAGGCAGACAATTGAGGCTTTGATATTAGGGAGAATTTAATGCGCGCTCTCTCTCTCTCTGAACTGTACTCTGATTTAGGGTAATCTGGGTGAGAATTGAAAACGAAAGCATCTGTCTCCCTGACTCTGCTGTGTTTCTTCCTAAGGCTGGCCCTCACTGCGATGAATAAGTTTGAAGAGGCAGTGACAAGCTACCAGAAAGCACTGGATCTGGATCCTGAAAACGATTCCTATAAGTCCAATCTGAAAATAGCGGAACAGAAGTTAAGAGAGGTATCAAGCCCTGTAAGTGGCCGCTGTGACGTGTGTGGACCAGAGCCTCTTGTTCAGAGGTGACTGATGTCACAGCGGCTGGGACGAATCTCAGGTCTAACTAACTCTTTTGCAGACAGGAACTGGGCTGAGCTTTGACATGGCTAGCTTGATAAATAACCCGGCATTTATCACCATGGTGAGTAGACCTCCTCTCTGATCTATTGGCTGCTGCCCACTAGACATTTGCTAAGCTTTTATGCCCTACTTTTTAAGGAGATGGGATCGTATAGTAGTTGCTAGAGTTGACCCAAAATTATTGGGCTCAAGTGATTTTCTTGCTTCAGCCACTCAAGGAACAGGGAGTGAGGGCTTCAAATTTGGTTTTGCTTTTGTTTTTGTTTCTGTTTGTTTGTTTGTGTTTTGAGATAGGGTCTCTCTGTGTAACAGCTCTGGATATCCTGGACTCTCTTGGTAGATCAGGCTGGCCTTGAACTCTCAGTGATCCACCTGCCTCTGTGTCCTGAGTGTGGGGGTTAAAGGTGTGCGCCACCGTGCCCGGCCCCCAATTTTTTAGAAACAAATGCAGGAGTTTCTGTTGAGTGGCAAATTTTTAGGGCGGAGGCTGAGACAGCAGGGCTTTACCTGTCCACCTTCTTTAGAGGGAAGCCAGGGTGGATTTCAGAAAGTCCATAGCCTTCCTAAACCAAAATATAAAAGCCAGTGTTTGTGTGAATGTGTGACTTTATAAGACAAAACTTGTATTTTTTTCATTAGATTGCCCATTTACAAACATGAAAATTTAAAAACCACTGCCTCCCCGCAGGCTCGCAGGTTTCATCGGGATATCCTTGTATTCCGTTGCCTGTGGGAAAATGCCTTTTCTTCCTTTCCAGACTCAGAGCTTACATCCACGATTTGTGGCTGTGTCCCCCCCCACTCTCCCCCACCCCCCCACCCCCCGCCACTTCTTTTTTTGCTCATTAATCTGATCACTGGTGGCAATGCCCTCCATTAACATCTAATTTTTTTTATTGTCTTTTAACTCATTTTTCCAGTTGAGACCAGTTTCTACAGGACCTTCTCTTTTGTGTAGCACCCTAAACTCCGCCCAGTGTTAGGGTGGGCGTTATTAGGTCTCATTCCTCTGCCCTTGCAGCATCCCTAAGCATCACTGCCATATTTTAATAAGCAATACTATTTTTCAATTGTAGGCTGCAAGTTTAATGCAGAACCCTCAGGTTCAACAGCTGTAAGTATAAAGGGCCCCTTGTGCCTTTCTCTCCCTTCTCATTGCCAGGCTCCGAATTTGAGCATATCATCTCATAATTGATAAAGACGCACCAAATGCTGCTCATTTAGAACTTAGGGTCAACTTACACATTTGACCCGACTCCTTCTATGCTGTTGCTACACTTGCCTGACTTCTCCTTCCGGTGAAGAATATATGCTAATCTCCGTGGTCTCTTATTGCCCTAGAATGTCAGGAATGATGACAAATGCCATCGGCGGACCTGCTGCTGGAGTTGGAGGCCTAACAGACCTGTCCAGCCTTATCCAAGCGTGAGTGCTTGTCCTAGTTTGCTCTCCACTATAGTGATAAGGCGGAATGACCACAGCAACTCGAGGAAGTTTATAGTCCGTCAAGAAGGGAAAGACAGCGCAGGAACACAAGGCAGGAACCTGGAGGCAGGAACTGAAGCAGGGACTATGGAGGAACACTGCTTGCTGGCTTGTTCTCTGTGGCTTCTCCAGCTTGGTTTCTTATACAATGGAAGACCCCCCTGTCCAGGGGTGGCACAGCCTCCAGGGTGCTGGCCCCTCACACCTTAGTCATTAGTCAGAAAAATATGCCCCAGATTTATCTGCCGGCCGGTGTGATGGAGACAATTCTTCAGATGATATTCCTCCTTGGTATGTTTAACTTAGTGTCAAATGAGAAAAACTAACCAGTGCAAAGTTACTTAACAGAAACAGCAAACATGTATTTGAAACCTTATAGTTTGTTTCTAAGGGGTCAAGACTTTCATTTTAATTTTTTTCTGTTAAAATGACTTGCTGAATTAAACGTATTAAATCTCTAAGAAGTTGGTAAATAGTTACATTTAAAAGTGAAGGGATCTTCACATACCAGCAGGTCTTTAAAAAGAGTTATTAGTAGTGGAGTCGGCAGAACGCTGGTGCGGTGGCGCACACCTTTTATTCCAGCACATGGGAGGCAGAGGCTCGGGGGTCTTCTGTGAGTTCCAGACCATTCAGGTCTATGTAGTGATAACCCTGGTGCAACAAGCAAGCAACAAAACAAAACAAGGAAGTGAGTAGTTTCCATCCATAACTGGTGGGTGGAGGAGCTGAGGGCCAAGTTTTAACTTCCTGGGCGCTCAGAGCATCAGAGCTCAGTCTTACAGCTAAATTTTTGTTGTTTTCAGTATTGAATTAGGGTCCTCAGTTTTGTTTTTTTTAATGTGGACTATCAGTCCTGTCATCTACACTTAGAGTCTCTAAGGATTGCTGGCCTGCTTATTGATGCCCACTCATTGTGATCTCATATATCAAGCTATTAATCTTTTACTTTCACCAATGAAGAGCTAAGACATTGTAAAAAAATTTTTTTTAAGCTTGAACAACTACTCTGGGGTTTAAGTGGTGGTCATGTCTACTGAAAGTAGGTAATAATTAGGTACAGATCTATAATTTAAATTCACTTTAAATAAAAAGATTTATTTATTTATTTTACATGAGTGCTCTATCTGCATGTAGGCCTGCAGGCCAGAAGAGGGCATCAGATCTCATTACAGATGGTTGTGAGCCACCATGTGGTTGCCGGGAATTGAACTCAGGACCTCTGGAAGAACAGACAGTGCTCCTAACCACTAAGCCATGTCTCCAGCCCCCAGAGTCACTGTTTTGTTTTTGGTTTTGCTTTTGTTTTTTTGAGATATAGTCTTGCTATACATCCCAAGTTGGCTTCTAACTTAAGGCGATCTTCCTGAGTGTGCTGGGATTACAAACATGATCCCCCATACCTGGCTTAAAACCACCTTTACTTTACTGGTAGTACTCCTCTGCGTTTAGTCTCTAGCACCACAAAATAAGTGAGTAAAATGAGTTTTAAAATCTCGTTACATTACTAATGTTTGGAACACTTAGGAAACTCACTCAAGCGTCTGCAGTCCTTCTGACTCTGTATATTTAAGCACATTACTGACGGTCACAATTGCCAAAGACATTGTGTTTTGAATGTGTGTCTGAAACTGCCACTGCCAAGTTTATTAGGATGCCACAGTTCCAGTTTCTAATTTGTGGTTAAAAGCAGTCACCATTTAGGATGTTGATTTTTTTTTTTTGATTAATCTTTAAGTGGCATGATTTTCATGTTTAATACATGTCTTTGAGGTCAATAATTTGTGATAAACTTACTGTAACTTCAGGAACCGTTTTACTAGAGTTTAAAGGAGAAACTGCGAGGCAGGCAAGTTATAAATCTCAGCAGCTGCCCAGAGGAGAATGGAGAAGAGAAAGAGAAATAAAAACAAAATCCAAACAAATACTCCCCGATTCCTTAAAAATAATCCATGCTGTTTGAGTTAAGTCAGCATGGAGGTTAGCTACATGGCAACAGTGCCACAGGCAACATGGTGGAGGTGGGGGAGGGGCTGGGCTTCAGTGAAAGATTAGGGAGGCCTAGAGCTCCAGGAAAATTCTGCATAGAGTCTGCCCAGCATGCAAATGAAAGAGACAAAAACAAAAGAATAGGAGTTTCATCAGGACTCAGAAAAGTGAGCAGCCCCAGGGACTCTTAATGGTGGCTTGTATTGTTCATTTTCTGAGACAGGGTCTTATAAAGACCACGCTGACGTTGATTTCACTGTGTAGCCGAGGATGCTCTTGAACTCCTGAACTCCTGAACTCCTTGCCTCTTCCTCCCAAGTGCTGGTATTATAGACATGCCCTACCATCTTGTTTCAAAATTGGGAATGAATGTGTTTAATAAGGTGCTTGGGTTAAATCTAGAGCATTAGGCATGCTGGGAAAATGTTCTGATGGGCTAGGGGGATGGCTCAGGGGATAAGAGCTCTCACTGCACAGTAATGAGACTAATAATCTTAGCTTCCGTGTAAGAACCTGGGCATCTTAACTCCAGATCCAAGGGGCAGAGAAGGGATGATTGCTCAGGCTTGCTAGCTTCCAGCCTAAGAAAATGCAAGTTCCAGGTTCAGGAAAAGACAGGGAGTGACAGAGGAGGGCACCTGACATCCCTTCTGGCACAGCTATATGTATGCATGCATGCACGCACACATGCATGCACGCGTGCGCGCACACACAGAAACCTTTAAAAGTTCTGTCAAGCCAAGTGTGGTGGTGCACACCTTTTTCCCACCATTCAGAGAGGCAGAGGCAGGCGGATCTCTTTGAGTTCGAGGCCAGCCTGGTCTACAAAGTGAGTCTAGGACAGCCAAGACTACATAGAGAAACCCTGTCTCAGGAAAAAAAAAATGTTCTGTCATTGAACTGTATTTCTATGCCTATGATAAACTTTATCTTGAAATAAAACTGGCTTTTCAGTGACCTCTGTAAGGATCCCATACTGGGAGTTGTTATGCCCTATCCCAAGACACTAGGAAGACTTGGCACAAAGAGCATCACGTCTCAGGGCGTACTGTAAAGGAGCACACTTTTTTGGTCCTTTGGTTAAATAGTGAACAAGCAGTTTGCATCCAATTCAGGCGCTCATACCTTAGCTTTGGCATTTTGTTTCTTTTTGTGATCTTCACCAAAAGGCTGAAAAACAAAGGGTGTTTTTGTTTCCCCAAAAAGAACTGTCCTGGGCTGGAGAGACGGCTCAATTGGTAGTTTGCCTTGCTACCATGGAAGACACCAGTTCCATCTCCTGACCTGAACGCAATTGAAAACAAAAAACGGGCACTGATGCCACGTCTTGTAATTCCAGTGCTGGGAAAGTAGGGACAGGAGGATCCCTGGGGCTTGCTAGCCTGCTAGCCAGCCTAGCCTGTCACAGCTTTCTAGCCAGTAAATAAACCCTGTCTTAAAACAAACAAAAACATTGGACTGTACTGAACGGACTATACGAACTGTTGTCCTTTGACCTCCTTTGACACACACACACACACACACACACACACACACACACACACACACACACACACACAAAGGCACACAAACTAATCCACTAATAATGCTATGTGGAATATTGGTAATGTTATGGTTCAAAGGAAAATTTCCCTTTGGTAGTCCCACAGCGTCTGGAGTTTGTTTTGCCTGAGTAGCCTATAACTGGAAAGTCCTCAGTGTATTCTGCTTTTTCCCTGCAGGGGGCAGCAGTTTGCTCAGCAGATACAGCAGCAGAACCCTGAACTCATAGAGCAGCTGAGAAATCACATCCGCAGCAGGTCCTTCAGCAGCAGCACTGAGGAGCACTCCTGACTTGACCAGGACCCTCCCCCCCATACAATGGTTGAATGGTTTACGGTTCTGATGTATACACTTGTAGATACTAGCCAGAAACAAAGTAACAAGACAACAACAACAACAACAAAACACCCTATACAATGTCTGGGTGGAAACAAAGGTCTCTTGTATAAGCCTGAGAGAATACATCTGTTTAGATAATAGTTTATCACAAACAGACTTGGACATAATACAAACTCCTTTGGAAACAAATGATCAGTAGCCTTGTTAAGTGCTAATCCAGCCTTGGGACAAGGGCCCGTTCATTTTAAGACTTTTACCATCATATTTGTATATTCGACTTAGTGCAGAGTATATTTATTGACTAGTAGGGCTATTTGCTGGAAAGCTCATTGGCTGCAGGTTTCCGTAGGTTCTGAGAGGGGTGATGACGAAGTGCAAAGATTTCCCATGCTGGTTTAGAGGAAGTGTGCTTGGCAGCACGCCAGGACACAAGCTTTGGCATGTGCTGCCATCAGTAACACATGTCTCTTGTGGGTACGGGTACTGTCTGCAGGGCGGCTTGTGCTGGGGACAGGGAATCTTCCGAACTGGCAGGAAGCAATGTTTGGTGCAAGCAATGCTTTGAAGATACTGTGAATGTACAGAAAGCAAAGGAAGTATGCTCAGGTTTTCTGTATAGATTTTAACCAGTCTTGTCTGTAGCTTAGTGTTGATCGCATTCGCATGGCCAGTTAAGTACATAATGAAACATACTTAGAAATCCTTCATGGTACTGGTCAGGTCAGTGACACAACTGCTCCATTAAATTGTCACAGCTTGCCAGTTTTGTTGGTGGTAAACTTACCTAGGGCAGTATCTAGTTACATTTTTAAAAGCCACTGACTTGACCCTAAATTATGGGTTTTCTAAGTGGAATTTAATTATGTGCACATCAACGAATTTTTTTTTAATGTTACCATTATTTGGTGGATATAAAAAGTATCTATTGCTCATTTGTGTGATCCTCTGCTGCAGCTTAGCTTGGCATGCCGGTCTTACACTTAACTTTAATTTATTGCAATTTAAACATAGCAGGAGACTTCAAGTATCTTATTTGAAATTGGATGCCATACTGTGCGTCTGGCATACAGTTAGAAGGAATGGCATGACTCTAGGTGCATTGGTGGATGAGAAAGCTCCAATTTCAGAAGGAATTTGTTTATTAATGAAAAAAAAACTGGTTAAATGGGGTTGGTGTGTAATGATTTTGCAAGCAATGAGGGAAAGGTGGAGAAGAAAAGAGTTTAAAATTAACGAGGTGGTAGGGCCTTCCCACAACTGTTCTCAATCTGTGTGATTAGTATCCTAAGGTTTCCAAACCGACCTTTTTCCTTTTTTTTGCCTTTTGTGAGACAGTGGTTCTGTAATTTCACCACCAAGTGGGGGAAATTAATTAAAAATTCAGGTTTAGGGTCGTATCGTCAAGTTTGCTTTAGATCACCATTTTAAACAGCACATCAGCAGTTAGGACTCAACTTTAGAACAAGGTAAGGTTAGAGGTCTCTCCTCAAATAGTGGCTTGGGCTCACATGGGAGAAACAGGGAATGGTTCTGGTAGAGAACAGGCTTTAAATAGGAGGACCCCTGACATCAGCTCTGCTGTGTGAGCTGTACCACTCACTGTCTAGTGTTCTTTACACACACAGAGATGCACTCATTGGTTACACGAAGGTTGTGACTATGATGAAAGAAAACTCGAAGTTGACACTTAACTAAAACCCAGTCATCTAATGTTGAATACGTTAATAATCATAGAATATGCTTTTAGTTCAGGAAAACTGGTGAACCCTTCGTGATTCAACTGGGACACAGAAAATACAAATTAACAAACATCAGAGATGAAAGTGGCAGAGTACAGCCTAGTGTGTGAGATCATGAGTTCCATCCCATCACTGCGTTAAAAGAGGAAAAAAAGAGCAGACGCACTACTGAAAAGATCCGTGGCTATTAAAAGGAAAGTAGGGGGCCTGGGAGCAGAGCTCAGTTGGCAGTGCTCGCCTAGCATGGGCGGAGCCCGGGGTTCCCCCCTGCCTAGTATTGCACGCAACTGCAGTGTGCAGCTGGAGTGCCAGCACTTGGGAGCTAGAGGCAGGATCAGAATGCCATGTCATTCTGGGCTACACAGTGAGTAGGATGCTAACAAGAACACCCCAGTAGAAAACAAAGCAGCCCAAACAAGAACCATAAAAGGCAATTAGAAAACACTATGACTTGCTCTGGATTTTTGTATGTAACAACTTTGGGCAACAGATCTTTGTAAAAAGATAACCAAGGGAGGAAAAAGTTAGGTTCAGGTGATTTCCCTGGTCAATTCTATCAGTCTTAGGAGAGAATAATATCCATTCTGTGCAAGTCTTTCTGAAAACAGACGAGAGAGAAATAGTCCCCAGCTCATTTGACCAGTAATGCCCTGGTGAGAATCAGCAGCTCTCAGCAGCAGCTTCGGAACACTGTCTTCAGGGGCTAATGGCCTTAGCTGAAGGTACCTCTTCTTTCTACATGAAATAAAGGAACCGGTGGATCTTCCATTTCACTTTCCTAGTTTTGTTTCTTTGGGAACAAATAGACTGCCAAATGTCGCTCCCACTTCCATGGAGTTTCTTTCTAGTCAGGGCACCTTTTACTCTTCAGGTCTTTCCATCGCATTAGAATCATCACACTGTAAGCTATTTCAAGAATGTGTGTGTGTGTGTGTGTGGGGGTCTGATTGTGCAAGCTGTCTTAAAATTCCAAGACACTTCCCCAGTGTTCTTCCCCTTGTCTGGAAAATACACTTGCTAAGAGAAACAGGGCATTGACTACTTCCATATATTCTAATAAGGAATGCCTGACCTCCATGAACCCCATTTCACTGGAGTAGCTGATGCCGTTACTGTGCTATGCAAAACTGAACATGTCCTGTTTATGGAAATGGATTTTTCATTTACTGTATCAGATCACCAATCTAGTTTTTATAATAGTTGACACAGATCCTTTATAAGATGGCATTAACTAGCCTTTATTTAAAGTATGACTAGTGTGTACCTATGTTGTTTATACACAGAAGAGACTTTGTAATTAAAAGTATATAGCAGAGTAAGTTTTAAATTATGACCGAATGAAACAATGGTTTAGTCATGAGAGGATGTGACAAAGACCAGTCTTTGTCATCCTAAAGGAGCAGACTTCAGTTCTCACTGCTTGCATTTTGTTTTGCACAGATACTCATCAATCCTGACTAATGTGAAGGGCAAGTCTTCTGAATATTCCTTTCATTCTGGACCAAACAATTTGTCATGGCAATAAATAATTATGCATTTAAGAGCAAAGGCCTTGTGTTTGACTTACTGTACCCTTCACATGTAAGTATGCTTTTAGTATATACTGGGGATTTTCAGCTCAACAAAACAGAATAGGGTTTAACAGCATGGATTTTGGTTAGGACAATATAGGGAAACATTTTGTTACATCGCCCCCCCACCCCCAAACAGGGTAGCCTTGGCTATGCTGGACTAACTTTGTAGACCAGGCTGGCCTTAATTTCCTTTTTCTTTTATGCTCTTCTTCCTTCTCCTTTCTTTCTTTTTTTGTTTTTTTGAGACAGGGTTTCTCTGTGTAAACAGCCCTGGCTGTACTGGAACTCACTCTGTAGACCAGGCTGGCCTTGAATTCACCGAGATCCGCCTCCCTCTTCTCTGATGGGATTAAAGGTGTGAGCTACCACACCCAGCTTTAAAGCCTTAACTTTCTTGCTGATTTGTTCCTGACATGAATGGGCGTGATTACATGGACAGATAAAACTTCTATATTAGTACATTATAAAGAGCTAAAAGTCAGATATGAAGTTGGGATCATTTAAATGTATAGTATGAAAATAAACCCTTCATTCTTCAGTGGGGGAAAAATCCAGAAGTTTTTTAGGTTAAACCTAGACAGTTATTCACATTGTTAAAAAGTTAACTGAGTGAACCAATTCTGGTCTGCTCCTGGGTGTCTATTAGTGTGTGTTGGAATATGTACACTAACACAGACATACATACACCCATCCAATGATTTTGAAAACTACAAATGTTTATCCTGTGTGTGTTAGGAAAGAACCAGGTTACAGGAAGGAGACCAGAAATGTTTCAAATAAGCATTTTTTTCTGTTGGCTAAGCATCTAGGAAAGAGACTGTAGTTGACTATGTTTAGTTTAACTAAGTTTCTATATGCTAAGTATTATGAAAATTCAAAAGTCCCAAAACAAACAGCAGGCATTTTCCAGATGAGTAAACTGTCGCCCAGGGGCCCTAGCCAGTGGTGCCATGAAACATGGATACCCTACTAGTGTCCGCAGATGGCTGAGTTCATCTGCCCTCAGAGCCTAAGACATCACCTGGCCCTTAAGAAAAAAGGTTTGCTATCTGCTTTTTAGATACTTGTAGCTGGTTTTTGTTACTTTGTGGGTTCTTTTTCCCACTCTTTAAACCCCCCAGTTTCACCCTATCACTAGATAGGAGAGAAAGGAGGATGGGGGGAGAGAGAGAGAGAGAGAGAGAGAGAGAGAGAGAGAGAGAGAGAGAGAGAGAGAGAGAGAGAGAGAGAGAGAGAGAGAGAAAGAAAGAGAGAGAGTGAGTCAGTGTGAGTCTTAAATCTACTTTCTTGTTTCTTCTTTGAGCACAACTACTAACAAACTGCAACCGACTCCCCTGAACAACCAATAACCACGGATCCCCCATCTCTGGGGCCCTAGCTCTGAAAAGTTCCCAGAATTACAAATGCCACACAATCATAGAAACTATCTGCAGCTGGCAAAACCAAACTTCTGCCAAAGCACGAGGCAAATCATAGTCAGCTGCTGCAAGGCCTGGGATTAGAGTGAAAACGTGATAGTTCTGTGGTTTTTAAACCAAAATTCAAGCTGGGTGTGGTGGCGTATGCCTTTAATCCCCCCAGTACTTGGGAGGCAGAGGCATGTGGATGGTTGTGAGTTTGAGGCCAGCCTGGTCTACAAAGTGAGTCTAGGACAGCAAAGGCTACACAGAGAAACCCTGTCTCAAAAAACCAAAAACAAACAAACCAAAAAGACAAAACAAAATAAAGAAACCAAAATTCCAAAATTTGCACTACAATTATTTGACAAAAAGCCTCAAAGATTAGCCTGTTGAAAACAAAACCCGACAATTACTTAAAGGACATGAAATATGGACAGAAAGTATGGAAATGTTCTGTTCATTTAGAATACAACTCACAAGAGAAAACTAGTGTTCTTACAACAAATATTTAATATTTAACTGTTTTACAGGAAACAAATTTAAATAACATATACTTCTTTTTGCTCTCGATCAATGCACAAAGCTGACAAAATACAGAGAGCATTTCTGTGATTAAACAAGAAGGTTAACATTAGGAATTTTCTTTAGGCTTCCACTCCCACGGCTGACGAGACCACACAGACTTGCCCGATGTCATCGTATTCGTACGTTCTCTTCAAGAATGTGTCAGTGAGTCTCAAGCCAGAGACACTCTAGAGAGAGAGAGAGATGCACTTCAGTTTCCACTCACGGATAATTACCAGGGAAACTGTGGCTTTCAGAAATGACAATTTAGCCCACCCTGTTGAGATTGCTGAAAAGTGCACGTACTTGAAGCCCCTGTACTGAGGACAGCAGAGTCAGGGCCAGGCAGAGCGAGGAGCTTGGGTGCAGCTTTCCCAGCTGCCTTCCTGAAACCCCACACCAGTGGATAGCATTGGTGTTGCACATTTCCAGAACCAGGTCCATCGTCCTCTCACTGCTGCAGCAATCAGAAAACAAGAATAAATCTTGTATATTTCCTAAGGAGATACCATCACAGTCCTGTTTTTTTTTTTCCCCAGTCAGTTTACTTTGTGGGTGTACAGGGGAATAAAAAGCAGAAAAATAAAGGGAAAAAATGAGCACGTCATTATTTAGATTAAGATAGGATGAAGGGGCAGGGACCACTTGGGAGTTAAAAGTAGAACGATCAGAAGTTAGAGTCCAGCCTCAGCTGTAGAGGCAGTGTGAAGCCAGCCTCAGCTGTAGAGGCAGCGTGAAGCCAGCCTCAGCTGTAGAGGCAGCGTGAAGCCAGCCTCAGCTGTAGAGGCAGCGTGAAGCCAGCCTCAGCTGTAGAGGCAGCGTGAAGCCAGCCTCAGCTGTAGAGGCAGCGTGAAGCCAGCCTCAGCTGTAGAGGCAGCGTGAAGCCAGCCTCAGCTGTAGAGGCAGCGTGAAGCCAGCCTCAGCTGTAGAGGCAGCGTGAAGCCAGCCTCAGCTGTAGAGGCAGCGTGAAGCCAGCCTCAGCTGTAGAGGCAGCGTGAAGCCAGCCTCAGCTGTAGAGGCAGCATGAAGCCAGCCTCAGCTGTAGAGGCAGTGTGAAGCCAGCCTCAGCTGTAGAGGCAGTGTGAAGCCAGCCTCAGCTATAAAGAAGTACTATCTCAAAAAGCCAAATAAAGACAGAATAAGGAAAACGAAAGGATGGCATCTTTCAGGTGGTTTCCAGCTCTGCTAGTGAGCACAGGCTCTCTGCTGCTCAGCTACTGGACTTGACATTGGGATCTCAGCTATGTCTCGTAGTCTTTCTTGTGGGAACTCCATAGGAAAGAAGGACAACTTAAGTGTCAAATAACCCTCAAAGGAAAAATCCCCTAGATACGCCCTATATTTGCATATCTTCGCCTGGACTTTCCCTGAGACCTTATGATTGGCAAGCACTGTGTGTAACAGCTGTAAGACCTGCCTCTGCTGTACAGTTCACAGGTCAGCCAGAGAGATGAACAACAACAGCAACGCGTGGGTGCTAGCACAGCCCTAAGCTAAACCCCCTATGAAGCAGTCTGAGGGGCTAGGAATGCAGCGCAGTTGGTTCGCTAGCATCCTCAGGGGCCTGGGATTGATCCCTAGCACGCCATGAACAGCACAGTGTGAGCACCTGTAACGCCACCTCACACCTGGGAAGTTGGGGTAAGGGCACCGGAAGGTCAAGGTGCCCCTCAGGTTCACAGAGAGCTCAGTGCCAGCCTGGGTTAGAGACCCTGTCTCAAAACAACAACCACAAAGGTAAGTGTGTAGCCTCACAGAGAATCAGGCATTTCTGTAATTTCGAAGGATATTTCCTATTTCCTTAAAACTTAGGGTTGGGATGGATATGGAATTAAAGTGATATATAGCTATTCTAAAAGGGTTGTGATTTGTCACTGTGATACAAACCCAATATGCAAACTAACAATATGTTTCAAATAATAGTACAAGATCTAGCAAAATGACTTTGCTGAAATACAATTCTAGGCTTTTTGTGCCATATGTCCATTGCTGCTTCTGTTTATTGTCAAAACTGCTTACTGGCTGGGTGTGGTGGCAGATGTGTTTAATCCCATTACTCTGGGAGGCAGGCTAGGGGAGCTCTATTAATTTGACATCAGCCTGGTCTCCATAGTGTTCCAGGCAAGGCAAGGCTATACAGTGAGACCCTGTCTTGAAAAACAAAACAAAACAAAACAAAAACAACCCCCCAAAATTTTTTAGACTGTATTCCTACCACTCAGAAAGTAAGAAGATTGCAAGGGCAAGGCTAGCTTGATCTACAAAACAAGACTGTCTTAGAGAAAACTACTAAAAAAAAAAAAAAAGGCAAAAGATTAAAACCTGGATCAATATTGCAACCTATAAGTACCTCTTATTTTATGTTTACATGAAAGATATGGCTCAGGTTCAAGTATCAGAAAAGTGTATCTGACTATTTTAAATCCGTGTCATCCATAAGAACCTGCGGCTCATTCTTTAGTGCTATGAAAAATCTATACATGGTAAACATGGCTTTTTCTAGCTCTCTTCCATAGACTGTCAAAAATTAATAGCCACCCTATAGGGTATGATTAATGAATGAAATAAGAATGCAGGAAGTAAATACTAATACCTCAAATACATAGAAATCTTGTTACTGGTGTTATAGTATTCACCATAAAAAGAGAAAGGATCTTTAACAGGGCGCAGTGGTCTTTAATCCAGCACTAGAGGCAGAAGCAGGAGCATCTCTGAGTGTGAGGCTAGACTGATTTAGAGTGAGTTCCAGGACAGCTAGGGCTGAGAGAGACCTTGTCTCAAAAAACTAAAAGAGAGGGAAGGGAGATAGTTAACAGATTTGCAAGTACTTTTATGTGGGAAGGAGAGGACGCCCATCAACACACACTGGCATTACCTGCAGTTTGTGATTTTACAGGTAATATGGAAAGGCTCTTCTAGGTTCACGGTATCTGGGATGGCCTCTAAAGAGAGCCGAACATCCCCATAACCCGGAGCCTGTGAAAAAAGGTAACAGTTAAAATACATCTATTGAAAACCTCTCAGTGTTAATGGAGGCACCATACTGGCATGTTTACAGGGCTACTCTGCCCCGTCTCTCACTCTGACCCCTCCTTTGCTGTGCCCTTGGGTAGGGCCCTGCAGACCTGTACTGTTTTTGATATAACTACTCCAGGCTCAGTAAAATCAAGATGGATCTTGTCTCTAGATAAGGAGTGAGTTGGAACTTAGGGGGTCTGATCTCTAAGGGTTGTTGAGTTCCTGACCAGCCGGGGCTACACAAAAACAGCCTGCCTCAAAGCAAGAACAAGGGCATAAACTGAGTATGTAGGTCTGTGAGGTTCAGGACACGGCCTGGATGCCTCAGTGTAAAGTGAGTAAGACCTACGAAAGATCAGAGTAACTGACAAGGAGTTATCTTAAGTCCTGTTTGGTGAAGTTAAAAACAAAACAAGCCAAACAAAAAGGAAATGCATACTAAAGAGAAACTAACATTTGAGCATTTTACACTAATCTCAACTCCAGTTTTCTACCTATGGATCAACAAAAGCATTAGTGTTTTCTAGAAGTCTCAGTGACTTTATGGCACTTGGCTTTTTACTGGTGACGGTGATACCTACCTGTCACTGGCCCCACGTGAAGTGTCCTCTAGACTCACCATTCTTTGCAGCTGGCTGGTCTGTAGTCGTCCCCTTTCACCTAGATTTGTTTTCCACACGATATCCAGCTTCCCAATTACTGTCACTCCCTTAATGATGCCAGCTTTCTCTGCAAACTCCTTCTTGGGCTTTAGACAGTATAAATACTGGCGTGTATCCATTGGCTGCAAATATCCCCTGGATCCAAATGTAGATACACTGGCAGGTGTAGAAACAGACAGAAGAATATCTTTTAGCATCTTTCTGGAGGAAAAACTATCATACGGTTAGCTCTTTTGGATAGGAAATGGATGGTTTACAGCCCAGAGATCTAGGAGTGGTCAGAGGGGTTTTTTTCTTTTCTTTTTTTCTTTCTTTCTTTTTTTTTTTTTTTGAGTTTTTATTTATTTTATTTTTTTCTTTCACTTTTTAAAAATTAATTTATTCTTGTTACATCTCAATGGTTATCCCATCCCTTGTATCCTCCCATTCTTCCCTCCCTCCCATTTTCCCCTTACTGCCCTCCCCTATGACTGTGACTGAGGGGGACTTCCTCCCCCTGTATATGCTCATAGGGTATCAGGTCTCTTCTTGGTAGTGGTCAGAGGTTTTAACCCAAATGAAAAGGAACGCCCGCCTGGTGAATCAGTGAGTTCAAGGAGCTTGGGAAACTGAGTAAGACTGTCTCTCTAATAAAAAGTAAAAAGAGGCTGTGTTATCTCAGTGGTCAGTGCTTGCCTAGAATGTGTGAGGCACTAGGTCAGTCCCCAGGGCCACTCCTCCCATTAAAAAAAGGACAAAAGGGAGGAACAGAGAAACTAGCTTAGAAACAGAGCAACACGGGTTATGTTATTTCTTTCTGTTGAGCTGGGGACAGGACCCAGGGTTCTGCACATGCTAGGCCAGTTCTGTCCCACTTAGCTATACTGCTGCCCTTGAGATATACCATACTAGTCAAAGAAATTGCTTTCAAAATGAATGAAGAATGGAAACTTGTTTTCTCAGTGAAAGTAAGGGAGATTATCAACTTTTATATCAAACTGGATTATGGGCTTTGTATTACTAAGAAAATCAGGTACTGCCCCCAGCTATTATCTCATCTATATTAATGATACATTTATTTGTTCCTTCTCTTCCAAAATAATGACAGAAAGACATGTATTATATACTTTTCATAAAATAATTAAAACCACCTACTCTGATGTTCATGTCTTTTTATAGTCAGGTAATTTTTTCTTTTATTTTCCTTTTTTTTTTTTTAAAGACAAAATCTCTGTGTGGCCCTGGCTGTCCTGGACTCACTTTGTAGACCAGACTGGCCTCAAACTCATAGAGATCCTCCTGCCTCTGCCTCCTGAGTGCTGGGATTACATGTGTGTTCCACCTCACCCAGCTGATAATTCCTTTTTCAAGCTCGAACTCACCCTAACTTCTCCACTCTCCTCCCCATGCTTCAGTTTTCTCATTTGCAGTGACAGTTTTAGATTTATCCGGATAAAGTATTAAAGAGAACAAATGCTGTGAACAGTACAATATCAGATGGGAAAAGGCGAGGCTCTTTATTTTTATGTAGAGGGAGGTACAAGCAAGTGTGAGGAGAATTCTTAGTAATGGCAGACATGTGCTGTTACATACTTGTCCAATTTATGGTGTATGCATCACATATGGTAGACTTCAACTATGGACTTTTACTTATATTAGGAATCACTATTGGCCCATTGACCATAAACTGTGCCATATTAATGCAAGACAGGAGAGCTGGGTCCAATGGAGTATGATGCTTCTTGAGAAGCTGTGGCAGAAGGCTAGCTTAAGTCTAGCCTGGCAACAGGGGAGAGCTCTAAGACAAACAAAGGCACACAAGAAAACAAAAAGCTGGGCTGAAGAGCTGGCTCAGTGCATAAGAGCATGGCTGCTCTTCCAGAGGTCCTAAGTTCAATTCCCAGCAACCACGTGGTGGCTCACAACCATCTATAATGTGATCTGATGCCCTCTTCTGGCCTGCAGGTGTACATGCAGAGAGTGAGTGCATTCATACATAAAATAATTAAATACAATCTTAAAAAAAGAAAGAAAGGAAGAAAGGAAGGAACAAAAGAAAAGAAAAGAGAAGAGAAAAGCCAAGAAACTGACTGGAGAAGATAGCTTGTGGGACCTCTACTTTCTTATAAAGGTTTTGATTAATCTAAAACTTTTCTAACAAATTATATCCACCAGTTATTTTAAAACAAATCAAAATCTACTTGACTAGAGGACGCCAGAAAGGCCTGAATCTTTCCAAATAATAGCAAGCATTTCATACTTACCATTCTCCAGCTTGGTTCACGGCATTTAATTCTGTTACATTGTACATTATGGATGGCTCCAGGGAAACTTTCTCCATAAACATAGGTGAGGTTGTAATATTCTGAATTTGGGCTTCAAGAAATACTTCATCAGTCTGAGGATATGGGGAAAAAAAATCCACCAAAATGTCATGGTATTTACAGTATTCACCTTAATAAAAGTGTCTTATTTCTATAAAAATATTAACCACAAATGTGATTAGTTCATGCCTGCAAATCAAAATTACCACAATTAATGCAAGAAAAGAAATCTTCATCCTAACAGAACAAACAAGAGCAAAGTGAGGTGTTAGTCAACAGATGCCCTGTCAAACAATGGATGTGGGATAACTGCAAAGCATGTAATTAACTAGTATTTCAGTAACAACAAAAATCTGCACCTCAGAAGATGCCTCAGTGTCAAAAGGAACTTCTGTGTGATGAGTGCACCAGAGAGTGCTAGAGAAGACAATCTGGTCTTCATTTGCATTTGTTTGCATAAGGTAATTACTTCAATTCAGATAGTGACCACAGGCTATGAATGATCTGTTGCTACTCCCTTTAGGGCACAGTTTTAAAAATTACAGTAGTCTGCATATGGTGTTGGACAGGTCAGGTTCACTGTATATGGACACTTGAGGCTGAGGCAGAGCATGTGACTAGCTTGCTCTCCCGTCACACAGAGGTGTCCTATGGCCTTGGACAAACGTCAAACGCCATCGTTCAGTTCAGTCAGTGCAGAGCTTAGATACTCCATTCACAAAAGCAAGTCCCTTTTTCATCTGTTCAACATCCTTAATTTTATGCCTCTCGGTTCTGAGTCTCCTTTGGGTGACTGGAGAATAAAAAATTTATTCCAAGGGTATTCAGAAATTACTTTTTTCTCCTCCAAAAGCTTCAGTTATAGAACTCAGAAATTAACTATGCCTTCAAATTGGGGAAGTATGAGATTTTTAAATGCTGAAGTAAGAAAAATGCTGATCATGCAAAATATAATGAAGTCGTAATTTAATGTGCCTAAAGCAGATTCTTTAGCCACTTAGACATGTGCTCAAATAAAAATAGTACACAGAGTTTTTAAAAACAATGCACCTTTTCTGTTTTGTTTGTTTCTGAGACAGAGCATCTCTACTGGCTCTGGCTGTCCTGAAACTGTACAGGCAAGGCTGGCCTCCAACTCCAGGCTCTGCCTGCTTCTGCCTTCCAATCGCTGGTGACTACAGGTGTGACCACCATAGCTGCCTAACACAATGTACCATCTAAATGCATTGTTCTATTACCTTTTTCTTAAGAAAATAAGTGAATATATCCCATAAATCCATTGCTCTTAAAATAACCAAAGGCCCACACTTCAATTTTTAAAATGCAATTCTCTGTATAAATTCATGAACAGCTTAGATGAAATGAAAAGAACGCAGCATAATGGAAAATCAAGTTAGTTTGAACAGTTAGTATGAAGTAATGTGACATCTGAGAAAATAGGACAAGAATTTGGTGCCAAGGCTGCAGATGCTGCTCCTACACATGTAAAATAATAAGCAAGCTCCTTGCTGTGGCTACAAAATTGAAAATAGGAATTTAGTCAGGTGGGAAATTTGCTTTTCTTTTGCTTGCTTTTGTCAAAAGGCCAGGTTTACCTGACCCAGATGTAAAACCACTGTGCATCTCAAAATGAATTTGAACTGTACATTCCATGTAAGGAAGAAAAGATAATTGGATATTTCACAGCAGGATACTGAAAATCCCAAGGAAAAAGAGAATGAGATTATATATCTCTTTTTAAAAACACCCAAAGAAATTAAAAATGAGAATGCAATCATCCCAATGTAACAAGTCAATCTTTAATCTCACAGACAGTTTAAAAAGAATGCTCAAATTATGTGTTTTCTTTCTGAAGTCACGGATCTAGTATTCACAACTAACTGTTTTTCCACTATGTTTTGTAGAGAGAGAGATTAATTAGGCAGAGTCAAAAGGGGTGAGAAAAGCATATAAATTTATAATAAAAAATGAAATTACCACAGAACTGAGGTCACTCTAATGGAAAAATAAAAAAGAAAAATTAGAAAAATCAGAGTTAAATGTTAAAGAAAAAGAATAACTTTAAAATAAAATGCATCTCTGCATTTTTTTTTACTTACTAAAGACAGCATTAGTAACCAAGAAAGTAAACAGGAAGTAACATACAGAAATATGACAAACTACTTTCTAAAAGGTGAAATTGCTACGGTTAAATGACAATGAGACAGAGAAGAACACTAATGGCTGAAAATGTAAACAAGCACAAATAGGGAAGGGCACATGGAGGGCAGGGCTGCCCACTGCTCGGCTTGTACTTTGCCCTTACTGCATTCTTCTGCTGGACAGTCTTTACCTGTGCTGCCACTCTCCATGCCTCAGAGGGAGAACACTCCATCCTACAGTAAGGAGCCTCTCTTGACTCTACCCAGTGCTGGAGCCTTTCCTAGAGCAGGGCCTTGGGTGGCTAAAGTTACCGTAAAGTGACCACAGGTCATAATTTCAGGAAATGCTGGGGTAGACCATACCACACAATTCAGTTTATTTTCTTCTCATTGTTATTAGATAACAGCCTGTTATGCATTACATAAATATATGCTTAAAAGCAGATTTACTAAGTCCAGCGTTATATGACATCTCCCTCATCAAGTGTATGGCTGGGCTAACTTGTCACTGCTATGTTCCTAGAGCATGCGCACACATCATGGCTTGGGATGGAGAAGGTCACATATGTTGTGGTTGTATTACTCAGTCCTCCACAGAGTAAGTTCCCTGAGTCTGGGGAAGACACCTGCTTACATTTACGTCCCTTCTACACCTGACAGAGGGCTCTGAGCCCGGCAGGTGGACAATCATTTGACTCCTACTTACTAACTTGTGCATCTTCCTGCAAGATAGCCTGACGTAAAACTACTGCAGAAGCTTCCATGAAACCAGCTTCACCTTAGCGTGATCAGAAACAATGTCAAACACGTTTGACAGAGAAGCGCAGTAGAGCGTCCTGCATCATCAGCTCTTCCCCATGACGTGGTTTACTGACTACTTAGGATGCACACTCTCACTCATGGGACTGGCTGGACGGTATCGTCTGTCTGACTTGGTCTGGGGACACTCTGAGACCATAGTGATGTTTTCCCAGTCTTTGTTTCTATTTTGTTTTCCCAATGACGCGTTTTTAGATTACCCCAACTTTGTATCTCATTTTTATCTTATATACTGTTGTAGGTCATTTTGCTAATTATATGCATTTCCCTTTCCTCTAAGAAGTATTTACCAGTTATGCTCCTTTACTGCGACAGCTAAATAATTGTCGCTGCATTATAAGCTGTCTATTGAGTAAAACAGTGTGACATGATGGCAAACTTCTGACCATTACCCGGTTTAGAGTGAAAGATACATAACCTGCATGACAAAATGCTGCCTCTGAATAATTCTTAATTTATCACAGCGATTCCGTGGGGTAAAATGACTTCTTTATGAAGAGATTGCTCTGTTTTTCAAGGCATGGTCTCACTATGTATCTCGGGTGACCTCTAGCTCTCTGGGCAGCTCAGGCTGGCCCTCAGTCCATGCACCCCTGACCTCAGTTTGCTACAGCCCTGGAGGTAAAAGCCAAACAATAAAATCCGTTTCTCTTCTTGCCAACGCTACTTAACTCTTCTCTAGGCTGAAGGACAGATTCTGCCTTCTCTCCAGGTTACCTCTTCCTGTTTGCCCAATGGGGCTCTCCCAGTAAGCTCTCAAGCCCCAGGTAGCCCAGCTCCAGTGTGCACGTGGACTTCCCAGGGGGCCTTGCTACACTTCTCTTCGCACGGACATTAAGTCTACACCCACCACCTGATTCTTGTAACATCCACAAAGTCCCTTCAAATATCCAGCAGACTGCTACTGTATGAAAGCAATACCACCACCATTATGTAGAATTGTAGGGCATTTATTTAAAAGGGATGATTGTCCCAGAAAATCATGAGAGTAGAAATCAAGACACGCTGATTGCACGTAGGTGGAACCCAGCAGAATGAGGGACACTTTCAAGGAAACTCACTTCTTACTGGAACTTAGGCTCATTATTACAAACACATCAATCATAGCAGGACAGGAATAACGCCTTTAATTTTCAGTCAGGATTTCAAGGTTTAATTAAAATCTTATTAAGTACCTAATACTTACCCCTGCATTGTAAAATTTGGTTTTCACATCCAATGGTTTGAGAACCTAGTTCAAACAAAGCACAAAAGTCAGGAAATTGTGATTTGATTACTTTTATTTATTTATTTATTTATTTTAGTTTTTTGAGACAAGGTTTCTCTGAGTAGCCTTGCCTGTCCTGGACTCACTTTGTAGACCAGGCTGGCCTTGAACTCACACGATCCACCTGCTTCTGCCTCCCAAGTGCTGGGATTAAAGGCAGGCGCCACCACCGCCTGGCTACTTTTATTTCTTTTTAAATCACAGGCTTTAATGACTCAAAGCCATGTCTAATTTTAATTGTTAAAAGATTTTTTTTTTACTGTATATGAAATATTCTTACCAAACAATCGGTAATTTTTCATTTAAATTATTCTTTGGATATTTAATGTTATTTTCAATCCTCTTATTTGAGTTTTATATATATTTTATCCCTTTTACATGTTTGTGTTGTAGCATCAATAAAACAAGATTTTGTTTTTAATTAAAGTGCTTCATTGTACTACAAAAACATTACACTAGTAATAATTTATGTTTGAACTAAACTTCATCTGATTTTTTAACAATAGGTTATAAAGTGAACATAATGTTGAGCTACTTGATCGATTTCAAACTTGTTTCTCCCAGAAAAAGAGGAACACTTCCAGGAAAACAAAAGGCATTTGAAAACAACTTTATCCCTACCATATTCAATACCTGAAATTTGAAGAATTTTCTAAAGTACATTTTTTCTCCACCCTGAGTTGTGTAACTCACAGCACACACCAAGCTGAAACAGAAAGATGGATTAATACTCTGGAATCATTTCCCATCTCACTGCTTAACAATAAATCTAACATACTTCAGCTCTACTTATAAACGCAAGTACACACACACACACACACACACACACACACACACACACACACACACACAACCAAAAAATCCAGCAACCAATGCCAAACCCCGCCCAGTTCTGTCCTGCCAGTGCTCACAGAAGTGCTATAGCACCTACAGGCTCTGAGTCTTCTGAAGAAGTTTAATCCATTTCCTATAGAACAGTGACTACACAACCACCCCAGGAAGGTCAGCTTCAGTGAGAATGAACCACTGTTCTCTGCTGTTTCCCTGGGGTATACAGACTACACACACCCACATGTTAACCTCATAGTAGCTGCAAAGAAAGACAGAAAACCGACAGGAAGCTATATATAAAGTGGAGGGCTTCTCTGAGAAGTCACACTATTTCTGAGATATGAGAGGCTATACAAAACGCCACAGGTATTTAACACCCTTCATGCCACAGAATGCGTTTGGAGTAAAAAAAGATCCACGTGACTACAGCGCAGACAGAGAAGGAGGAGTGACATTGTGGTGGATTACGATACAGACAGCTTTGAAAAGCATCTGTAAAGCCAGACACTCTCAGTGCCAACGGGAGAGCTCTCCAACGCTAAGTGATTAATAAATGATGGCTCAGAAATTTGACTCCTAGGAAACTTTAATTCAAAGTTCATTTCAACCTCAGAGTATATAGTAAAAAGTACCTTCAATAGGGCTGGTGGGAAATCAAATGGCCAAATAACTGGGTACAAATTTACATTTAAAATATCGGCTGTATTACATGCTCTAATGGATTCAATGAAGAGAAGCAAAATCGATGATGGAAGCAGAGGGAAGCGTGAGAAACACTTTGGCGAGGCGGACGGCCTCTGTGGGATGCCTGGCTTTAGGGAGGCTACAGGGTCTTGGGAAGCCTAACTGTTTCAGAGGGTTGAAAGGCTCTCTTGATTTCTACCTGAAAGACAGTATTCACATTCAAACACATTCACAGGCCAGGAATGCAAAAGTTGAGACTTCTTCATACCTGTGTTCTTTGGTTCTCTATTTGAGTTGTCAAGGTAGGAGATATTCTCACACACACACACACACACACACACATATACATATATGTATATACATCCAAGTAAATGTAGAATTTAAAAATATACAAAAGACAAAAAATGGAAAAAGGAAACTAAAGAACAACAACAACAACAAAAACCGAGTAAAGCGTAATCCTTACATGTGTGTCCCAATTTCCTTTACTTCATGGTGAATGACATCATCAATACAACAATCAGGCTTAAGTTCAGCCACCGCAGCATTGGAGGCTGAAAGGTTTAAACGCTGAGAACTTGTCTGAAGATCCGCCTTGAGAGAAAGAGGTAAGAGGTTTCCACGTGAGGCTGTTAGACATCCACAGGGCGTGGCCGGTGCAGGGGGAAGGAGAGCTGGCTGGTGATGGGAAGAGGAAGAGGACCAGGGAGAAGGGAGGAGGGTGGCTGATGAGGGTGATGGTGTGTGTCATATACAAGTTTCATAATGAATCATATTATACAGTTAATATTTACTATTAAACAACCTGAAAAAAGGATCATGGGAGAAATAAAAATGACAAAGTAGGGATGAAAGGAGAGCACTCATTTCTTGTGAAAACTTTCTGTCCAACTCTCATGCTTGGTGCCATGGCAAGATGACACATATACACACTGCAACACTAATGATCGATAAAATCAACCAGAAATCAGGGAAAACCCAAAATCAACACAAATAGTAACATATGAACTTAATAGTATTAGAAGAAAGAATACAAGCACAGTAGGAGGAAGAGAAGGGACGGAAAACAAAAACAAAACCCCAAAACTCCATCCTAAATTTGGAGAACAGAAGCTTGACCAGACAAGTTACACAGCTCGTGCATTTGTGTTCATAGGGCTATAAGCTAACAATCTTGAAATGTATTTTGTGTACATTGAAAAGCATGCATATATATGTATGGATGTGCATGTTTGCATACACATATACACATGTGTACATATGTCTATAAATACTTATATACATGATTATTATATTATATTCATGATTATGGATAACAGAAAAGGTAAGTTTACACTCCTGGAGTAAAAAAGGCAGAAACCAGAAAAATAGGAAAGTAAGTCTACACTGCTGCCTCTCATGCTAGACCTGACTGAATGATCAGTATGAACAGATGAAGTTTTTCCCTCTTTTTTTCCTTTTAGACAAAAGAGTCTCACATAGCTTAGGCTAGCCTCAATTTCCTGGGTAGCTAAGTATGATTTTGAGCTTTTTGTTGTTGTTGTTGGAGGGAGAATGGTCTGATGTATTTTGATGCTAATTACTGCTTTCTGTCTCTGTGACCACCTTTTGACCAATAAAAGCCCATCACCTGGGCAGGGCAGATGAGAGAGAGGTAGGGAGAATCTTAGAAGAGGAGAGAGGAGGAGGAGGCCGCCATGGGTTGGATGGAAGAGAAGCACGTGGCCGGCGTGGATGAAAGATTCGGCCCAGATGAAGAACATTACCGAGTATATGGGCTTATGGATGGGAGGTAGCTTGATAGAAATTACTAGAAGCAGATGGCATGGGATTGCCTCACTTTGGGAAGTCGTTTAGGGGATTAATGCCTGCCTCCCCCAGGTTAACTAAGGCTATTTTAAAATATAACAAGTGTCTGTGTCTTGACTGATTGCTAGTGGGTAATACTGACATAATAATAATACGTATAGGTATGATAATAAACAATTATTAGGCTGAACTGATAACTGAACAACATTTTTTGGCTTTCCTGTTTTCACCTCCAGCACTGGGACTATGAGTGTGAGCCATGGTGCCCAGCTTGGACATGTGTGGCCCCCACCCCTCCTTACGCTTGCGTTTGAAATTTATGTGTATGAATGGGTTGCCTGCACTTAAGTATACCACGTACAGTCCTTGCCCGTGGAGGCCGGAGTGGACATGAGGTCCCCTGGAATTAAGAGTGCTGGGAACTGAACTGAACTGAACCTGGGGCCTCTGCAGAGCAGTCAGTACTCTTTCCTGAACCATCTCTCCAGTCCAAACACAGGGTTTTAAAATACATATTTAATGGACTTTAGTATCTATTTATCTACCTACCTACCCACATGTATATACTTTTGTTTATATATAATATGACAGTTTATTAAAAAACATAGGTGCTAGAGGCTAATTTAACTATAGAGCTAGAAAACAATATTGAAGCCATCAACTGAGAAAGCTGGTCTCTCTAGTATAGCACTGTCTCCTACTTGGCTACTCCCCAGTCAATGTCCTTGTTACCACTTTTGAACATTTGTCATTTTAACTGTCTTAAACAGCAGCCTCCTTTCATGTTAATTATTGGCCCTAAGCTCTTACTTCCTTTGAAACATCTATTACAATCTAAATTTCCCTTGTTTGTGACTTTTTTCCCTTCTGTTTCCCATGCTAGAAATGTCTAGAGAGGCAAGAACCTCTTGTCTTCTCCTGCTTCCTTCTACATCACCGTGCCTGGCTGCACTAGTCAGGAGTCTCTAGGGCAACAGAACTTATAGAATTATTCTCTACATATATAAATAGAAAAAAAGATTTATTAGAATGACCTATAGCAGTGGTTCTCAGCCTTCCTAATGCTGTGACCCTTTATTTTCATTACTACTTCACAACTGGAATTCTGCTACTGTTATGAATTGTAACGTAAATATCTGCATTTTCTGGTGGTCTTAGGTGACCCCTGTGAAAAGGTCATTCAACCCAAAGGGGTCAGGACCCACCGGTTGAGAACCACTGGCTTACAGGCCGCAGTCCAGCTAATCCAACAATGGCTGCCTGCGAATGGAAAGCCCAAGAATCTAGCAGTTGCTCAGTCCACAAGGCTGGATGTCTCAGCTGGTCTGCTGCATGCTGGAATCCGGAAGAAGGAGGCTCCAATGCCAGTGAAGGAATGGACTCATTAGCACAGTGTGGGCAAGCAGGCAAAGAGCAGAAGCCTTCTCCTTCTGAGCGCTTATATAGGCTTTCATAGGAAGGTATGGCCCAGATGCAAAGGCGTGTCTTTCTGATTCAAGATCTGTATTAAAGATCTGTCTTTTCCAGGCTCAAGAGATTGGGATTAAGGGTGTGTGTCTTCCTAACTCAAAGATCCACATTAGAAGGGATCTTCCTACTTCAAATTAAGTTTTAAAAATCCCTTACCGGTGAACCCTCCATTTTTAGGTTTCAGTTCCACATGTAGTCAAGCTGACAACCAAGAACAGCCACCACAAGCCCACCCTTGTCAACTTGACACACAATCATGTCTCTTTATGTTGTGACTAATTTTCAAATGGAAATAATGACCAGATCATAATAACGCCTAAACATAGTATGACTATCCCACATTATATATTTGACCATGTCTTAATCATGCCTAACATGATTTAACTAACCCCTGTGCCTGCATTGTAAATTTAGACTAAGTGGTTATGTCCCTTGAGGGACATTCTTTTGTATCTCAAACTTAGATATGAAACCATTGGTATTCTCTTAACTGATGTTACATCCCATGATAAAAAAGTTAAGGAAACACAAATATCTGTACAAATGTGTTTGTAACAAAATACAACCAGAACTCTCATGTTGACTATAATCTTTGTTTCTGATATTAGTCACGTGGCCTCAGCTGGTATTTATAACAAGCTTCCTCTACTACCCTTTCTGTATTTCCTCCACCCTCAGCAAGTACCTCAGCAGGCACTGGCTCTTTTCTGGAGGACTGACCTATACCTACATCCCTGAAGGGTCTGTGCCCTCTGTCATCCTGCCTGGATTAGGCTGTTGTAGTTTCCCATTGATTTTAATCACAGGACAGGGTGGTACCAAAGAGATGCAGTAAAGACTCTCCTGCACTCCAGACATAACCTTTTTTATTTCCACTGTGGAGAAGCAATCCAACTTCCCCGTGGTAATCTGCATCAATCACCTCTTCTATCACCCATTTGGCAATCAATTCTAACCCAACTTTTTTGGTGCTGGTCATTTTTAAGTGGGATATGTTCTAATGCTGTCTCTTTTGTTATGTTCAGTTATGAAATGTAGTGACTCACATTTACTGGAAATTTACCATGTACAAGTCCTGCCCTGTCCTCCTCTTCCAAACCCTTTTGTCTTCTCTTCTCTACCATCCCTTCCTACAACTAGAGAGTGACTTCTAGAATGTTCCCTCCTAAGTCTTTCAAGTACTATTACAAACATTACAAATGTTATTTGAACTAATAGTCATTTTTTCATGTAAGCTATCAGAAACCCTTAGTAGAAGGGAAATGTTTCCGTGAGTTCCATAATATTTGGCACTGTAAGATAATCACCAGTATTTGTTAGTGACATTTAAAAATTCTAGTATTGAGCATACATTTTATTGAGGTTTCCTGGGCCCAGCAGAAATAAAAGTTTTTATCCAAATAAAATGCTCTGCAAATAAGAATGTCACTTACCTTCACCAATATATCTTTTACAACTTGATTGCTGTCATTGTGAACACTAATATAACTGGAAAAGGTCTCTCCCAAAAATATATTCCTGTGAAATGAAACAGCATTTTAGGCAGGGACTCATTCTCTCCTTAAGGAAGTTATTCTGTCAACTAAGAACTTCAGATGGAAGAAAAATTACTGAAGAGTCACAGAAATCTTTCCTCAGTGTTCTGGTGTTAGGATCAAGGAAGTGTTTCTTCTGTGTCCTTTATTTTTATTAGGCTGCTCACTCGTTACCTACTGCACTTCCAAGTGGGGATTTAGTTACACATGATACAATACCATTCTGGTCATTGGAAATAATGGTCTCTGTAATCATAGCTGTGCTGTCAGAAGATGTATATCTGAATACATTATAAAATGTTATTTAAAATTTAAAAATAACTTATGTGCTAAATTGAAATGTTCCAAGTTAATTCATCTTGGAGAACTTTTGCCATTATTTTCCTAATAAAATGAATACTGGCTTTACATGTATAGCTTTTTAAAAATACTGTATTAACTTCTATGTGTATGGATGCTTTGCCTGCAACCATGTCTATATACTACATGCATGCAGTGCCTGTGGAAACCTGAACAGTTGTGAGCAGCCATGTGGGTGCTGGGAATTGAACCCAGGCCCTTTGGAAGAACAGTCTGTACTCTTAATGGCTGAGCTACCTCCTTAGCCCATTACTCTATGTAATTTTAATAGCTTTACATCAATACATTTCCAAGTTTTCAAGACACTGGTTTATGATCATACCCTGTAAGCTTAAAAAAACTAAAACCAAAAAAACCTTATTAAAACCTGAAAAGTTCTTTTTTTTTTTTTTTTTACATCTCAAATTTTCTCAGTTGCAAAAACAGTGAAACCAGGGGATTTTTAACTCCCTGATAATATAGGGTAAGAAGAGAAATAAAAACATTTAGAGTTTGACTAGCTGGTAAGTCTGGTATGTTTTGTAAAGAGAGAGATGTGAAGGAGGCCCAGTAAGAGCTGCTCTGAAAATGACAGAGTCAGTCAGGGAAGACCCAGTGTTGGGGGCACACTGACACAGCTGTGGTGGAACACAGCGTCACAGTCAGGGAAGACCCAGTGTTGGGGGCACACTGACACAGCTGTGGTGGAACACAGCGTCACAGTCAGGGAAGACCCAGTGTTGGGGGGCGCACACTGACACAGCTGTGGTGGAACACAGCGTCACAGTCAGGGAAGACCCAGTGTTGGGGGCACACTGACACTGCTGTGGTGGAACACAGCGTCACAGTCAGGGAAGACCCAGTGTTGGGGGCACACTGACACTGCTGTGGTGGAACACAGTGTCACAGTCAGGGAAGACCCAGTGTTGGGGGCACACTGACACAGCTGTGGTGGAACACAGGGTCACAGTCAGGGAAGACCCAGTGTTGGGGGCACACTGACACAGCTGTGGTGGAACACAGCGTCACAGTCAGGGAAGACCCAGTGTTGGGGGCACACTGACACAGCTGTGGTGGAACACAGCGTCACAGTCAGGGAAGACCCAGTGTTGGGGGGCGCACACTGACACAGCTGTGGTGGAACACAGCGTCACAGTCAGGGAAGACCCAGTGTTGGGGGCACACTGACACTGCTGTGGTGGAACACAGCGTCACAGTCAGGGAAGACCCAGTGTTGGGGGCACACTGACACTGCTGTGGTGGAACACAGTGTCACAGTCAGGGAAGACCCAGTGTTGGGGGCACACTGACACAGCTGTGGTGGAACACAGCGTCACAGTCAGGGAAGACCCAGTGTTGGGGGCACACTGACACAGCTGTGGTGGAACACAGCGTCACAGTCAGGGAAGACCCAGTGTTGGGGGCACACTGACACAGCTGTGGTGGAACACAGCGTCACAGTCAGGGAAGACCCAGTGTTGGGGGGCGCACACTGACACAGCTGTGGTGGAACACAGCGTCACAGTCAGGGAAGACCCAGTGTTGGGGGCACACTGACACAGCTGTGGTGGAACACAGCGTCACAGTCAGGGAAGACCCGGGGGGGGGGGAGCACACTGACACAGCTGTGGTGGAACACAGCGTCACAGTCAGGGAAGACCCAGTGTTGAGGGCACACTGACACAGCTGTGGTAGAACACAGTGTCACAGTCAGGGAAGACCCAGTGTTGAGGGCACACTGACACTGCTGTGGTGGAACACAGCGTCACAGTCAGGGAAGACCCAGGGTGGGGGGGGGGCACACTGACACAGCTGTGGTAGAACACATAAATAGCATATGCAAACCCTATACCTTTAGCCACAACCCAAAGAACAAAGTTAAAATGCTATAATCATATAGAACTCTGTTCTACGTTACTTAAAAAAGAAAAGAATCATGAGGAATTTGCGTGTCTTTAAAACTTATTGCGTAAGCAACACTTTCCCACTGTGTTACATTTTATGTAAATCCATCATTCTTACCCGAAATTTTGGGGTAAAGTCAACATTTCTCCCAACATTAAAATCTCTGCACCATTTACAGTTGAAGGATCATCTCTCATTAACTGGTTAAAGAGATCACCTGCAGCAAGAGAAAACAAAACTCTAACATCTACCTTTAAGGCAAGCTTGACTTACGTAAAGAAATGGGAATCAGTGGGCAGCTCAGTGGGAGAGCACTTGCTGAGAATTCATAATGTGACCGGGCAAAGTTTCCTCTATCCTGTCTCACCAGCTGTCTTTGATTTAACCTGAAATTGATCTTCCCTTTTTCTACACCTGATGTCAAAAGCCCTATGGGAAAGTCCCCAGTGCTGTCCTAGAGACTCAGGGTTGAAATGCCCCAGCTAACTGCATGTCTTTGGCTTCTGTTAAACTGCTTGCTTGCTTGCTTTACTTCCCCTTGCAACTGTCAAATACAATGTAGTTTTCCTGTGTTTTTTGTCTTTAAAAGCTCACTGTAAAATGCATTGAGGATGTTCCCTGAGAAGTGTTTCTCTCCAGCTGGCTTAATACAGACTCAGTCCAGACTTTGGTTGGGCTGAGGGGTCTTTTGTCTCTAAACTGTAGCAATAAAGCCCTGGAGGGTTTGACCCCTAGCACCAAGAGCAGTTGGGTGAGGAAGGGTGTCAGATTCCTTTTTAATCTGGACAAAAATAACATTAAAACTTTAATATTTAACTTTTTCAAAACAAATACACCTAGGTATAGTGATGCAAGCCTGAGATCCTAGAACTTAGAAGTGGAAGGTAGGAGATTTTGGAATTTGGGGCCAGACTCAGCTACATGGTGAGTTTGAGGCCAGCCTGGGCTATATGAGTCTCTGTTTCTAAAACAAAAACTGAGATATATATTTATACTCATTTTTTAGTTACAGTATTGAAATACAAAATATAATACAATGTAAAATGTTATTTGTAATCTTTACTATCATAAAATTCATGTCAAAAAATTCTGGTTATGTGGTGCATGCCTGTAATCACAGCACTTGACAAGTTGAGACAGGTGAACCAAGAGTTCAAGATACCTTGGGATATGTAGTGAGGCCATGTTCCTAAAATAAAACAAAATTAAAACAACAACAACAACAACAACAACAACAACAACAACAAAATCTGATATCATAGAATACTTCCAAAACAAAGACAAATGCAGGTCATAAGACATAAATACACTTTAGAAACATAATTCTAAACAGAATGCTAATGTGTATTTGAGGACACAGGTAATATTCTGATAGTGTTAGAAATATGGATGCAGGGCTGGAGAGATGGCCCAGTGGTTAAGAATACTGGCTGCTCTTCCAGAGGTCCTGAGTTCAATTCCCAGCAACCACATGGTGGCTCACATCCATCTATAATGTGCTTTGTATGCCCTCTTCTGGTCTGCAGGCATACAAGCAGGCAGAACACATAATACATAATACATAATAAATAAATAAATCAGCCGGGCATGGTGGCGCATGCCTTTAATCCCAGCACTCGGAAGGCAGAGGCCGGCGGATCGCTGTGAGTTCGAGGCTAGCCTGGTCTACAAAGCGAGTCTAGGACAGCCAGGGCTACACAGGGAAACCCTGTCTCGAAAAACCAAAAAAAAGAAAAAAAAATCTTAAAAAAAAAATGGATGTATCTTAAACTAAAAGTCTCTTGTTGTCAAAAGATAGCATCATCTTGAATTGTAGATTGTAGATGAGCCCAATCTCTTAGATGTCCACCATTCACATCAAATAAACACAGGCAACACAGAATTGAACCAATGGTTATCATACGGTTATCATACGACTGGCAAGGGTAAGCATCATGCAAAACAAAGTGGACCACTCAAGTTTCAACTTTTCTTTACATACCAGGCAAGTCTTTCTCTTCACATGTTACAGGAATATTGGTGAACAAAGTAGGCTTAGTCAATCGCATCACTGTAAATTAAGAAAGGCAAAAGGTTTAAGTTGCTTAGGGTCAATAGCCAAGTCGAGTGCACAGTATTCATCAATTTCATGCTATTGTGATTTAGTTAAATATTGAATATAAGCACTAAGACTCTATAAGGTTAGTATTATAATCTCCATTATAGAGACAAAGGAGACAATGTGTGTTGAAGTAATTCGCACAATATGGATTATTATATGTAGCAAAATAAGTCAGTGGCAGAACCTAAACTAGAACCAGGGTGACTTCACACTGTTTAAAACGTATTCCCCAGCCAATGCCGTGGTGGTGCACACCTTTAATCCCAGCACTGGGAGGCTGAGGCAGGCGGATCTCTGTGAGTTCGAGGCCAGCCTGGTCTATAGAGCGAGTCCAGGACAGTCAAGGCTACACAGAGAAACCCTGTCTTGAAAAAACATAAACAAACAAAACACACAAAAAACATTCCCCACAACAATTGTTAATTGTAAACTTGGGATCACAGAGGTAAAATGTCTCATTCAAAATACCCCAGGGAATTTAAGCAGGACTCTATTCCAGTGTTAGCCAGCTCAAGACATGGTGTTGGTGTCTCCAACCTTCATTCTTACTTTTTTTTTTTTGGTTTTTCGAGACGGAGTTTCTCTGTGTAGCCTTGGCCATCCTGGACTCACTTTGTAGACCAGGCTGGCCTCGAACTCACAGCGATCCGTCTGCCTCTGTCTCCCAAGTGCTGGGATTAAAGGCGTGCACCACCACGTCCGGCTACTTTTTTTTTTTTAAGATTTACTTTTTTTTTATTTTGTGTGTGTGTGTTCTGTCTGGATGTGTATGTGTGTGCACCATATGAGTGCCCGGATTGAAGAGGTCAGAAGGTTCTGGAACGGGAGTTGTGGAAGGAAGCAATAGGAATGCTCTTAACCTCCAAGGAATCGCACCTGCCCCTATTCTTACTTTTTAACTAGGCAAAAAAGTTAAAATGATTAAATATAACATGAAGATAAATAGGAACCCTGAGAGAGGTATAGAAAAGGTAGCCTTAACTTAAATTGCTAAAATCCAAAGCCCCAAATTGTTGTTCTTTTGTTTTTTAGAGTCTTATGAAGTCCAGATGGGCTTACAGGTGTGTACCTGCATGTACCACAGGAATGCAAGTCTGTGACACACATACTAGCCAAGCAGAATGAGATAAACAACTCATTCTTCAGACTTTATTGTTTTGGGACAAGGTCTCACATCATAGCCCAAGATGACCTATCAGCCAGGGAGCTCAGGCTAGCCTTGAAATTTGGACTTCTTGCCTCAGTCTTTCAAGTACTGGTGTCATAGCCACAAGTCACCACACCCAGCACATTCCTTTAGTGCTTTTGAGGTATGCCTCACTAGCAGCCCAGGCTGTCCTGGAACGCCGAGATGCACCTGCCTCTGCCTCCCCAGCGGTGGGATTAAAGGCATGTGTTCTCCTTGAGCTATTAAACAAAATAGGGTCCCAATGTCCTCCCCTAGAGGACAAAATAAAACGTGCCAGCATCAAAGGCTCGTTTACAAAACATTTAAAGTCTTATAATGAATTAGTGAACCTCAAAATCTGTTATGTACTAAAGAGCAAACTGTACCTACAAAAGCAAGGTTTAAGGAACTCAGGCAGTGCGCTGGGGAGGCGGTTCATTTGGTAAAGCACTTGTGTGCATGCATCAGGGCCTGGGTTAGATCTCAGAGGTCACGAGTGAAAAGCTGGATGTGGTGGTGCCATGTGGACCCGTGGGGCTTGCTGGCCAGCTTGCCCAGCCTACGTGACAAGCTCTAGGTCAGGGAGAGACATGCCTAGGATGGAAACCTAGAAAGACGACTCATTATAAGTCTTAGCTAAGGCAAAAGTCATAAGCCAGTGAACTGGGCCATGTAAAATTTGCACAGTCAATTTGGTTGGTCAGAGTTACTGGGAGACTAGGTAGATTCAGGTTCAGTGTCTCTAGTGCATTTTACAGCCTCACCTGTTTGGCTGTGAGAGGCATTCAAGATTAAATTTTGGCATTTTGTGAAGATTACTTAGTAACTGAGAACTCATTTTGGAAACTGAAATAGCCTAAAAAAAAAAACCCCACAAAAACTCACACTTGTTATTTGTTAAGCTGGGAAATGAAGTTAGATTTGCCTAAGGCCAAGGCAAAGTTCAAGCAAAGAAGCAAACAAACCAACGCTTGTAACTTGGATGCCTCCGCATCTCATCTCTCTCTCTCTATCCGTTATCTGCCTCTTCCCAGACAGCAAGTGCTGACCGCGTGCGTCTTTCCTAATTGTCTGTCTCACTGATTTGGCTTTGTTTCCCTAGTGTATTCTATGTGTGACTAAACAGTGGAACCTTGGAACTGGGGGAGGGGGAGGGGAGGCCCTGGCCACCTAGCCCCAGGGATACACATGTAGCACTAAGCTTAAACATCCGACATCCTTTGAAAAGGCTTCTAGAACGTCAGTGGATAAAAGCAATTCCCAAGACCTACATGGTAGAAGGAAAGAACCAACCAATTCCTGTCCTCTGGCCCCTGTATATGTATTATGGCATGTGCACTCACATACAAACACACAATACATATATGCAATTAAAAAGTAACGTGAAAGGCTTCTAGGAAATAATGGTGGGATCTAAGTTCTCAGGCCTTGATAACCTCTTACGTATTGTCTAGGTAAATGGGAAACAAATCTTTTCTTCTTTAGAATCACTATGCTATTTCTAGTAAAAAAAAATCTTTAACTTCTCGGTTTTGTGTGTGTGTGTGTGTGTGTGTGTGTGCGCGCGTTTTGTTTTGTTTTTGTTTTTGAGACAGGGTTTCTCTGTGTAGCGTTGGCTGTCCTGGAACTCACTCTGTAAGACCATGCTGCCTAGAACTCAGAGATACACCTGCCTCTGCCTCTCAAAGTGCTGGCATTAAAGGGATGTACCTACCACCTGCCAACTTCTCAGTTTTTACTTTCATTGTTTCTCAGAGAGGTAGAAAGCAATTTATCTGGAGTAAATCAGAAAATTTCAAATCTTCCACATATGAAAACAAAGAAGTTCCTTTTAATTTTTGGATTTAAAAACTGATAATAATTTCATTGTAGCTTATACTTTTAGTTGTTATAATCCTTTAAAATAACGAAATTATCACAAATGTGCTATGATTTCCCAACTTGTAACCCTTGTTTGGCAGCCTTGTGATAAATCCTAAAAAGTATAAGGTCAGACAGATATACTTGTGTTAAGACTTTTAATTTTATACAGTCTACATTATAACTAGGTAAGTAAGGATTTTAAGGATTCATTAAAATTCAAATCATTTAAACTCCATCAGTGGGATAAAGTTAAAATACTTTGAATTTTAGTATAAACAATACTTCATCACAGTTTATTTAAAAGAATGCCAATAAGCAGAATCTAGAATGTCCCTGACTTGACTGACAAGCCTTGGAATTATGAAATACTTATATATTGGACACAAACTGTACACATATTACATAATTACTTATTCACAGTATTAAAAAAGCATCAAAATTTAAGTTGTTAAAAATGTAATGATTGTTAAACATTCATTTTATAATTTCAGTCCATATTAATTTCATTTAGACTATTTTTTCTGATAATCAGGGTTCATTACATACTAAAAATGACACCATATTTATGTACAAATAAATTAATTATCCCAATAAGAGATAATCTTTCTTTCAGAAGATTTCCTACATATTCACAGTACATAATATCACAGAACACCCAGATTTCGCCTAACTGTCTCTGGATGGTAGCATTACAAGAAGGGAGCTCATTGTGCTTGATGAGGCGATTGACCTTTGTCCAAATGTCTTCCAGAGTCTGGCTGTTGAAGACACTGTCTTCCAACGTCCACCTGGCTCTATGAAGAGACTGCAAACGTAGTGTCTTTAAATGAGCTTGCAGCTTTGTAGACAAAGGAAAAACCTTTTCTGGACAACGTTTGATGGCCAGGGAGACACTCCAGGATCTTTTCTTGTGCTGTTTTTCTTCTCCTGAAGTTTTCACCATAATCCCAGAATCAGTCTGCTCATGCCGGGTGTGTGACTGGATTAAGCGCTGTTTTTTCAAACTAGGTTGGAACTCCAAAAGGTCTACTGTGCAGTCATAGCTCTGTGATCTACCACTAGGTTCTGAAATGGTTACGCACTGTTCGACACTCTCAGCAGCCTCTCCAGAAAGGACTGGTGGTAATCTTTTAGGCTTGAGTGGAAGTCTGGACCCATCTTGTGGAAACCAAGGGACAAACCTTGATAGTGGGTGAGTAGGAAAGTCTTGAATTGCCTTTTCTGCAGTTTTAGCCAGCTGGGTGGGATCGTTTTCATATGGTCGATAATGAAGTATTACTTCAGTAGTCATCCTGTGGTAATTCACTAACTCTTAACGAAGAGAAAACTTCTTGGCTGAGTTCTTCAGAGCTAGAATGTAATTTATTATTTACAAAATTGTCTGTCTTGTCAAATCAGAAGAAACAGGACCTAAAGTGGAAGTATTGCAAAGATTAAGATTTGGTAGGGACAACCTTCATACCAATAGGCAGAAAGGAAGAGGAACCAAACACCAGTCCCCATATGCATTATGACAAACGTGACTGTAATCACACACGAGAAAATTTTCCTCACAACAAGGTACCTGAATTGGACTCCAGGTTATCTATAGCCTGAAAACGCTGGTAGACAGTAAGTTTAACTAAATGGATACAAAGGACTTTGAAATGTTATCATTAAAATATTAGGTAATCATAGTTCTAAACCATAAGAGAAACACAAATTTGATAAGTCTTACCATATAATGCAATATTTAAATTTTTGGGGGAGGGAGGTGCTGGTGAAATGGCTCAGTAGTTAAAAAACAGTGGTTGCTCTTCCAGAGGACGCGGGTTCAATTTCCAGCACCCACATGATGGCTCATGACCATCTACTACACCAACCCCAGAGTACCTGACACTCTCTTCTGGCCTCTGTGGGCACCACAAACAGTGTACAGACATACCTACATGTACAAACATGTAGGCAAAACATTCATATAGATTAAAATAGTCTTCTAAAAAACACTTCATGTTTAAAAACAAAAAACAGGGCTGGAGAGATGGCTCAGAGGTTAAGAGCACTGGCTGCTCTTCCCGAGGTCCTGAGTTCAATTCCCAGCAACCACATGGTGGCTCACAATCATCTCTATGTGATCTAGTGCCCTCTTCTGGCCTGCAGGTGTACATGCAAATGGAGCACTCATGCGTAAAATAAATAAATAAAGTCTTTAAAATAAATAAATAAATAGAAACAAAAACCAAAAGACTATGACTAAAAAAATTAAGAAAAATTAAATTCCTAGGTTTTTTTCCTTAATTAATTAATTTATGATTTAATTTATTTTTTAATTTATTAATTTATAATAATAAATAAGTTATTATTTAATTTATACCATGTTCTGCCTGCATGTAACACTTGCAGGCCGGAAAAGGGAACCAGATCTTATTACAGATGGTTGTGAGCCACCATGTGGTTGCTGAAAATTGAACTCAGAACCTTTGGAAGAGCAGTCAGTGCTCTTAACCTCTGAGCCATCTCTCTAGCCCCCTTAGTTTTTTGTTTTTGTTTTTCTTTCTTTTTTTCTTTTTTCTTTTTAGTTTTGTTTAGTTTGCTTGAGACAGAGTTTCACCATGAAACTTCGGCTGTCCTGGAACTCACCAGGGAGACGAGGGTCTGCCTGCTTCTGCTTCCTCTCTGCTGGGATTAAAAATGTGTACTATCTTGCCCTGCTTAAAATTACTAGCTTTAAAAAAAATGTATTTGGGAGGCTGGGCATGGTGGCAGTGTACGCCTTTAATCCTAGTAGCAGAAGCAGGTGGATCTCTGTGAGTTCGAGGCCAGCCTGGTCTACACAGTGAGTTCAGAATAGCCAGGGCTGTTACACAAAGAAACTCTGTCTTGAAAAAGCAAACAAAACAAAACAAAACAAAAAACCAAACAACAACAACAAAAACCAGTATTTGGTGAGCTGGGGGTGGTGGCGCTCATCTTTAATCCCAGCACTTGGGAGGCAGAGGCAGGCAGGTTGCTGTGAGTTCAAGGCTAGCTGGTCTACAAAGTGAGTTCAGGACAGCCAAGGCTACACAGGGAAACCCTGTCTTGAAAACCACCTCCCCAAATGTATTTGGCATAAAATTAATATGTTTATACTTTAAAGTTTTATGAATTCTACAAATACATAGGTAAAATATTTAATTACTACATTTTTCTCAATAGTAGACATCAAAACCACAAAAATGGATTAACTTTGCATGGTAATCCATACAGAAAATGGGGCTACAGCAACATATTCTCTGTATAAAGGTGGTTTTGAGTAGCATTGACACTCTAGTTCTTTGGGTCCTGAACGCCAATGTAGAAGAAGAACACAACAAAGAATTCTCATGATGTCCCCAAGTAAAGCAGTGACAGGAAGTTCCAGCACACCAGGCCTCAAGAATGGAGCCAGCCAGGATCTGATCCCCCAAGTTGGAGTTCCCTAACCAGGCCAATAATGGAGTATAATAGAGTCTCTTTACACCCTAACACACACACACACACACACACACACACACACACACACACACACACACACACACTTTACTCCCAAAACTCTGTCAATCTAATCAATGACGGTTTTTACATTGCTATACTATGACCTAGATTCCTGTCATGATGTCACAACAGAACCACAGTCTGATTCTGAAAAATTAAGAAGTAACAAATTAGTCAGGCGCTGGTGGCACACACCTTTAATCCTGGCACTTGGGAGGCAAAGGGTGGTGGATCTCTGTGAGTTCAAGGCCAGCCTGGTCTACAAAGTGAGTTCTAGGACAGTTAGAACTATACAGAGAGACCCTGTCTCAAAAAACCAGAAAAGAAGTAACAATTGTCTGATAAATCTTTCTACAACCTTAACAATAACTATAATTTCAAGATCCAAATATTTTAGTACAGATTTAATATGCGATGACATATTCTTTAAATAATTGATAACGAGCACTTCTTGGCCCTTTGGCTTATGATCAAGGATGAAGAATTAATGAATCTATTTTTTCTTTACACTTTTACTGTAAGGTAGGATACTGAGAATTCTTTTATTGTCTGAACTTAGTGATATACTGGGGATATATCTCAGCCAGTAGAATGCTTGCCTAGCATGCACAAAGTCCTGGGTTCAAATCCCAGCACCCTGTTATCTGGGTATAGTGGTCCACATCTGTAATCCAAGGAGGTGGGTGGTGGAGGGAGGCGGGAGGACCAGGAATGCAAGGTCATGGCCAGCTACACTTTGAGTTTGACATCAACCTGACATAGCAGTGACCTAGTCTCAAAAAGGCGATAAGTGAGCCAGCAGTGGTGATGCAGTAGGTGGAGGCAGTGGCGGAGGCGGAGGCAGAGGCGGGCGACGACTTTGCATTCTAGCCTAGCCTGGTCTACAAAGTGAGTCCAGGACAGTCAACGTGACAGAGAAACCATCTCAAAAACAAACAAACAAACAAACAAACAAACAAAACTAAAACCAAACCCAAACAAAACAAAACAGAAAAAGGAGATAAGTGATAGAGTGATGGAAGCAAAAATATTGGGGGGGGGAATTGTAACATTTAACAAATGAGAAAGCAAAGTTAAATGCCTGTTTAAATTAGGATGCTTGAGCATTCACCTTCAGTAAATTAAAATCTGTGGAATTCTTGGTTATCTAGGACAGTGTGGGGAACACAGTATCAAAAAGGCTTAATATAAACCTCTTGTCTTGTTTGTCTGATCAAGTATTGTTTACCAGACATCTTGTGTTTCTGAAAACTTAGAATGGTCACAAATAAAACTCCTTACCACTGGAATTTTAAGTAGCTTCAAAGTTGTATGAACTCACACTTAGCAACTACTCTAATTGTTTTAAATTTGAATGGGAACTGGAGCGATCTATGAAAAAGCGGTTTCACTCGCTAGGAGGCAACATCATCTTAGAAAGATGAGGCAGGCCTTTCTGTGGATCTCTTACTAGATATGTTACCTTGGCAAAGTTGCTAGACCATCAATGTTAAGTAATATCTAGTCCACACCCTCGATGTAAGATCAAGATAATGAATACACAGTAAATTTCTTTTATAGCCACACAGTCTATTTTAGTCTAGCTCACGAGGAAACCTACAGGTCTCATTGTTGTATTACTCGATGTGGCAAACTTTCTTAAGTTCCCCACTCGAACAGTCATGTTAACTGCAGTCAAAGATAAATGGCTACATGTTAGCATTGGAACTGGTGAACTTCTGCGATGTGAGATGGGTACATGACAGACAATGAGTGAGGGCTTCGGAGGATACCAAAAGGGACGCCTTTAAGGGAGGGAAGTGCAATTCAATCGACTTCAAATGTCTTCTAAGAATTTCCCCAGACCAGCCCAAGCACTGTTAGCCTCATAACTGCACACTCCAAAAGAAGACAGTGCATTTGTGGCGTCAGAAAACATGAAACAAGGCTGAAGATATTTTTAAATAAAAGGTTTTAGATAAGCAAATTCAAGGAAAATCTTCCCTGCTAGCGTTTCCCCCCCCCCCCCTTTCTGGTCAAATTAAATCATTAAAACTTATTCAAAACTGCCATGTACAGAATATTAAAGTTGATGACAGATTCTGGACAAATTTCCCACAAATAAAACACAGTGTGAAATAAATCTGCAGTGTATTTCAACAAATCTTAGAGGTATTAGGTGTAGTACGATTTATTTCTAAATCCTTGGCATTATCACGAGATTCGAACTACAGATAAGCCAAACTTCCTTCGTCCCTGCCACATGAAAAGGATAAAAGATCAATTAAAAAAAAAATCGCATTAAATGCAACAGAAACGTATGCTGGTTCACAGAGATCTCCCCAGCAGGGCCGACGTCTGAGTTTCTATGACCACAATCTGGGGACTGCGGTAGCACAGAGGAGTTTACGTTTGCTTTTCACTCTAGAAGGTTATCTCTCACACCGAGCAGGAAGGTGAGTGCCGCATTTAGTGACAAGGCCCATGTCAGAAATGCTACAGATAGTGAGGGTAAGGGAAGATAAAAAGGTTCAGGCTCGCAACCGTTTACCTTTTAGCGCCAGCAGGTGCTCCTGTTTCGGTGGGTTCACTTCCATTTTGACAGTCACTTCTGACCTCAGCTTACCCAGGCTGAATTTCCACTCGGCTCGGGAAGGAAACTGCAATGCACAAGTCCCGGAAGACCCAGCGTCAAACGCACGCCCAGCTTCTTTTCGCTCGTGATAACTTAGATTCTCTTTTCAGTAGATACTTTACGACCCCAGTGAAATCTTTGCTCTGTGGCCATTCCTTCGCTCAGAATTATACGTATTTTCCCCAACCACACAGGCTAACTTCAAAGAGCCACTTCCAGCTGACAATACACAGCCTCCCAAACGCTTACTTTGCTCAGTGCGGGTGGGGCATGGAGATACTACAGTGGCATGCTGGGATTTGTAGTTTATTTTATACAAATTTCCGCAGCGTACAGGGAAGCGGGGAGATGCAGTTCCCTCACTCCTTCACGCTGCTTCGATTCAGTTCTGGAGGAAAAAAAATCATTATAGGAACGACATTCTCACCCTAAAATTTCATTTATGCTCCATCCGTTTTTATTTACTAGTTTAAAATTTTCTCTTTCTTCCCTCCACTACTCGCAGACGGCTTCACGAAAGCATGGCGCGCACGCGCAGGCCCTACAGCCAATGACTGACGGGAGAGGGGGGGGAAAGGTCAGAAGAGGCGGGCCGGCGCCTCGTTGCCCCGCCCCCTCAAGCTCCGTATTGCGCATGCGTGACGGCGGCATGCGCCGAGGCTTCTGGGTAGGTCGCTCAACCCCTCCTCTCAGTTAAAGGCTCTGCTGCAGCTGTGGCGCCGCTCCTTCCAGGATGGCTGCCTTCGCTGTAAACAAGCCCGGAGCCGGAGTAGACAGTGGGCGACAGGGCAGCCGGGGGACGGCTGTGGTGAAGGTGAGGGAACCTGCGTGCTCTGTTCTCCACCTGCGGCCTCCCATCGCTTCGTCCTGGAGACTTGGCCGCCGCCGATGTGCGGGGCCAGGCTTGGCCGGGCGGGATGGGCGGCCTCTGGAGCCCGGTGGGCATCACAAGCCCTTGTCCCTGTCCCCTCTCCTCCGTGGTCCTTACCCAGCTGGCCTGGAAGTTGCCTGGTCTTCTAACTCAGGTGTCAACGTCGGCCAGGGGCTGTTTGTGAAAAGCACCGCGTGGGCCGGTGGAAGTTGACCTGGATTGGTCTTTCCCCCTAGTCTTCTGTTTCTAGTGATGCCTCAAAAGGCATTGATTGGCGTAGTTGTACTAAACAGTCCTTACAGTAGACAAGGATTGTGGTAGCTGTTTCAGCTCGCTAATAATCTACTTAAGAAGGTAGATGTTCATTCGCATTTGACATGGAAGGTTTAAGTTCATACAATGTGGCAAGGGACCAGAGTCTGCCTTTTAACGTTGCACTGTTTCAGTAATCATACATGTACGTTTTTGAGCTGCCTCTTGCTTCCGAATAATGCAGTGTGAAAGCTTGTGCAGCATAGTTGGGCATTAACACTAGATGCATGGAGGATTCTCTGCTTAGAAGATGCTACCATACATGTACACAACGCATTCAGTGCAAGTACCTGAAGCTCAGTTTCCCCACCCACTGTAACATAGATCTGAAAGGGGCGACTGGTTTAGGGAGTAACTTTGAAAAACATCTATAGCCGAGAGATGTACCACAACTCTTTCTGAGTGTGTTGACATCAGTCCATTTTTTTAAATTCCCAGAAGTGATTTTAATGTACACTTGGATTGGTCACAGTGAGCCAAGTCTGGTTGAACATTGCTTTTAACTTGTCAGATGGTAAATAATCCTTTGTTGTTATTGTTGTTTTAAACAAAGGTCAGTTTTTTGCATACTTTATTGTCGATCGGTTTTTATTAGTTGTTGATTCAGTTCACTTTTTATATTAATGAAATCAAGGTACAAAGACCTGAAATGTAGAGGAACCCTCATTAGGCATATTTTATGTTGGAAATTTAATATTTTGAATTGTGCCTTTTCCAAATAGAGAATACCTGCAGAATATTTTGTGAATTTAAAGTTTTCCCCCCATAATTGGAATGCGTATCATGTCATATATTCTCCTTAGCACTTTCTCAGCACGTTTTACCATACGATATTCTGTGTAAATAATATAAAACTTTGGTGTCCTGCAGTTATGGTATATGACCACACTATAATTTATCTTTCAATTTAGTATTTATATGTTTGTTTTGTTTTTAATGATACAAATAGTGTTTTTAAGAAATAATACATTGATCTTGTCGTATATGGGCTGGGGATGTGACTCAGTAGTAGAACATATTCCTGATATATGCAAGACCCTGGGATTTCCCAGCAGTAGAAACAGTGAAAGACTAATAACAAGGAAGAAAACATTTGCATTTTGTCCTGTGTGTATGATACAGTGCGGAATAAATTCCTTAAGTACTGCTAAATTGTTTCCATGGATGCTGTTAGTACTCAATGAATTTTTCATGTCAGTCAGATTGTTTTCCTGCACTCTCATTAACACAAAGCTTTAACAATTTTTGAAACATTATCTTGATGTAGTTATTCTTCATACTTTAATGAGTTAGATTGAGTTCTTTTATAATTAAAGTTTTCTTTATACTTAGCTTAATATAATTTACGATATTTAACTTGTCTCCTTGAGTTTCTTTTGAGCTACACCGGTATGTGAGGCAGTGATGAATTACCAGTAATACTGTAAACGATGTTTGCATCTTAATTTCTAAGTCTAAATGTATGGGTGAATCAAGTTTAAAATTGTAATAGTGCTAATGAGATTTCCACTCTAAAAATTTTTTTTTTTACTTTGTGTTGTATGTATTTGGTGGCTTCAAACTTTTGTTAGATTTTTTTCATAAGTACATAGGTGCTTTATACTTGGAGTGTACTGTTCTGTGCTCTTATTCTAATAAGGAGATACAGGCTACTTGGTTATAAAGTATTGAAGTATTTGGGTTAGACAGGCAGATAGATACTCAGAGTGCATGGGAACTCAGAGAGTAATGTGGTTGTTTCAACTGGAGTGAGAGATGCGTAGACCAAGAGATATATTATTTGGGAAGTTTTTGATTAATGAAAATAGAAGCTTAAAAAAAAAGGAAACCAGTAGGTAAATGTTTACTGTTTCCTCAATGTTAATTAATATACAGAAGAAGGAGCCAAGAACACTGTCCTGGGCTGGGATGCACTTGGAGCATAGGAGTCAGAGGGTATGGCAGTGAGGCAAGGGACCAGGCTTAGACTGTAGTGTCTTGATAGGACACTGGACACTGATAGGACAATGGAATAATTCATTGTGAATGTTTTTAAAAAGTAATTAAAACTGAAAACAAGCCCAAAGAAGATGGCTGCAAAAGCACCGAAGATGGTATGCTGTTATAGTTACAGTTTATGACTATAAAATATTAACCCATGTACCTGAGAAATGAGGGTGAGCCAGTTCTCACGGCTTTTCTCTTGACTGCCTTTTGGTAAGTCATATACCTATTACCACTAGATAGACAAATATTTTCTAAGTCAGAGCTACTTTATCAGTGAGAATAGGCATTGGGATTTAATTCTCAGCTATGTTTTTGCCTTTGCATCATTTTGTGAAATCCAGAATATATTTGAACATCCTTAGAGACTTTCTTACAAGTTCTTTATAGTTTAGAAAAGTGATTGTCATCCTAAAACACATTTAGCTGGACATAGTGGCACCTCCTGTAACCTTAGCATTTGGGAGGCAGGGGCAGGAGTGTCATTGCTACATTTCAGGCCAGCTTGGACTGAAGTCCACTCAGGGATACTCAATGAAATGTCATTTTACGAGGAAATAAAACAGGTTATAGAGATACTATTCTGTTGAGAGTACCAGCTGCTCTTTCGAAGGACTGGGGGTTTGTTTGGTTCCCAGCACCTACATGATGGCTCACAGCCATCTATTACACTAGTTCCAGGAAATGTGATGCCCTCTCCTGTCCTCTGTGGGCACCGCACAAACATGGTGGAGCATACCTGCAGGCAAAACTCCATACACAAAGTAAAAATAAGTCTTAAAACATAAAAAAAAAAAAAGAAAAGAAATAAAAGCAAAATGATTAATGATTGGAGTTTCAGTAGAATTATGAAATGTTGCATATTTGATTTTCAGAAGATTAGATTATGTTAATTACTTTAATTTGGCAACATAAGAGTATTTCAAAGTTTTACTTTGGCAAGGTCTGTCAAATGGAAATGGATAAAAATGTGACTTAATGTTAGAACTTTTTGAAAAAATTTTTTCATGGAGGAGTAAAGTAACAACGTTGATTCAATATACTAAGTCAATTTTTTTTTAAATCTAAAATATTTGAATATTGTTCCAGTGGTGTTTATAGAGCACATGTTTCTGTTTCACATGCTAGGTTCTGGAATGTGGGGTTTGTGAAGATGTCTTCTCTTTGCAAGGAGATAAAGTCCCCCGCCTCCTCCTTTGTGGCCACACCGTCTGTCATGACTGTCTCACTCGCTTGCCTCTGCATGGAAGAGCAATTCGTTGTCCATTTGATCGACAAGTAACAGACCTAGGTAGGAAAATTATTCATGTAACACAAATATCACAGAAGAAAACTCTTCACACTTTTGGCCTTTTAGATTATGTTCCAAAGAGCGTTCAAAATTTGAGTTTCTATTAAAGTCAGTGGGGTCCTAAGGGTAAGCTAGCCCACTCTTAATTACCAGTGGAAATCTAAAATTTTTATATTCAATACTTAATACAAAGAACGTTAAGAAGTATCAGAAATGTGTGCTATCCTTATTCAAAGAAACGAGAATACTTCATTCATCACAGATTAAATCCTTTGCCTAGAGCTATGAATCCAGTGCCTGTTTCCTTTAAAATGAGTGAGCAGATGTTAAAATACGTATTAAGTCATGTGAGTCTCAATATATTTTCTTACTTTTTTTTCTTTCTTTTAGTTTTGTTTTTTGAGATAGGGTTTCTCTGCTTAGCTCTGGCTGTCCTGGAACTTGCTTTGTGGACCAGGTTGGCCTTGACTCCAATATCCACCTGCCTTTAGCTCACCAGTATTGGATAGAGTCATACACCACCATGCCCTGCCCAGTCCTTGCACACTTCTAAAGCTACCTTGGAATCAATGTTGCCATACTTTAAAAATTAAAAATAATGTGTGTGTGTGTGTGTGTGTGTGTGTGTGTGTGTGTGTGTGTGTACACACAGGTATGTTTGACCAAATTGAGTTGTCAGGCTTTGCAGCAGGTACCTCTATCTGAGGATCTATCTTTCTGGCCCAGATTTAGAAAGTATAACATTAACATTTGAACAGTTATTTCAGTGTAATATAAGTTCTTAATTTACTATGTAAAATAAAGGAATTATCCCCAAAATAATTTTTTTTTTTGAGACAGGGTCTCTCTGTGTTTGCCTTGGCTGTCCTGGTCTCGCTTTATAGACCAGGCTGGCCTCGAACTCACAGTGATCCACCTGCCCATGCCTCCCGAGTGCTGGGACTAAAGGCATGTGCCACCACGCCTGGCCCCCAAAATAATTTTTAAGGCTGATATTTTTTCCCCGATCTTTTGTATTACTTTAAATTTTACTCATTTATATATTTTATGTATGTATTCACCACCTGCATGTATGTCTGCATGCCAGAAGAAGGCATCAGATCCCATCATAGATGGCTGTGAGCTGCCATGTGGGTGCTGGAAATTGAACCCTGGTCCTCTGGTAGAGCAGTCAGTGCTCTTAACTGCTCAGCCATCTCTCCAGCACCCAATTAGCAGTACTTAAGACCAGGGTTGGTAGGAGCGGTGAACCAACTCTTGCAAGTTGCCCTTTGACCCCCACACTTGTGTTGTGGTGCCTTTTTATATATGTATGTACATATATATCCACACACAGAAAATAACATAAATGTAAATTATTTAACTATAAAAGGAAGCAAGGGTGTCTTTTAGGACATTAAGAAACATGTTTTACTTGTTTTCTTAAGGTTTTGGCTGTCTTTCACATAAATAAGTAGTATGTTTTTGCTAGGAATCTAATGCAAGACACTAATGATGCCAACATTAACCTACTATAAGCCATGAGATAATAGTCACGGAAGAGATGTCTTTTTTAAGGTTCATTTATTGACATTTTTATTCTGTAATGAAAATATTACTATTTCTTCATGTTTGACATAGATGTGTAGAATTGGCCATGTTTTGCAAATGTAGGCTAGAACCTTTGTCCACTGTTTGGGGGAGCCCTCTACCTTCTCTGTAATACCACAGTTGGGGTTTTTACTTCCAGGGTTTAAAGTAGAAGTTTATGACAGGCAGCAGCTGGTCACATCTCAGGTTAAATCAAGACTGCTGTCGTACCAACCTTAGAGCTGCCAACTATGGCATGAGTAAAGATTGTAATGACTGTAATTTGTGGGTGCATTTAACTGATTTGTCTGTGGAATCTGCTAGTGGTTTTAGATTACTAGCTTCCAGGTTTTTAAAGGGTGGTTTGTATTTATACCATAGAAATAATAACTTGTGTATGTACATATTCATATTATACATGTGAATGAAGAAGAGCCAGTGCTCCTCAGCATGTACAGAGGGACGGAGCCTTTCTTGTCTACCCCAAACTTTGAGGATTTGCAGGAACAACAAAAGTCTGTGTTGTTTTAAACCATCAAGACTATAGAGGTTGGGGCTGGAGAAATGGCTCAGAGGTTAAGAGTGTTGTCTGCATTTCCAGGGGTTCTGAGTTCAATTCCCAGCAACCACATGGTAGCTCACAACCATCTATACTGGGGTCTGATGCCCTCTTCTGGCATTCAGGGGTACGTGCAGACAGAGCACTGTATACATAATAAATAAATCTTAAAAAAAAAAAAGATTGTTGAGGTTTTTATTACAGTTGCAAAATTGTTAGGTCCTCCTGGGAGTTTGTGCATTCCTTCGTAATGTCTAATTTTGGGAAAATTGTCAAGGCTATATTTTTAAATGATTGGCTTGGATACTTTAATGGTTATATAAGTGGAGTAGATGGGCCTCAGCTTGTTCAGTACATGGGACAAATGGAAACAAGGAGACAGCTTTGCGGAGGGACAGCAAAGCAGAGGAAGGCATGCCTGAGTGGTCTGTGTGATGGCAACTGAGAAAAGAGGTCACAGAAATCAAAGAGGGGTAGGATGGCTTCATTTTAAAAACCAGAGAATGTTTTGGGGTTTGTTTCTAAAGAAAAAAAGAGGGAAGAAAAAGGCAAGGAGCTTGGTAGAGCTTGTCACCTTTATGATTTTACATTTTTATTCTATTGACCAACACCAGATGGCCGCAGTATCAGAAAGTGTTTGTGCTGAGGAAGGAAAAACAGCAGGTCCTAACTGCTGAACTAGCTGGCTATCATTTGTCGGCTCAGAAGCAGTGGATGTTTGCATGTGTGTGTACGAATATGCGCATGTTCTTATATGTTCAGTTTGGGTCGAGGAACCATCTGTCCTTATTCAAACCTTCCTAGAGTTGTGTCTAAAAGGGCTCACTCTCGCTTTGTTGTGAGGCTCCTTGAGGAATCTTCTTAATTAAAAAAGCATTTTTATGAGACAGGCGTGGTGGTGCACGCCTTTAATCCCAGCACTTGTGAGGCAGAGGCAGGTAGATTGCTGCAAATTCGAGGCCAGCCTGGTCTACAAAGTGATATACAGAGAAACCCTGTATCAAAAAACCAAAAAAAAAAAAAAAAAAAAGTATTTTTATTTTATGTGTATGGCTACTTTACCTGCATCTATATAATCACCTGGTGCCTGCAGAAGCCAGGAGAGGATATTAGGCCCCTCAGAGCTAGAGTTGAGGCAGTGAACCACCTAGTGAGGTGTTAGAAGGCAAATCTGATCCTTCATAAAAGCAGCCTGTGCTCTTAACCACTGAGCCATCTCTTCAGCACCCACTGTGAGAAATTATATAATCAGTGATAGGAACAGGTTAAAAGAAGGGTGTGGAATCTTTAGCTCTCCTAGTTGTAGTTTACTGAGAGATGTATTTTTTTTTTAATGTCCATTGTATGTTTTATACAGTAATTTATAAATGTGAATTGTAGCTTATTTTTGTGGTCATGAAAAAATAGATTGTAAACAGTTTCTTCTTGCCTCTCCTTCCCCCTCCCTCGTGTGTCTGTGCGTGTGTATGTGTGTGCATATGTGTATGTGTGCGTGTGTGTGCGTGTGTGTGTGTGTGTGTTGAACTGAGGACCTTGCACATGCTGAGTATATTCTCTGTCAGTGAACCAAACTCATTTCCCCTACAATATCTTTAAAAAGAAATTTGTGTGTATACTGTGGGTTGAACCTAGGGCTTTACACATGCTCTGCCATTGAGCTTAACTCCTTTCCCCTATAATAGCTTTAAAAAGAAATAGAGTAAAATATAGTAGTATATTGCACACTGCTATAAAGGTAAATATTAGTTTGTCAAGTTTTTAAAAAAAAATCTATTCATGTGTATGCATGTGGCACTCATGGGTGTTTGTGCATACGTTCGTGCTTGTATGTGGGTGACCAAGGTTGATGTTGAGAATCTTTGGGAACTGGACAACGTTACTAGTCTTGCTAGTGCTTGCTCTGGAGAGCCCTGTTTTTACCTTTTGATGCTAGAATTACAAGTGAGCCCCCATACCTACTTGGATTTATGTGGGTTTGGGGGACCCGAACTCTGATCCTTACCTTTTGCAACAAGCACTGCGGAACTTTATTTTTTCTCGTGTGTGTGTGTGTGTGTGTGTGTGTGTGTGTGTGTGTGTGTGTGTGTTTGTTTTCCTGTTGTATGTAGCTGTAAAATATTTTTGAAAACTCGGAATGTGTTTTCTTGGGGTGCTGAGGAGGTCTTTGGTAACATTAACAAGCCCCTTTGCTGGCAGCTTTTGGACATTATTATTGACTAAACTATGTATGGTAGAAATTACTCTTAAGATATGAGGCAAATTGACTAAACTTCCATTTTGTTATATTTGCTTTTGTTTTCATATTTGTCCTAGGAGATTCAGGTGTCTGGGGTTTGAAAAAAAACTTTGCTTTACTGGAGCTTTTAGAGCGATTGCAAAATGGGCATATTGGCCAGTATGGAGCTGCAGAGGAAGCCATTGGGATATCTGGAGAGGTACTAGTGGGCTTGTTGAAATACTTATCATGGGGGTTTTTGTTTTGTTTGTTTGATTTTTTTTTTCTTTTTTGAGACAGTGTTTCTCTGTGTAGCTCTGGCTGTCCTGGATTCATTTTGTAGACCAGGCTGGCCTCGAACTCACAGAGATCCACCTGCCTCTGCCTCCCTAGTGCTGGGATTAAAGGTGTGCGCCACCACCCCTGGCAAGGATTCTTTTAATACTAAAATATTTCCCAATATTTGTACAATATTACTTTGTTTGCTTTGCCTGTGAGTTTTTAGAAACCCAGTTTGGTTAAGGGAGTCCTGTGGCCGCCTAGCTAAGCTCTATCAGCGGACTAGTTGATGTGCTGTAGCTGGTGGTTTGTGGGCCTTGCTCTGTTCTGTAGTGTGTTGTTGCATAATGGATTAAAGTTTCCAGAACTCCTTCTGGCTCTAGAAGCCACTTATTTTGAGGATCGTTTCACTTTCCTCATTTTGGCTTTCTTTGTTCAATTCCTTAGTTCTTTGTTTTTATTTGGAATGATTAACAACAAATTTCATCTTAAAATATCATGTACAACCTGGTTAGGTCAATAGAGAAGATTGTGGGGTTTTATAGTTCAAACTTTGCCATGTTTTATTGAGTGTTCAGTTTTAAGACATCAACTTTTTATTAGAGCATCGTTCGCTGTGATGAAGATGAAGCTCATGTTGCATCTGTGTACTGCACTGTGTGCGCGACTCACTTGTGCTCAGAATGTTCTCAAGTTACTCACTCGACAAAGACACTAGCGAAGCATAGGCGAGTGCCTCTGGCTGACAAGCCTCATGAGAAGACCATGTGCTGCCAGCACCAGGTGCACGCCATTGAGTTTGTTTGCTTGGAAGAAGGTTGTCAAACTAGCCCACTCATGTGCTGTGTCTGCAAAGAATATGGAAAACACCAAGGCCACAAGGTATGAACTTAACCCAGTTGGGTGACTGTGGAAGGAATTCAGCCTTCCATTTGTTTTCACTGACCTGTTTGTTTATGTGAACACATAAACTTTCTTTAACTTTTGAGCAAAGTTAAGTGATTAACTTAATGAGTTGGTCTCAGTAGCATGGAAAAAACTGAAAATTTTAACTTTCAAATGGTGTAATTTCAGAGAGGCTTCATGATTATTTCCATCAGGAGACAGAAAGTCTCATCTTTATGTGCTTGTTTTGTACTATACTGTATTGCTTTGGTAATACTTGTATCTACTGATAGCGCATGATGTAATTTTGGACACTCTCTTGGTTTGTTGTATAGCAGTACATGGAATTCCAACTTCTGATTTATTCTTTTTAGTGAAGCTTTCCTAAAAAAGGAGTGAAAATAAATTAGGTGGCTTTTTTTTCTTTTCTTCTTATGTTGTACTTGTTTGAAATGTGTTACAAAAGCCACTTGTGGCTCATGTTTATTAATAGTAAAAGTGTTTTAAGTAGTTTTGTAAGTCAGTAGACACCCATGAGTTCTTTCCTGTAATTGTGTTGCATTGATAGCATGCGGTACTGGAACCAGAAGCTAACCAGATCCGAGCATCAATTTTAGACATGGCTCACTGCATACGGACGTTCACTGAGGAAATCTCAGATTATTCCAGAAAATTAGTAGGAATTGTTCAGCACATTGAAGGAGGAGAACAAATAGTGGAAGATGGAATTGGAATGGCTCACACAGAACATGTATGGATTCTTTCCTTCTCTCTTTGTTTTCTTAATCTTTTTCATTCTCATCTTTGCATCGTCTAGTAAGTATCACACAATTACAATCACACACAAAGTACCACACTGGACACTCAATATGAGTGTGTATGTGTGTTACACTTCTTTTTTATATATCATGCTTCGGATATGCTGTCAAATATACTGTAATTTCCTACCCATAACACAAAATAAGATTAACCTTGAAAGTCTCTTATAGATTACACACCATTATATATGTGTGTGTGTTTATATATACAGTAACATATTTATGTTTATATATGCAGCTTATATATATATACAGTAATATGTTTATATATCTCTCTATATATACACTGGTGTCTGTCACATAAGAAGGTTTCAAGGTTGACACTGTTGCGTGTTGTGGTAGGGAGCGTATTTGGTGGTGTATAAGAGCTATAACTCATCGTGCAGTTGGGGGAGACTCCTAGGTGACATGTCTAAACTGTCAGGGCCTGAGGGAGTTCAGTCAGAGAGAAGCGTGGGCTGGGAGTCTAGTGTCCCAGGAAGGGAAGTACGCATGCAAGGGATTGGAAGTAAGGGCTGGGTGAACTGTAGCTTCTTAAGCTTTAAAATCTCTGGAGATTTGAACTGGGTCTGTCAAGAAAAAAAAAAATTGAAGAGTTAAAGGGCAAGGAAGTCACTGTGGAACCTGTTAGTCATGCTGGAGACTTTAATGCTTGAACTTAAGAGTAATTATGAGCCATTAAACTATTGACATAGGAGCAAGACAATCACGTTTACATTAAAAACTGTTACTGTTAAATACAGAAAATGAATTGGAGGAAAGTAGCAGTAGAATCAGGAAGATCTATTAGGACCTTGTTGAAGTCATCTAGGTTAGGGATGTTTATATCCTGCAATATTGCAGTGGCAGGAACAACGAAGATGGAGTTGAGATTTTAAAGAACAGTAAGTCTTGGCAGCTAGGTGTCAGTATTGATTGGTGGGTGAATTGATTGGTCAGAAAGTTAAGAGAATTTATATTGTGAGGACCAGTTTGCTGGAGGTGATGGCAGTAAGCATGGCTAGATTCTGGAAATGTTTTGAAGTCAGCAGAATTTGCTAAGACTAGTAATGGAATATAAAAGGGATGTTAAGGATGAATTGCATTTTTTATCCTTCCGTCCTTCCTTCCTTCGTTTCTTTGTTTATTTTTTTTAAACTTCAGTAACCTGGATGAAGTTACCATTTATTGAGATAGAGGTAGTTAGGTTTGGAGATGGGGAAAACTGGAGATTAGATTCCATTTTGCTTCAGATATAATTTATAAATAGTTAAATATTCAGAATTCAAAGATGATATTTAAATTTTGATACTTTGCATATAAAGTATTTAAGGTTTTAATTGTTTAAAATTTACCCGTGTCTTCATAGGTCCCAGGTACTGCAGAGAACGCTCGATCATGTGTCAGAGCTTATTTTTCTGATTTACATGAAACTCTGTGTCGTCAGGAGGAAATGGCTCTAAGTGTTGTCGATGCTCATGTTCGAGAAAAACTGATTTGGCTCAGGCAGCAACAAGAGGATATGACTATTCTCTTGTCCCAGGTTTCAACAGCTTGTCTTCATTGCGAAAAGACTTTGCAGCAGGTAGGTAATTTAAAGGTGGTTATTTATACTTTTAATGTCAAGAACACAATTATCAGAGATACACTCTTCTCTTTCATTAACTTAGCAACTGGGTTCTACTGCATGTGTTAGCATTGGTTTTAAGACATGGCCTCTAATTTCAAGTTGTTCCACCAACTGTAGTAGTGTCCTGTTCATGGTTTTCCTGTCATAAGGGTATTGATTCTAGGACCTCTGCAGTGCCAGTCTTCACTTATGTATTAAAATCGTCTTCCTTCAAGGGCTAACTCACATGTTTACTCTTGGAAGCTTTAATTCATTACCCACTTTGCAGATGATTTACTTTTTTTAATTAGTGAGATTCAAGGGTGATCTAAAAACATGTCACAAGTGGGATATATAGGGATAATTATTACCTTATGAGTTGTTGAAAAACTGCAGTCTAATTTGTGCTTTGAATAATTATGCTGATTTGAAATTATAGTTTAAAACTCCTACCAATGTCAATATTTTTCTTACATGTCTCATTATACTTAGAATGTGGCCAGCCTACAAACTCATAATTAGTCTTGTTTGCTGGGAGCCCTTGTCATATTGGCTTGTAAAAGTCGACGCATGTTTTAGCTCACTCTCTTTTGCTCTGGTACAACACTGACAGAAACCACATTGGTGCAGGGAAGGGGTTTATTTTTATCTCACAGGTAACAGCCCATTATTGAGGGAAGCCAAGGTAGAGGGAAGGTGGAGACAAGACCTGAAGCGGACAGTTGGAGGAGTGTTACAGAATGGCTTGCCAGGGCTGGCGCCACCCTCCTTGGACTGGGCCCTCCAACATCAATTAGCAATCAAAAAGTGCCTCATAGTCGTGCCCATGGGACACCAGTGGAAGCAATTCCTCAGTTGAGATTGCCTTGTCCTATGTGTGTCAAGACGTTCATGAGCAAGATTTCTAACACTATATATGCCATTTGTTGTGGTGTCTTCAACCTCGTCATACTCTGTCTGCTTTTGATACTGGGGCTAGAGTTGTACGAGTGCCTGTATTGTCCTCTAGATCGATCTTGTAGTAGGGAGCAGGAGAGGGACGCTGGGAGGCGGGAAGCAACTTGCAGTGGGTTACTCTTGACTTGAGTTTCTCTGAATATCAGTTCACATATAAAGATACCGAGTTTTTGAAAAGCTCAGTTTTAGTTTCATGAGGTCCTTCTTACAGGTTTATTAAATTTCCACAGGCACTGTACATTTGTGGTACACAGATAAACATACAGACAAAATACTCATATATTTATCATTTAGTTCTTGGTCATGTTGATGTTAAGTGTTCTCAATGTGAAGTTATTAATAGATATATGCAAATAAAAATTGAAAATGCAAAAAGAAGTTTATGTAGCTGGGTGTGGTGGTGCACACCTTTATCCTAGCACTAGAGAGGCTAGGTTAAGTTAGGTTGATCTCTGTGTATTCAAGGCCAGCCTGGTCTACAAAGTGAATTCCAGATCAGCGGGGGCTATACAGAGAGACCCTGCCCCAAAATAATAATAAAAGTGTATGTATATATGTATGTATGTATGTATGTATGTATGTATATATATATATGTATGTGTACATATGTATGTGTGCATATACAGCTGTATTGTGAAATACATATGTCCAGATGTATATTTATATGAAGGCCACAGGACAACCTCAGGTGTCATTGTAAGGAGTGCTGTGTACCTCCTTTTACATATGGTCCTCCTGAGCCTCAGGGATCCTCCCATCTCTCACTCTTGTATGTAGTCTGGGGAATGATTTAAACAGCTGTACCTTCAGTTTTGAGTGAATACCACAGACACAGACTAGAGAAGCCCCGTTAAGGCAGCCAGCTGGAGTTCTTGATTGATGGACTCCCAGACAGAGCAGGGTGTCTCCTTGGATGAGGTTTCCAAGTAAAAAGACAGATAGCCCAGGTGGAGATGACATTATCAAATTAGGTGTTCACAATATCCAGCAGCAGAAACCAACTGGAGAAGTTCGGATAGAGTTCCCCATTGAGCTTTCTCTCCATGGATGAGCTTCCTGTGCTCCACTTGAGACTTCTCTTTCTCACTGTAAGCACTTTTGTATCATGGGCTAAACAAACAATAGTAGCATGTTTGGAATTTGTCCTCTAGCAGTTTCTAAGGATATGATGTGTGCTGGCTAGTTCTATGTCAACTTGACACAGAATCGAGTGATTTTGGAGAAGGGGTTCACAATTGAGGAAATGGCCCCCACTGGATCAGTCTCTGGGTAACCCTGTGGTATACTTTTTGATTGATGACTGATGGAGGTGGGCCCAGCTCCTGTAGGTGATGCCATCCCCAGGCTAGTGAATGTCAGCATCCTAACCCTGAGTGCTATAAGAAACAGACTGAACAAGCCATGGGGAGCAAGCCAGTGAGCAGCACTCCTCCATGGCTTCTGCATCAACTCTTGCTTCCAAGTTCCTGCCTTGTTTGAGTTCCTGTTCTGACTTCTCTTAGTGATGCACTATGATGTGAAACTGTAAGCTGAATTAACCCTTTTCTTCCAAAGTTGATTTTCATTATGGTGTTTTATCACAGCAGTAGGAACCTAACTAAGAAATGATGTTTTACTCTTAGTCTCTTTTGCTGTTCCCTTTCTTACTTGTCACAGAGTTAAGGTGCTATCCCATTGCCAGACAAGGGGTCTTGGAAGACACTTAATGTAAACAGGCTCAGCTCTGGTTCCTGAGGCAGCCCGTGTGCTGTTTAACTTACACCTTTCCAGCACTACAAGCAAGTTCTGGGGATTGAATTGAGCTCCTAACATTTACTTCCAATACTGCAATGTTAAATGGTTTTTATTGAAAGTTGATGGAGTCTCCATTTCTGTAAGAAAAACTTCATGGTAAATGCTGTCTTGTTTTCTAGGATGATTGCAGAGTTGTCTTGGCAAAACAAGAAATCACAAGACTGTTAGAAACCCTGCAAAAACAACAGCAGCAGTTCACAGAAGTTGCAGATCATATTCAGTTGGATGCCAGTATCCCAGTCACGTTTACAAAGGTGATATACTGTCCTTTGTTTCTGCCTGTGCTGTTTGCAAATTGTTAGTAGCCTGAAATGTAAATCAACATAAAAAGAACACTAGCAAATTCCTAAGTTGTAGAATTTCAAGAGGAACTTTAATCAATACGAAATTAAAATCAAACGAGACTAAGTCTCTTCGTTCTCATTTCCCAATTTAATTGCAGCTGTACCCAAAATATAAAGTAATTTTACATTTTAAATACTTTATTAGTTTTATTAAGTATTCAGCTAATTCAGATTGCTCAGATTTTTTTCAAAGTAAAAAAAGAATATTTGGGAGACCATATCACAAAGCCGGTGGTCTTGAATTTTCTGTGTAGTTGAGGTTAGTCTGAACCTCCTTTCCCTAACCCCAATTGCTAGTATTTTATGTGTACACTACCATGCCTGGCTTCCAAACGAATTCCTTTTTTTTTTTTTTTTTAAAGATAGGGTTTCTTTGTGTACAGCTGACTGTCCTGAAACTTGTTCTGTAGACCAGGCTGGCCTCCAACTCACAGAGATCCACCTGCCTCTGCCCCCTGAGTGCTGGGATTACAGGCATGTGCCACCATGCCCGACTTTTTGGTACACTTTTTAATTGGTTTGAATTTTTGTTGTTGTTTAAGAGTTCTTTATGTATCCTGGATATATATCAGTCCCCTGTCAGCTTTTTTATTTGTAGACATTTTATTACATTTGGTAAATTTCTGTTTTACTCTACTGATTATGACCTGTTGGCACAAAGGCTTTTAATGTGATGTAGATTTACTATCTTTTCTTGCTTCTCTGGCCTATGCTTTAGTATCCTATCCAGGCAGTTAGACTCAAGGCGTTGAAATGTTTCTTTCGTATCCTAGCCTTATAGTTGTCAACCTTTTTCTTTAGTTCACTTTGAGTTAATTTTTGTGAGTGGTGTAAGATGTGGAGCTCTTCATCTTTTACAACCAACCCCCATTTACTCGGCTCAGGCCAGAAGCCCGCCTTTTCTCTGTGAGAACCCTTGGTGCAGCTCATGCCACTGTATTATACATGTGTGACGGTTGTATTAGGATGCTCTGCTCACTTGATTTGTTTGGTTTTGTTTCAGTCCACATGTTTTTCATTTGTGTAGCTCTGTAAAATATTTTGTTGTCAGAAAGTGTGAAATCTCTGACTCTATGTTCAAAATTGTTTTAGCTATGCTCCTTTGGTACTTTTTTCTTCCTCTCAAAGTGTTTTTGTTTTCTGATCTGTACCTTGGCACATGGTATACAAATACTGAAGGGTACTTTTACCTCATGTCATTGGGATTTGGGTGGAAGTTACACTGACACCTGAACAATATTAATTTTTAGATCTGTGAACATGGGATACCTAATGTCTTTGTCAATTTTTTACAGCAATGCTTTCCACTTTGTTTTGTTTTAAAGATTTTTATTTTATGGCTATGAATATATATATATATATATATGCATTACCATGTACCTAGTACCCACTGAAGCCAGATGAGGATGTCATAGTCCCTGGAACTGGAGTTACAGGCTGTTGTGAGCCTCCATGTGGATGTTGAAGACTGAACCTTGGTCCTCTGCAGCAAAGGAGCCACTGAGCCATCTTGCTAGTGTTCTCCCCTATCTTTTTAAAAGTTCTATTTATTATTATGTTTTGTAGTTTTCAGAATACAGGTCCTTCAAGTCTTTAGCTAGGCTTATTATTAAGTTAATTGCTTTTGATACTGTTGGAAATGGTACTGCTTTCTTAAATTCTGTTTTTAATTGTTCATTATTGATGAAAAAAATGGAACTTTTCTTTTCCCGGTGGCCTTGCGTCTTACAACTTCTCTAAATACATTTATATTAACAGTTTTGGGGAGGGTGGTCTTCAGGGCTTTCTACATAAAGATCCTGTCATTTATAAAGCGAATTGTACATGGTTCTTTTTAATTTGGATAATTTTACATCTTTTCTTTCTTTCTTTTTTTTGGGGGAGGGATGTGGGTGGTTTCGAGACAGGGTTTTTCTGTGTAGCCTTGGCTGTCCTGGACTTGCTTTGTAGACCAGGCTGGCCTCGAACTCACAGCGATCCACCTGCCTCTGCCTCCCAAGTGCTGGGATTACAAGTGTGGGCCACTGCGCCCGGCCCATCTTTTCTTTCTTAATCATTGTAGTAAAGACTTCTAAATTAGTAGTGTGTTGAATACTCCTGTAATACCATGTTAAATAGAAAGCTAGAAGGGAGCTTTGTCTTTTTCTTACCTTGAGGGTTAACTATGGGATTTTCATGTGTATGGTTTCTATTCCTGGTGTGTTAAATTTTCATTATAAAATCATAATGGATTTTCTCAAATGTTCTGTAGGAATCACCGTATGGTTTTTGTCTTTCATTTGTTGCTGTGGTATATTGAGCTGATGAAAGTCTGTCTTCCAGGGATAAACCCCATTGGTCATGGTGTATAATCATTTTAATTGGTTGGTGAATTCAGCTTACTAGTATTTTTTTTTTTTCTAGTTTATATCTTGCTATATCTGGTAAGGGAAAGAGCAATGTCGGGCACTAAGAATGCCTCAATTTATTTCTCTTTTATTCGTGTACTAGGGCTCAAGCTTGGCCTTGTCTGTGATAAGAAACCTCTTCCACTCACTCTAGCCCCAGTTCTCCGCTTGGCTTTGCACTCGCCTAGGTGCTGTGGCTTCTCAGCTAGTGTCTAGGCTTGTTCTTATGATTGGATTTTTGTCCTTTTATTATTTTGTTTCTCAGCTGCAGTATTGGACTACATTTGGAAGCCCATATGTAGATGAAGTTGATGCTTTTGGAGCAGTTGATCTTAAGTAGAATGAAAAGGAAGATTTCTTTTAAGTTTTTAATATTAACATTCAAAAAGAAAATAAGATTCTAAAAGGGGGATTAAAAGCCAGGAGAATTTTGTATTAGTAAAAAAAAAAAAAAAAAAAAAAAAAGGAAGCAAAATCATAATTTCTAACAACATATAGCACTTATATGTGAGGAAGGAGTATATAGATTTTTACATAAATTTGAAATATAATCTGGTAATAATTCAGATAGACAAGTAGTGTAGCTAGAATCTATAAACATGTTCACTTCAGGATTCTTTTTTAATATATATTTTATTACTTTATTCATATTACATCTCAATGGTTATCCCATCCCTTGTATCCTCCCATTCCTCCCTCCCTCCCATTTTCCCCTTACTCCCCTCCCCTATGACTGTTCCTGAGGGGGATTACCTCCTCCTGTATATGCTCATAGGGTATCAAGTCTCTTCTTGGTAGCCTGCTATCCTTCCTCTGAGTGCCACCAGGTCTCCCCATCCATGGGACATGGTCAAATATGGGACACTAGTGTTTGTGTGAAAGTCAGTCCCCACTCTCCACTTAACTGTGGAGAATGTCCTGTCCATTGGCTAGATCTGGGTAGGAGTTTGAAGTTTGCTGCACATATTGTCCTTGGCTGGTGCCATAGTTTGAGCAGGACCCCTGGGCCCAGATCTGCTCGTCATAATGTTCTTCTTGTAGGTTTCACTTCAGGATTCTTTAAACAGCAAAAGTTCAGAAATGATCTGAAATCTAACAGATTTGTTAAATTGTAGTTCAGAGATTATAATTAAGTTATCAAAATAGTTTGTTCAATATATGTTAAAATGAATGCTTTCCATATTATACTGTAAGTGAAAAATAAGTTATGTTATTTGTATAATACTGTTTTTCAAAAGCGTATTTGGAGGGTTAGGACATACTGTTTTTGAGTCATTCATTGCAAGGTGAGGCCCTGAATTTAGTTCCTAGCACTAGAGAAACAACCAAACAAACAACAAAGTAAATGAAAAGTACATTTGTTATATGCTTCTTACCCAGTATGGAATGTATCTGGATTACATCAGTATTGTATTATTAACAGATTCTTCTGGAAATTTATTAGTGGTATTTATTTGTAATTAATTTATCCCTTTTTTGATGTTTTTAATTTTTATGTTCATGTGTATGCATATACATGTGTGTGCATGCACCTGGAGGCCAGAGGTCAGTGTCAAGTGCCTTACAGTATTTTGAGACAAGGTCTGCCACTCAATATGTATGTCTAGGGATCCACTTGTCTTAGCTTCCTGGTTCGCCTCAGTACTGGGCTTAAAAACATGAAGTACTATGCTCAGCTTTTATAGAAGCTGGGCCTCTGACCTCAGGTTTTCATGCTTACATAGCAGGCCCTTAGTCACTGCTCACTCCATTTAAAGTTTTTTTTTTTAAGCACAGCTTAAAAAATGTTATATATAATCTGAAGATATATAAAATCTTCAATTTTTTCAATACCACAGGACAACAGAGTTCATATTGGACCCAAAATGGAAATCCGAGTCGTTACTTTAGGATTAGATGGTGCTGGGAAAACTACTATTTTATTCAAGTTAAAACAAGATGAGTTCATGCAGCCTATTCCAACAATTGGTAAGTTTGAATATTGATAGGCAACTGGCTTATAGCTAGCTGAGGTCTCCAAGCATGGTATTGCTGTGCAGGTGGCTTGGCTCTTTTCTGGCCCTAAGGTGTCATGTTTCAGGAGAAAAAAAATGAGATTATGGTTGTGGGGCTGAAATGTGCATGGTGACATAGCATAAGGGACTGAATGTTGATGGGACAGTCAGACGGAATAGCTTATAGAATCTGAATGACTACTAGGAATGAGGAGGTGGCAGTGGTACAGAGCTGGCGGATGTGTGGACGTCCAGGTTCTGACTGGTAAAACAGTAGAGGGCTGGCAGCTGTGAAAGACAGACATCCTCGAAGGACTAGGAGTACAGTTTGTTTGACTTCGGCAGCTACTGTTATAAGCAGACAATTGCTAACTCAAAATTACAAACAGGGATTTGTGATTGGTGTGTCATTCACTGGTAAACATTAAGTACAATATAAAATAATGTTTTGTTTTGTTTTTTATAAAACAACAGGTTTTAATGTGGAAACCGTGGAATACAAAAATCTAAAATTCACCATTTGGGATGTGGGTGGAAAACACAAATTAAGACCATTGTGGAAACATTATTACCTCAACACACAAGGTAAGACTCAAAAATAACATTTGTATTTTTAACTTAAAAAATTCTTAAAATGAGTTTGTGGTACTCTGATTTAATTAGCAAAACTGTTAAAAAGAATGATGGAATTTGAGTGGGAGGAGACACTGGAGGAGGATATGTGTAAGTGTATTTTATTTGTGTTTTTAAAATAATGGTAAAACTGGGGTATGCACTTTTAGTTTACTCATGATAGGCCATCGTTTCAGAGTTAAAAAAAAAAAACACCTTACCTCCTTTTGGCTGTTATTAAAGTTGAGCTCTATTGTCAGTATTCCTGTGGGTAAGATTGCTGACAGTAAGGTAACATGAAGTTGAGTTTGTTGAGTATATGTGTACTCTGACCAACATTTGGCCTACTGTAATTGCTCAACAGTTCTATTCCCTGACTTATAATCAGTGTGATCCCAGAGGAACCTATGTGGATATGTACCATTTGGTTCCACGTAGCCTTTATTCACACCTGGCTCAATTCTACAATTTTTATTTGTTTTTTGAGACAGGGTCTCACTTTGTAGGCCAGACTGGCCTCGAACTCACAAAGATCTGCCTGCCTCTGCCTCCCAAATGCTGGGATTACAGGTGTACACCACCACGTCAAGCTTCCATTCTACACTTTTGTACTTCCTCCCATAAAGCATGTACATACTTTGAATGTCATCCTATTCCCATTTAAATGGCAGGCAAATTTTTACCTTGGAAAATTTGATATTCTAGTTAGTATGAGCCCTAACTAACAGAAGGAAGTAGAATTTGTGTGTATATAAACATATTATATTCTATTATAGATAAACTGGGAAATAACTTCAATAATAACAGAATGCTATGGGGCATGAAAAGACAGAACTATTCTAAATTAGGCTATATCTTAAAGGATATAAAAGTGGATTTAGGGGGGTAGATCAGGACCAAGAGTTTAGGCTGGCCTGGCATATATATCAATCTCAAAGCTAGCATGAGCTGTGTAGCAAGACCTTGTCTCAAAAAAATGAAAGGCTAGGGATGGAGCTCAGTGGTAGTGTTCCCATGCAATACATGTATGGCCTTGGTTTTCATTCTTTGAATGAATATGGTGGGGGATGGGAGCCAAAATTGTGATAGGTTTGAAGTTCCAGTTGTCTTTGGATCTATATGTGAAGGAAATATTAACAGGAAGAGAAATAGTAGCATGGTATTTTTAGGAGCATTTAACTTACATGTTAAATTCAAGTGGAGGATGAAAATAGAGCTGGGAAACAAGATTTAGCTAGAATAATGAAAGGAGTTAATACTTGGTTAATTTACTGAAATTTAATAAATGACTGTTTTCTTGTGTACTTTGGTAGCTGTTGTATTTGTTGTTGATAGCAGTCATAGAGACAGAATCAGTGAAGCACACAGTGAACTTGCAAAGTTGTTAACGGAAAAAGAACTCCGAGACGCCTTGCTCCTGATATTTGCTAACAAACAGGTAATGGATTTTTACATCAGAACACATTACTTTAGTAGCTTGGTATATTCTGTGTTATAAGTCAGTTGAGAAGATTCCAAAGAATCAGTTTAATAGATATTTATAAAATTCCTGCTGTGGAAAATGTTACCTTGGATATACTAGGGTATAAACACACATACTGATAAATCAAGTAACTGATGCAGTCAAGGATTGAGTGGGAAGGGCTAAATTCTTAGATCTTGAGCCTAAGCTTCTTAGGAGGGCAAGAATGCTTTTCTTGTTTTGTTTTTCAAGGCAAGGCTTCTTTGTGTAGCCTTGGCTGCCCTGGACTTGCTGTGTAAACCAGGCTGGCCTTGAACTCACGGAGATCTGCCTGCCCCTGCCTCCTGTGTGCTGGGTGGGATTAAAGGTGTGCACCACCATGCCTGACCGAGAGAATGTTTTTAAAAGAAGTTGTGGTTTCTTTTAAGTTTTATGTGCACAAGTGTTTTATGTGCATGCATATCTGTGCATGTATATGTCTTGTGCCCAGAGGCCAGAAGCAGATGTCAGATCCCCTGAAATTGGAGAAAATAGACCACTGTAAGCCACAAGCCTTACTAGTGTGAGGATAATTGGGTGCTGGGAATGAAATTGTGGTTTATGTTTTACACCACAGAGTCATCTCTCCATTTCTCTGAAGTAAAGTTGAATACAGCAGATGTCACAGGAGGGGAAAGTAGAATGAAGAATAAAGAATTCTCACCTCACTAAAAAATGAACAAGAACAGGCAACCTAGCAAGAACTAAAACATCCTTTTTTGTTCCAGTAAACATACAAATAAGATAGCTGAGATGTTGCTGGCAGTTACTAAACACAACTTACTACAAGACAATGGCAGCATTTTTTCAAGTTTTAGATGTATATACCCCTTTAACTGAGGGTCTATTGCATATCGTGTTACCTTAGGATAATTTTGTAAATGTACAATAACTTAACCTTATGATTCAAGGGGTCTAGGACCCCTTAATAGATACCAAAGCCTTTGGATGTTCAAATTTTTTTTGTAATATTTAGTATTTGTGTATAACTTATGCATTTTTTCTATATACTTTAAATCATCTGTAGGTTATTTATAAGAGTGAAATGTAAGTAGTAGGTTAATAGTTGTTAGCTCTACCTTTTAGAGAATAATGACAAAAGTTTTTGCATGTTCTGTGAGGAGCTTTTACTGGTTGTTGCCTCTGGGAAGTAGGAGCGTGAGGTGTTGAGAGTGGGCATATAAAAAAGTCTAGAAAGGTCTAATCCTGATAGTTGAGTCCGTGGATGTAGAGGGCTAACATGATTCATAATAGTATATGAACACAATGACTTCAATAATGGTAGGATTGTTAAAGTACATTGCATCCATGCAAAAAAAAAAGTGCAGTTTTAATTTTAAGATAGTCTACGTGTGTTATATTGAAACAGTAACTTCCTGTTAAGTAAAAACTCAAACCATCAAGGCATAAAGTATATACTTGGATTGTAGTTGTAAAGTTTCTGGAAAAATATGTAAGAAATTACTACTGTTTGTTCTTGGGAAAGATGAAGGGTAGAAAAAACTACAACCTTCATTATATAATTTCTGCATAAGCCATTTTTATGCTACATAGGTACTACCCTTCTTTTTGGGTGAGGAGGAACTAGATGGCTGATGCCTTACAGTGACCTTGGCATTGTCTTTCAGACAGGAGGCATAGGCTGGGGTTGATTTCATTATATTCTCATATAATTCTAACCAAAACTCTTTGTTCTTTCAATTAATTTCAGACTAGTTGCTGAAAATGAATGTAGGCTTTGTTTAGGACTCAATTAGAATGTTGTAAGTAGTTTTCTGTATAATTAGTAAGAGTTAGAAAAATGATCTCGGGGAAGGACTGTTAAAATTATACTCTGTGTGTCCTTTAGGATGTTGCTGGAGCACTTTCGGTAGAAGAGATCACTGAACTTCTCAGTCTCCATAAACTGTGCTGTGGGAGGAGCTGGTACATTCAGGGCTGTGACGCTCGAAGTGGCACGGGCCTCTATGAAGGGTTGGACTGGCTGTCGCGGCAACTTGTAGCTGCTGGGGTGTTGGATGTTGCTTGATTCTAATGCAGCAGCTGTTTCAAGCTTATGGTTAAAAGTTACTTTGCATGTAATGGATTCTAAGAAATTCTACGTCTCAAATATGATAGTTAACTTAGGATGTGTATATAAGAATCCTGGACTGAGAAGTATACTATTGTTTTAAAAAATTATTCTGTGGCAAATTTAAGTGACCATATTACATTGGTTAAATAGAAATTTCTTGGATAAACACTTTCAGAAGGCACATTAGGTATTGGAAAATTTCAGTTTATATATTACCTGTATATTGGGAGAGAAGTGGTCACAGAGAATGAGGAAGAGGTTCTTTATTTCAGTGAAAAGCAACCAGTGGAGTGCCTAGGGAGTCTGCTGTCTTTGCCCCCGCCTGTCAGTTTTGGCTGTGCTCAGCAGTAGACGTGGCAGCCGTATGCTAGAACTGAAGCTGTACTGGGGTAACAGGATTGCTTTACTTTCACGTGCAGCATTAACATCACTAATGCTGGGGACTATAAAGTACAGAAAATTAGTTTTTTCTACAGTTTCATTGTAACTCTTCTAAAGCTTTCTGCATAATGCACAGTGAGAATGAAATACTAAGTGGGCCTTATCATTAAACCAATACTAACCTGAGAACAATTAAACTGTGAAAGATGTGTGGTCTTCACTCACAAGAACCATTTCCAGAACTGGGCCTAGGTTTATTTCCTAGGTCAGAGCCCTAAGTTAGTCCTTTAGTTGTTCAACACATTTACTTAGGCTACATAATACTGCATCCTTTGTTGGTAAAGTGTCATAAGTCACATCAGAAACCATCACTCTTATATGAACACATAGAGACCGAATAGAAAACTGCCTGTACCTTGGGAAAGGTTATTCAAACAATGGGGAATGCTAATTTCTTTAACATGGTTCCCAAGTTGAGTGCTTTTGAGAATAAGAAGGATCAAGGTTCTTCAGGACAAGGTCTCAGTTAAAAGAACATACTAAAGGAAAAAAAACAAGTTTACATTTATTATGGCAGTGTTGTGAATAAAACTTTTGTGTTCTTTACTGTTTATTTGTAAAATAAACTCTTATTATGGAAGCATGATTTCTTACATTTAAATAGCTAGATTTCTTGTTAGTAATGCTCTTCTTTAGGATGAAGTTGAGAGTTGTATCTTACTGCAATTGTTACAAAGGCAGTGATGGCTGACAATAGGATGTGATTTTTAGGTGGCACTGTCTGGTTCAGTTTTTTCAAATGTACTTAAATTTTTTTTTTTTTTAAGGCAACAGCACTAAAAAAAAGCCCATCAAATATTATGGACAATGTGTAAATAAAAATATAATATTTTGTCCTTTGTTTTTCAAGAAAGTAACTGGTCATGCTGTTACAAGTAGTTTGTGTGCACATGTAATACTTTGTAGTTAAATTATTTAATATTTGATTTTATTAACTGTGAAAAATAAAGATGTTGCATTTGCTTGTGAGACCTTGAACTATTTTCTGGTAGGTAACTGAAAATGTGTTGACACTAAGATGTGAACTTGATTTTCTTGTAAATTATGAAGTTTATTATTTCACTAATTTTGTTAAACTTTGTAATTCATATTCTGAAATATAACTAAACATAATTTAAAAGTTGTACATAAATTTGACTGTAATATAGATATACTGTAGTGTTTCTGTGTGGTTCTTTCTTTTGGGTGGGCTCAGTGTATATGTACATCCTTTGATTCATCATTTGTTAAGATTGTACTAGTTTCTTCTGGGAAATGTCAAACTTTAAGAATCAGCAGATGTTTTAAGTACAATATATTAGGATTTGCCTGAGTTCCTATATTACATCTAATTATTATTGAATGAATTATGTAAAGCATGTACGTCAAGTGTATAGCCCTGGCCTGTAATTCAGAAATGATTTATAGCCACCAGAAGCCATTATTTGCACTTACATATACGATCAGTATAGAAAGCAATAAAAGTGTAAGTTATAAGGAATTCTGTTATCCTAAAAGCTGCTTGTTAATAAATTGTGACTCTAGCGTCATCCTAGTTAACAGCTTAAGCCATTATTAGAACTGGGCATAGTTCAATAGTAAAAACACTTGTCTAGCATGTTTGAAGTCCTAGGTTTGATCCCTAGCACAGGAAAAGAGAAAAACTTCATTATTTTTGCTGTTTCTAAAAGAAACTGTAACAAAGAAGAATGGAGCATGACTTAGCTATCACATTTGAGATAGAGTTTATTTGATAATGCTAAGGTTTAGAAATAAGTTATTCTGCATGTAAGTCACATTTAAACAAAAGGTAGAAGGAACTGTCTTGAAGGGAGAGCTAAATTTTGCAGTAAACAAAAGTGATTTTTTTTTTGAGATTTTCAAAGGTTAAAACAATGTTGATTTAAATTTAATCTTGCTTCACAGGAGAACAAAGAACATTTAAAAGAACCATTTACATGGCCTTTTACATATCATTGTATTTACAGTGGCTTGATGGGCTGCAGAGGTGGCTCAGGGGTAGAGAGCATGCTTAACAAATCCCCTAGATTCCATCACCATCATCACCACCAAGAAAAGGGGTCGGCGGGGTGGGTTTGAAAAACTTATAAAAACGTATTTAATGCTTACATAACAGTAGAAAAGCTCTTATTTTACAAAATGGTAACAGAGAAGACTGATGTGTACCTGTGTACTTCCAGAAAAGAACACAGGAGAAACCAGACGAATTCCTGTACTGATAATGGCTAGGGATGAAACTCAGGTGGTCGGAGTCGCTACAGTATGCACAGGGGTCCAGGTTCAAGCTTTACGAGTGCTGGGCATCATGGTATATGCCTGTGACCCTAGCACTTGGTACTCCTAGCTACATAGGGACTTTGAGGCCAGCCTGGGATACAGGAGTTCCTATCTCAAATAAAACCATATAAAAACAAAATTCACTAGTTCCCTGTGGCTCTTCACGTAAAGCGAAATATTTGAATGTTGGGGAACGAGGCATTATTACCACTTGATGGCAGTATTACCAAAAATTTACAGTATGGTTTTATAAGCCTTTAGAAAAAGGGTAAGTGTAACCCCTAGAGTTAAGAAGTAAGATGAATGTAACAATGTCCTTAATGGAGGAAGCACAAATTCTTTTTAAAAGGAAAGCTCATTTATAAGGCACAATTAGACATACTTTTAAATGTTGTGGGTTTCATTTCCGTACTAAAGGAAGTGATGCTACTGATCAGTGTTGGGAACAGGGCGCTCAAGGCAGCTCTGCTGGGACGGCCTCCTCTAAGTCTCTGAAGTAGGCTGTCTGGAAGCCAGTAATGGCAAAGGGAGGTGAAGAATAGTATCAGTAAAAGACTTTAAACTCATTTTACTGTTATAATTTATTTGTTTTCAGGCATTTGTAGTCCAGGCGGCCTTGAACTTAGTATCCTGCCTCTACCTCTCATGTGCTGGGATTACAGATACATGCCACTGCACTCAGTTTACTGCTGCACTTCTCTGTTGATGACACCTACTGTTAGGTACTAAACTTTGCTTACCATTCTCCCCCGTCCCCCCAGAGACAGGTTTTTCTGTGTGACTTTGGCTGTCCAGGACTCACTTTGTAGACCAGGGTGGCCTCAAACTCGCGTTGATCCACCTGCCTGCTTCCTGAGTGCTGGGATTAAAGGTGTGCGCCACCACGCCTGGCTACCATTTATTAATCTTGATGGTATACTTAAGATTGAATTAAGATGTAACTTGATAGAAGAAAGACCACTCAGTTACATTAGGAAAAGCAAATGAAAATAGGGAAAATTTCATTAAGAAGATAGTTAAGTAGTCGTTTCACACTTTCATTTGAAAGGCTATTTTATAATATTAAGGAATGTAATATCTTTTATTTATTTATTTTGTTTTTAAGGATCACTAAACCTATAAGGGCACGTTTTGGAAATACGTACCAATCCATTATTTAATACTGAATTTGAGTTGTAATAAGGGAACTTACCTATAAGGAATGTTATTTCCCTGAATTTAGCACATGTCAATTTGTCTCACCCCCAGGATTAGAAATATTCCAAGAAAAATCAAAAGTTGTTTTAAAAAATGGCCTTTAACTAAAATACAAAAATACAGTTTTGTATCTTTTAAAACATGATTTACATATTTAGCAGTATTAAACTCCCAAATGTGAAACAGTCCTTCGTTATAGTGAGTCTCCTTTACAGAGCACACTTTACTTGACAGTGATATTTATGATGCTGACATCTTCGTAAGGCTTGTCTGTTTTGGGATTGACTTTAACATTGGAAATCCTCTGCACAACCTCCATTCCTTTGGTCACTCGTCCAAACACGGTGTGCTTATTATCAAGCCAAGGCTGTATTGGAGAACAAAAGGAAAATTTTGGTAAATCCTATTTTATGAAATCATATCCACTAAATGAACAAACAAATGAGAATTTAAATTTTACTTAATTTTATTATATATTTAAAATAAAGTGCAATACTTTTTAAACAACGAATACTCAATTTTTAAAAGTTATTTCTAGTTTATATGGGAAAGGTAAAAAGCCTTTAGTTTTTCCTTGGTATCCCTGGGGGATTAGTCGGCCCACCATAACACATAGAAAGACGCTAAGGTCCCTTGTATAAAATGGCACAGAGCTTAGAACACCCAGCATAAATGCTGCCCTATTGGTTAATAGTATTGTTTAGGAATTATTGACAAGAAAAAGGCAGACACTGTTTTTCTTTTTGAGTTTGAGTCTGGATGCTCAAATCTCTAGATGAGGAAACAATATAAAAATTTTAATTAAATATCTTTATTATTTAGGCCCAAGGGAGTTGGAAGATATCTAACCCATGGTAAGTTGCTTTGGATGGCTTGACTCCAAATGTTTTCTAAAGGAATCTCACATGAAGAAGTAAGACTATCTAGAAAGGTTTAAGAAGCTACTTTGGCATGACGTGGAAGTTGCATGGTGGCTCTGCTACTTTATCGAGTCAAATGCTTCTTCCTCATTACTGAGAGCTGGGAACACTGACACTGAGAGTCCAGAGAATGCCGCAGTAGACTGTGAGCCTGGCAGATCCTCACAGAGCCTTCTTTATTATTTGGTACATAATTTTGCTTACAATGCATACTTTCTGCTTTTGGAGAACTATATATAAATAGAGCCAGGTAACCTTACACTGAGTCTCACCAATCTATACTGCAGCTGTTAGTCTTCTGGGTGTAATACGGTCTCAGCCACAGAATTCCTTCCTAGAAGCAACTAATCATGACTCACCAGATACAAGAAATTGTGAAGAATGTATTTTAAAATTCAGAAGTGAAACACTCTTAATTTCTCTAATCAAAAAATGAAGCTAGGCATGGCATCACACCTCTGACACCAGCACTTGACAGGCTGAGGCCAAGGTAGGAGAACTGTAGGTTAAAGGCCAGCTTGGGCTACATATAAGACATTGTCTTAAAATAAATCAGTAGCAATTAAAAAAAAAATCAAAGGATGAGAAAATTGGCCAGGAGAGTTGAAATAATTTGCTGTAGGTTGTATAAAATTAGTAGTGGCAGACCAGAAACTCACGTATCCTGAACGGGGAACATTGTATTTCCTACTACACAGAAATATTGTTCCTAAACTCACTTGTTACTTAGTTTAAATTTTCATCCCTAAGTACTTTTCATTTTTCTGGACAGATACAATAGTACAGAGAACAGAATAATACAGAGCCCTTATTAAACTCACATTTTTAGACTATACACTATAATTAGCCTTCATTCACAGTGTACTGCACTCACCGTTGGTACTACCGTTATGAAAAACTGTGATCCATTTGTATTTGATCCAGCATTGGCCATGCTGAGTGTGTACGGTCTGTCATGTCGTAATGTTGAGTGAAATTCATCTTCAAATTCTCCTCCCCATATGCTTTCTCCTCCCATACCAGTGCCTGTTGGATCTCCTGTCTGAATCATGAATCCCTGTTAACAGAAAAGATAAAAATACATCATGTTTATATATGTAATCCGTGTGTGTATGATTGCAGTTTTGTATCTCTTTGTCAAGAGAGCTTTGTAGTCAGTGAAATCTTCCAAATTTTTTAAATCACAGCATCATTAGATTAAACCCATAGTAAGTGTGGATGTTTTATTTCCACTGCTGAATTACTACTTACTCAGTGATTGAAACAAATATGCAAATTTTTATGTGCATGCATTATCCTTCCTAATTGTCCACAGAAGATTTTAGGATTTATATAGTATCTTGTGTCTTATACGTGTTGCTCTCTAATCTTCCCTTTCCTCAAATCCTCTGGATTTCCTAGAGGACCATTTCCCTCACTTCATCAGAACTTTAGTATCTCGTTTTTTTTCCTTTTCCCATTTCTGACCTATCAATGACCAATCACTCTGTGCAAAGCTGCACAAAATTCTGCAACCAGGCTCCCTCTTGTTAGGTTCCCAGAGGCTACCTGTCGTTACAGCTCTTCTGTTTCCTGGACCTCTACCTCATCTAGCTCCTAGGTTAATAGATATCCCGTGACACGTTCTTCTACCCTTTCTTCAGCTGCTGACAAAGTGCTGGTGTGTTGTTTCTAAAACGGTAGTCATGCCTTTTCCTGGCCTTGACGAAGCATTCATGACCATCCGCTCTTTTGGCTGCCACCATCCATTTCTACCTTACCTTTTTAAAAAAAAAAAAAAAAAAGATCATTTATTATGTACACAAGGTTCTGCCTGCATGTGTGCCTGCCTGCCAGAAGAGGGCAGCAGATCATGTTATAGATGGTTGTGAGCCACCATGTGGTTGCTGGAAATTGAACTCAGGACCTCTGGAAGAGCAGCTGGTGCTCTTAACCTCTGAGCCATCTCTCCAGCCCCTCTGCCTTATCTTCTAATAAAGTGGTGTATGTTAAAGAAGGATTAGGGGAGGGGGAGGGGAGTAAGAGGGAGGGTAGGACTGGGAGAGACAAGGGAGGTGGTTATGACTGATGTAAAGTGAATAAGTTTTTAAAAAAGGATTCACAAGACTTAAGCTCTTGTTATATAATAACAGTTTGTTTAAATCACATGAAATTTGTGTAACTTACTTTAATTATACGATGAAATGTATGCCCATTGTAATAACCATTTCTGCTGTGAACACAGAAGTTTTCCACAGTCTTGGGACACCTATTATATATTAAAAATATGAAATTACTATTTTTTTTTGAAGTTCCATTTTTCTAATGTTTGCGAGGTCGTCTTAACACTTCAAAATAGTTTATCATAATCTGATCACAGGACAAATGACAGTGGGAAGGGCAGGTAAGTACTGGCGTATTTTTTTTTTAAACTGGTGTATTCTTACATTACACTTTAAATGACTGCTTTTTTTGATGATAGTGGTACTTTAAGGTCGATGTAGCAGCTTAAAATCCCAAAAATAAAACCTCAATACACACACTCACACACACAGACACACACACACCCCTGGCCTGGCCTGGCCTGGCGGCACACACCATTAATTCCTGTACATGGGAAGCAGAGGCAGGCAGATTTCTGAGTTTGAGGCCAGGTTGGTCTACAGAATGAGTCTAGGACAGCCAGGCCTGTCACACAGAGAAACCCTGTCTCAAAAACAAAAAAGAAGACACACATACACATGGTTATATTTATTTCTGGGAAAAGTAGTTCTCTTATAAAGACAATGTTATATAGTTTAGTGATTCCTGCACCTATTCATGGAAATGGCGTCTTGAATTGAATCAACTTTAAGTGACAATCATTCACTAAGAATTTAAAATGTTTAGTTATTACTAGTCTATTACTAATGTAATGATATTGTTTCATAATTTTTTCATCATCACACAACACTCCTCAGAATTGAGGCTAGAGGGCATCAAAAGAGTCTTGCCGCAAGTACTAAGGCAGCAGGTTAAAGATGCCTATGTACCAAGCAGTTAAAAAGGGAATGTTAAGGTGCTTATATCCAAAATAACTACTTTTAGTTGAAAATATAAAAGACAATATCCCTTGTAGATCAAGGAAAATCAATTTGACAAATATTTTAACTGTCCAGAATATTTTTCAAATGTAGAAAGAATTTAAAGTCCATATGTTTTTCATTACAATTCACTTTTAAAATTGTAATAGGTGTCCAACAGACACCAGAAAAGAAAGATTATCCTCATCTGAAGGATTTGGTTCGGGAGGAAAGTCGTCTACTGACCTCACTGGATGTTCAGTTATTGGAAGGTAACAGTAGTACACACTGGCATGTCTTTACAGTTTACCTCCAGCACTTTTCTGTTTGTATGGTGTTGGATACCTGTGCATGTTCAAGAACTATCCTGTTACTGACACCACTTTCATAGCCAGCATATTTTTGTCCTCATAATAGGCTTACATTAAAATTCATCTTTTTCTCTAGAAGAACTTATGTATCAGAATGCTAAGTATTAGATATTTTATCCAAACAAATAATTCAAAAATCTGTGAAAATAACAAATGGAAGTTATACTCCAAATAAATACATTGACATAGGAATTTGTGTAAGACAACAAAAACTATACGTACTCAACAGGAAAAAGTTTGGTGTGAATGTCTCCCATGCTTGTATGGACAATGGCACTGTCTGACACTCGCTTTGGCCCTTCAGCTTGAGTGGCTGCCATGACTTCTTCTTTAGAAGGCTTCTCGTTAAAAACATCTCGGTCAGAATCTGCACTTTTTGTGTCTTCTGGTTCTCGTTTGGTAAACTCAAGAAAGAAAATGTGAATGGATGAATTTTAAAACGTATCTGGTAAAAATTTATAAAATTGTACTTTTTAGAGACAGTAAGAATTCATAAAAGACCTGGGTTAACCTCAGAAATCAGGAAAGTAAAAACCAACCATATTCTAGAGAGGGGAACAGGAGGATGCCGTGATGTGATGTGGGGAAGGGAAGATGAGGAGGGAGCTTTAACTGGGGAGAGGGAGTCAATAACAATACGGATGTCTGAAAAGGTCATAAGTGAGTTTTTTATTTACTCAAAATGTATAACAGACACACACACACACACACAAGTGCACACACAATACAATTTGGGCTGACAGTGTACCTAGCTCCAAGAACCATAGATAACAAAAAAGATCTCAGTACCAGAAATGAGTTGTGGGTCACTGGAGCTCAAGGAAACCCCACAAACAACGCAGATTATTGCTATTGCCAATGGCTGCCTCTCAGCAGCTGAAGGTAGGAGGACCCTATTGCTGAAGGCTTCATGCACTTTGGACACAGGACTGAGGATCTGAGTTGGTTCTCACCTGAAAGCATCCACCCTAAGCTTTCACAGTACTGGAAGGAGGGAAGCAGCCAGTAGTCCTACCTAGCCGTGCCATGATCTACAGCAGTGGTCAGAATAGTATGATACCCCAAGGGGCACTCATACCTTGGAGGTAACCAACAGCTGTCTAATAGGACTTCAGGCCCATACAATCATGTCTGGTGTGGAAACCCAACTCCTGAGGTAGGAGGGTCATGGATCTTACAGGAGAACCTTATACCACCACTTTACTAAAACAGCATAATTTCTTTTTCTTTTCTTTTTTTAGATTTATTTATTATTATGTATATAGTGCTCTGCCTGCATGTACACCTGCAAGCCAGAAGAGGGCATCAGATCTCATTATAGATGGTTATGAGTCACCATGTGGTTGCTGGGAATTGAACTCAGGACCTCTGGAAGAGCAGTCAGTGCTCTTAACCTCTGAGCCATCTCTCCAGCCAACAGCATAATTTCTAATTGCATTCTAAAGCCTATCCTTATATCCACAGATAAGTAAAGCTGTCATTCCTTATAAAAGAAACTTGCAACAGATGGAAACTTACAGAAACCCAAAACAAAATGCAGACGGCAAGCGATGATGTAGTGTCCAGCTCCAATGGATACATCTATTACATAACTCTTCTATCTAAGGGTGAGTGAACGTCATGGAAGAGGAGCAGCGGGCAGTAAGACTGTAAGAACGTATGGACCAGGAAATCTGCCATAAGATTGTGGTTCCCAGAAATGATAGGGAAGCATCACCCATGATACCTTAACAACATGGCAGCCTAAACAATACCTAAATAAGTATAGCACCAATAGCCATGCTACCGTGGAATGGGGAGTCTCTCAGTCCTCTCACCCTTAGGAATTGCAGGCAACTAAGGAATATTGGAAACAAGAGAAACAGTTTTCTCCAGAGATTAATCCTCTAATTGGTTACCCCACAGCAATTAGCTCTGAAATCATATACATGCAAGTAACAGTAAAAGGACTGAGCAAACTGTATTTACATATTTATGCATATATATGACATATGTGTAATATCATATATATTTGGAACAATAATAAGGAGATCATCCTTGAGAGGGAATAAAGAAGGGAGTAACTGGAAGGCTTGGAAGGAGGAAAGAGAAGGGAGAAAATTATGTACTTATATTTTAATTTAAAAAAAAGCAATCTACATTATAGGGCTCATTTTCTAACATAAGAAGGTAAGGCAGTAAAATTATTTTCATATTTATATATTATCCAAACAAAGCAACACTGTAAACATGCATGATTTCAAATGGGATATAATTTCCTTTGGGTTGAATTTGTCTTGTTTACACATATAACAAGGTAACCTGTATTTGTGATAATTCCTTAGTTTTGTAGTCATAGCCAGCAATGTATTACTCACTTTTCACAAGCATACTGCCTGCATATGAAATCCATTTCTGCCATTTACTAATTATGTGACCTAGACAAAGTGAGTTTTTTCATTTCCTCATTAATAGGGATAATATATGTACTACAACTGTGAGACCTAAATACACCCCATCCCTAACAACAGTTCCAAATACTTTTACAAGGTGACATACATTCTTAGGACTAATATAAATAGAACCCAGGCCTAGGTAGGGAGAATAGTCAAAGATGGATCAGTAAAGGGTTTTTAACCACACTCCTATCCACAGAGTCCCATATAATCTACCTAAACATAGACTGTTGGGAAAAAGCATGCCATTTTGAGTGAATTACATAAGTCTCAGAATTCTTTGGGTATAAGGAGAACTGAGGGGACCAGAAAGATGGTTCAGCGGGTCAGAGCACTGGCTTCTCTTTCAGAGGACCCAGCTTCAATTCCCAGCACCCACTTGGTAGCTCACAACTGTCCATAACTCAATTTCCAGTGGATCCGACTCCCTCACACAGATATCCATGTAGGCCAAACACCAAATGTACTTAAAAGTTAAAAAAAAAAAAAAAGATTGATTAAAAAAAAAAAAAGAACTGAGAAAAAGCTTTTAGACAGGAGAACTCTGGACTTCTCAAGGCTGTTATTTGCTCCGAGTAAGTGGAAATCCTGACCCCTAAGTCAGCTCTACCTTATGTAAACAGAGCTGATTAAAGATAGAGCTAGCATTCCAGTTCCTGGTTTTCCTAATTCCATGGAAAAACAAAACAAAACAAACAAATAAAATAACCAGATTAGAATGTTTTCACCTTAACATCTTCCTTAGCTTTCAAAGGAGATAAGCACCATACTTACAGATTTATAAAATGCTTAAAAAAATCTTGGTTTAGTGCATATATGAACTAATAATGTACTTCTTTTTCTGTTGGATTTAAAACAAGGAATATAAAGTTCATAAGTATGTTACTATCTTAGCATTCCTTAAAGATACAGACATTTGATATACTGAAAAATTATTCAGATTGTTGTATAGATGGAACTTCTGAATAAAAAACTCTACTCCTCAAACCTTAAAACTGAGCATGACTACTTCCACCATCTAACATGACCTGGGGAAAGAAAGGCAAATAGTAACTTAAGAAGTAAAATTTTTAATGAAATAGATGAAAGCATTAGTGCTTGCAGTTTTATTATGTATTAAGAATTATCTTTGATAATTTTAACTTCATTAGTAGCTAAATTATAGGTCAAGAGAAGATCCAACTATTTTCATTTAGTATAAATTCATGAGTTTTTAGTTATGACTCTGAATGTTCTAAGTAAAATTCCCATGTTAAAGAATTTATCTGTGTTAGGTTAAAAGCTTGGCTGTGGTAGGGAAACTGCTATTTCATACATTTATCAATTGTGTTAGCTTGACCTCATCACAGATGCTTGCAATTCATATAGACATCAATGAATGCACACATAATCAGTCAGTCATTTGATTAAGTTATTTTATGCACCTAATAGTGAAGCCACAGTACTCCATATTTATTGATATTAAGTTCCTGGAGGAAGAAAACGGTGTCCCATTTCTTCCAACACAGATTACTGATTTATCCCCTCAAAGCATGCTGCATATGAAGGAAGCATCAGAAAAGAACAAGGAGGTGCACACAACACAGTATTGATGGTAAAAGATTTTCAAACTGACATTTTATGTAAAATCAGAATGTGTGACAGGAAGAAAGAATAGCTAAAAATAGTTTAAAAATAACACTCAATTATTTCAAATAGAATGAATTTGATCTCGTCAGCATAGTAAATAAATAAAACCAAAGAAGGCTGAAGTCAGTTACAGACAACTGAGGAGTTGTGCAATGCAAAGGATACAATGCTACAACAGAGGTCTCTGTACTTTACATGCCCGGGTGGATATTACTGTTCATGAGTAGTTTAAAAGATGGCTTTTAGCCCAGTCTTAGTGTTCTCCTCCCAGTGCTGGGGACTGATCATAGAAATGTACACATGTACATACGTGTCTAAAGAGATATAAATTTTCTAAGTTCTGGGAAATATGTTCAAGTGAAAAGTTGAAAAACAAAACATTTAAAAATCCACAGCAAAAACTATTATAAACATAATTATGAACATAATTATTAGTTTCCTATCATCTCAGCACAGTGATAGAACTAGATGGGAAAACTTCAGACTTAATGGGAAAGAATGCAGAGATAGTTAGAAATCACTTCCTAGTTTAAAATTGTACAATGTTAATGTTGTTGGCTGGAGTTTTAGTTGTTTAGAAAGTTTCGTATCATCACTAATATTCTCTAAGAAAATAAAACTCCCAGCAAGGCTGGAAAAAACACTAATGTAACGGGCATCTCCAAGGACATCACATACCATATAAAATCGATTCTTCTTGAAAGACGTACAGACTATTGTTGGGTCGGCTTGAATATTCTGAAGAACAGGGTTTTCTGAAGCTTTCATCTCTATAGTGGTTGCAGCTCGATGCTTTTTGGCGATTCCCTGAAACAAAGCCAGTTGCATCACTCTAATATTTTCTTGCTTGCCTAAGATCCGTACACACCTGAAAAAACAATACAATTCTATAATTAAATTGATTTGCAGCCCCAAAGACTAGAATCTGGACCCTGTTTACCCACAGAAAAGCCAGGTAGGCCTGCATAGTCCCAGGGCTTTTGACGGGATCCACAGGGCAAATTGCCTAGCTAGGCTACACAAATCAGTAAGCTTGGGATCCCTCAGTAACATCATTTTACACCAACTTCTGACCACATGCATACACATACAGACACAACTGTACAAATGCATAGGTACTATACAAACATGCAAGGGAAAAAGACCCAGAAAGCTTGACACATGAGAATTAACCATCAGCTCTCCTGGATTAGGGTTTGGTTCAGTGTATAACGGCACTTGATGACAAGCCAGACGACTTGAGTTCCATCTGCAAGACGTCCATGTTAGAATAGGTGAACTGGGTCCAGTACGTTGTCATCTTGACTTTCGCACATGCTCTGAGACATGTGGTGTCCCACCCCCAAATACATAAACACATGTAAAAATATTTTTAAGACAGCTGGGAATAGTGGTGTATGACTTTAATCCCAGCACTTGGGAGGCAGAGACAGGTGGATCTCTGTGAGTTCGAGGTTAGCCTGGTATATAGGCAAGGCTAAGACTAATATTGTCTTTAAATAAAAAGTTTTGTTTTTTAAGTCAATTATCTATTTTCTATATCCAAAGGACTAGGAAAAGGTATTTTAAAATATCATTCAACCCAGTCACTCCCAAAGTATTTTAAATTGGTAGGTATTATTAGGTTCAAAAAAATCCAATCATCAAGAAAACAAAAAGCTAGAGACTGGAAGAAAATATCAGCAGAAGATGTATCTGATTAAGAACCATTATATATCATAGACAAAGAATTCTTACAAAATAATCCTAACAAAAACCAAGCAAGTAAAACTGCTTCAAAGCCCTTAGCAAATACCTTACCAAAGAAGACATACAAATGACAAGTTAGTATATGAAAGATGTTCTACATCACACATCACATAGAAACACAAACAAGAAATTACAACATGTTAGAAAAGCCCAAACCTAGAGCACCGAAGGATACCAAATGTCTGGAGCAACGAGAATTATTATTCATTGTTGGTGGGAAGGCAAAGGGTAGCTAGCACTTTGGAAAACAAAATGTAGTGTTACCATATGATCCATCAATTCAGCTCCAAAGGAGATGAAAATCTATACACACAGAGAGAACCCGCTGTAAATGAAGTTTAGAGCAGCTTTATTTACTACGAATGTCACAACCTGGAAGAAACCATGATGTCCCTTAGTAGCTCGCTGAACAGACAATTAAATTATGCGTACAGATGATGGGATAGTATTTAGTTCTAAAAAAAATGAGCTGTCAAAATATAGAAGGATGTAGAAGAATTTCAACTGTTATTATTAACTGAAAGGAACCAATATGAAAAGGCTATATGTTAGTGACTAACATTACATAATACTCCGGAGCAGAAAAACTAGGAGAGAGGACAAACATTACTAGTGAGCTGAGCATGGTGGCTCAAGCCTGTATGAAATCCTAGCACTAAGGCTGAAGCAGAGGGATTGCCCTGAGTTCAAGGCCAACTTGGACCACCCTGTTCCAATACAGAGCTACAATGTAAGACCCTGCCTTTAAAAACAAACAAAGCCCCATTCTCACCAATGGACAAGTCATCAAGACAGAAACTAAACAGAGAAATAGTGAAACTAACTGATGTTTTGAATCAAATGGACCTAACAGATACCTACAAAACATTCCATCCAAACAAAAAAGAATATACCTTCGTTTCAGCATCTCATGGAACATTCTCCAAAATTGACCATACAGTCCATCACAAAACAAGCCTCAACCAATACAAGAAAATTGAAATAAGCCCTCATATTTTATCATGGATTAAAGCTGGAACTCAACAACAGAAACAACAAAAAGCCCACCAACTCATGGAAACTGAACAATTCTTTACTCAATGGCCACTGGGTTGGGAAAGAAATGAAGAAATTAAAGACTTTCTAGAATTAAATAAAAATGATGGCACAATAGGCCCAAATTTATGGGACACAATGAAAGCAGTACAAAGAGTAAAGTTCATAGCACTCAGTGCCTTCATAAAGAAATTGGAGTGGGAAAAAAGAAAGAAAGAAAGAAAGAGAGAAAGAAAGAAAGGAAGAAAGAAAGAAAGAAAGGAAGAAAGAAAGAAAGAAAGAAACTGGAGAGATCTTATACTAGTGACATAAAAGCAAATCTGAAAGTTCTAGAACAAAATAAAGCAAACACACCCAAGGGGAGTAGAAGGCAAGAAATATTCAAACATAGGGCTGAAATCAATAAATCAGGAACAATACAAAGAATTAACAAAACCAAGAGCTGGTTCTTTTAGAAAATCAACAATACAGACAAACCCTTAGCCAAAGTAACTAAAAGGCAGAGAGAAAGTATCCATTTTAACAAAATCGTAAATGAAAAAGGGGACATAACAACAGATACTAAGGAAATACAAAATTACTTTAAAAACTTGTACTCTACAAAATTGGGAAATCTAAACAAAATGGATGATTTACTTTATAGATATCCCTTACCAAAGTTAAATCAAGATCTGGTAAACAATTTAAATAGACTTATAACACCTAAGGAAATAGAAGCAGTCATTAAAAGTCTCCCAAAAAGCCCTGGTCCAGATTAATTTAGCACAGAATTTACAAAACTTTCAAAGAAGAGTTAATACCAATACTCCTCAAACTATTCCACAAAATAGAAACAGAAAGAAACATTGCCAAACCCATTCTATGAGGCCACAGCTACCTGATACCTAAACCACACAAAGACTCCACAAAGAGAGAGAATTTCAGACCAATTTCCCTTATGAACATGGATGTAAAAATACTCAATAAAATACTTGCAGACAGATTTCAAGAACACATCAAATACATCATTCAACTCAGCCTCATTTCAATGTACAAAAATCCATCAATATAATCCACATAAAGAAACCACATTAGATACTGGAAAAGCCTTTGACAATAACACCCCTTATGTTAAATCTTGGAGAGATCAGGGATACAAGGCGCATACCTAAACACAACAAAGCAATATACTACAAGCAGATAGCCAACATCAAATTAAATGGAGAGAAAGTTACCCCAAGAATTATACCAAGGAACCCCTACAACTGATAAACACCTTCAGCAAAATGGCTGGATACAAAATTAACTTTAAAAAAATCAGTAGCCCTCTTTTATACAAGCGATAAAGGGGCTGAAAAAGCAATCAGGGCTACAATATCCTTCACAATAGCTACAAATAATATAAAATATCTTAGTTAACCAAGTAAGTGAAAGACCTGTGTGACAAGAACTTCAAGTCTCTGAAGAAGCCAAATTGAAGAAGATATCAGAAGATGAAAAGATCTCCCATGTTCATGGAATAGTAGGGTTAACATAGTAAAAATGGCCATCTTACCAAAGGCAATGCACAGAGTCAATGCAAATCCCATCAAAATTCCAACACAATTCTTTACAGACCTGAAAAAAAGCAATTCTCAAATTCATATGGAAAAATAAAAAACTTTGGGTAGCTAAAAAAAATCCTGTAAAATAAATGAACTTCTGGAGGAATCACCATCAGTGATTTCAAGCTGTATAGAGCAAGAGTAATAAAAACTGCATGGTATTGGCATACAGACAGATCAATTGATGGAATTGGATTGAAGATCGAGAAATAAACCCACATACCTATACACATTTGAGTTTAGACAAAGAAGCCAAAACCATACAATGGAAAAAAAAGAAAGCATCTTGGACAGATGGTGTTGGTCTTGCTGGATGTCTGCATGTAGAAGAATGCAAATAGATCCGTATCTATCACCCTGCACAAAACACAAGTCCAAGTGATCACAGACCTCGACATAAAACCAGATACACTAAATCCAATAGAAGAGAAAGTGGGAAAGAGCCTTGAACTCATTGGCACAGGAGACAACTTCCTGAACAGAACACCAACAGCTCAGGCACAAAGATCAACAATTAATAAATGGTACCTAATGAGGCTGAAGAGCTTCTGTAGGGCAAAGGACAATGTCAATAGGACAAAACGACAGCCTACAGAATGGGAAAAGATCTTTGCCAACCCTACATCTGCAGAGAGCTAATATCCAAAATATATAAAGAACTCAAGAAATTAGACATCAACAAACCAAATAACCCAATTAGAAAATGGGGTACAGAACAAAACAGAGAATTCTCAACAGAGGAATCTCTAATGGCCGAGAAACACTTAAAGAAACATTCAATGTCCTTAGTCATCAGGGAAATGCAAATCAAAATGACTCTGAGATTCCATCTTATCCCCATCAGACTGGCTAAGGTCACAAACTCAATGACAACATATACTGGGAACACTCCTCCATTGCTGGCGGGAGTGCAAACTTGTACAACCTCTTTGGAAATCAATCTGCTACCATTCTCAGAAAATTAGGAATAGGGCTACCTCAAGACCCAGCTATACCACTCATGGGCAAATATCCAAAAGATGCTCCACCACACAAGGACACTTGCTCAACTATGTTCATAGCACCATTATTCCTAATATCCTGAAACTGTAAACAACCTACATGTCTCTCAGCCAAAGAATGGGTAAAGAAACTGCGATACATTTACACAATGGAATACTACTCAGCCACTGAAAACAAGGACATCATGAAATTTGTAGGCAAATGAATGGGACTAGAAAATATCCTGAGTGAGGTAACCCAGACCCAGAAAGACATGTGTTTTTCCTTGCCATTATTCCACAAACAATATGGCACCACATTTATTTAGATAACCTTTATGATAGGAATTATGAATATTCTAAACATGACTTAAGTATAGGAGCATATCCATTTTAAATGAGGGCCTATTTGAGTATCCAGAGTTTGGAATCCATAAAGTATCCTGGTACAACTTCACGCATACCAAAGGTTGAGGGTAAAGTTTTAACTTGTTCCTATTATTTAAATCTTTTACAAACTTTCAATGTCTTATATTACTAGGAACTACAGGATAAATCTATTTATATGTAGGAATGTATAGCACAAAGCTTTTCTGAAAATAATCTATAAGTTCTTTTCTTTGCATACAGTCACAGTGTCTTACTGTAGATACTCTGAACTAACACCAAATGGGCTATTTGCACAAAAGACTTACTGTGGTTTTATGCATTTTAGCCCTGCCTTTATGTCTAGCAGGATGTGATGCTGAATTCTGTGGTTAAAATATTTGGCAACATTTAACACAAGACTGGCTCATTTAAATCAATAAGCAAAACACACACTGAAACTTGTTTAAAAAAAAAAAAGAAGAAAAACCCACCCACCCCAAACTTTGAAACTATGCATATTTTCTTTCCATTTATTTTATAAACATGAGTGGAAAGTTTTTACTTAAGATTATAAACAACTGAGAGACCACAGAAAAATCCAGTCAAAACATTTGGTTAAGTTTAGGTTTTTGGGGCCTTTCCATTTTCTTTGGAACAAACAAAACTCTCATTGTTTCCCTGATGGGGAAAATGATCCTCAATTACTGCATTTAAAATATATATATAAATCATGTTAAAGCTTACCGATTTGTTTCTACATTTATTACTTTAATGCCCAGCATTGTTCCATATAGCACGAAGTGTCCGGTTTCATCAAAGACGATGTTAATTAATCTTACAGCCTCCACCTTCTCCAGCTCTCGTTCTACAGCCATTCGTCGGCCAAATTCCATGTCTGGTAGCTGTTGCCTCATCTGCTGTAGTTCAGTAAACATCTAGGAAGTAAGCGAAGCATTAGCAAAATAACTACACATATATGTATACTTATATATATGCTCACACATACATGTATAAATTAAGACAGGAGCACTGACTAGAAACAGAAGACACTGCGGGTCAATAAGAATTTGCATATTCATATAATTTAAGAGACATTCTAAACCTCATAAACAGAACATTGCTGAGTTCAATCACCTACGTGATTGTTCCTGGCTGTGATTCCATTAGTCTGAAGTTTGAGGCAGGAGCACTGTGGGCTCTATGCTAGCCTGGGCTACACTCACTGCGTAGCCCAGCCTGGCCCACACTCACTGTGTCGCCCAAACCAGTCTCAAACAGAACAACATACAAATAAAAAAAAGTTGTATTTCAGGGGTATAACTTACTTGTAGGTTAAATGTTTAAAGTTCTGGGTGTGATCCCTGTCACTATCTGCCCCCCCCCTGCCCCACTCAAAAAAAAAAAAAACAAACCAAAAACCTATACTAATGGTAATTGATTTTTCTAACCTAGGAAACAAACACACTAAGCCAGTTGGTTTATATAAGTAGTGCTTCCTTTATAAAAATGATATGCCTGCTCTTTAGAAGTCTCAGAGTAGCACTTTCAATGAAATATAATGCAAGTCACATAAGCAATTAAAATTTTTAGTAGGTACATTATGCAAAGTAAAAAACAGTTGGAATTTATTTTATTCAAGCTAATGTTCACAAAATATTAACATTTCTATAAGATAAAAAAACAAAAAATGTTTTTCTATTACTGCTTTGGAGTCTTAAATGTATAATCCTTTCAGTGCATTTGTAGTTGGTCTAGATACAACAAGGAATCAACTGCCAGTCTATACTTGTAGTCCCAACATTTGGGAGGATGAGACAGAACAGCCTAGGCTATACAGGAAGTTCCAGGCCAGCATGGATGACAGAGTGAACCTCCTCCCCTCCCTTCCCCTCCTCCAAACAAAGTCAGTCATATGAATAGTAGCAATTTATGTTTAGGCAGTGCAGCTACACTTAGCCTGTGAAATCACGTGTAAGATTCATGGAAAGAACATATGGCAAATACTACATTTTGTTGAATAACTTTTTAAAAAAGGTTTGTGAGAGTGTGTGTGTGTGTGTGTGTGTGTGTGTGTGTGTGTGTGTGTGTGTGTGTGTAGGTAGATGTACATGTATTTGTGAGTGTCTGCAGAGGCCAAAAGAGAATTTAGGATGTCCTTGAGCTGGAGTTACAGGTAGTTGTGAACTGGCTGGCACGGGTCCTGAACTGGATCCTGTGCAGGAACAGTAAGGCACTCTTGATCACTGATCTCTCCAGCCCCCTGTTGAGTAATTGTTATTTTGTTAAGTCAAAATTATGATATCAGACACGGTTTCAAATTATTTTGATATTAGCAGTTATGATTAGTATTAGAAATATGTGTTTAGAAAAACACTTTTTATGGGTGCCCTTTATAGTTTAAAATTTTGGTTTATGTTTGATATTTACTGCACAATTTTCAAGATGGGGGCTACGTCATAAGTACTTTGTGTTAGTACTCAAGCCTTATAGAAGATAGGATTTTCTTATTCAGCATTTCAGACATGTAGGACATCCAACAGTAGAATTCAAAGCTCACTCTATTATAGATAATAAGCTAGACTTACATCCCATTTATTTATATATTTGTTTCATGTTTAGTTTAACTTTTTCTAGATGAGGAAATAAAAACATACAAAACTACAAAACCAAAAGGTATAAGAGTTTGAGTCATGAACACAGATCACGACTTACAGATCAGCTTCCTTGTCTCTCGTTACCACTTACGTATGTGCCCAGAATTGCCTAGAATGCTGACTACAAGATGCAGCTCTATGGACAGCCATCTAGCCACATACACGCATTCTGTTAAGTAGCCAACCTGGTAAGCAGCTCCACAGACTCTTTTTACAATACTCTGGCATTCAAAGCATGGCCTCTGTGATCGCAATGCACTGACCCATGTCACGGTCCTGTGCATTTCAGTTAATAAATACTAAAAGAGAAAACTTCACATTCAACTTCTTTTATGCTAGGACTAGGTAGTAGTTTTAAGTCACTCCAGTTTTTCCACTCATGCTAGGGTAGCCATCTCCACAACTCGAAGAAGAGCGCCCCTATGGAACGTAGGCTCCTGTTATTAGTACTTTCTGTATGTATAGTTATACTTATGTTTCCTATTGCAAATAATTGGCTTAACTGATACTTGGTTCTCTTCTCTCATGCTGAATCTCAGCTTCTGTCACAGCTTTAGTCCTAGTTTCCTCTTGATACGTTAGCCCGACCTCCTCAACACACACTGAATAGTGAGTCTCACATCATCCATGTAAAGAATTGCATCAATGTAAGATTAAAGACAACTGAGTAGTATCTTTAATGTGCTAAGAAAAAATAATCATCAATACAATCTATGCATAAAAATATCTTTTGTGAAATAGCAAAACATAAAGACGATTAGAAAAATAAAATCTAATTTAATTGTACTTACACTTAATGACTCATCAAAGACCCTCATGAGTTTTCCAGTTAAAAACCTGAAAATTCTAACTTTTCTGTCTGACCCAATGGTTGCTATTTTCTTCCCATCAGGGGAAAAGCATATGCTGGTTGGATACGCCTTACACTTGGCAAATTCATATAGGTCTGTGTCTGTTTTATACTCCCATTTCACGTTTTTAGGGAACTTATACTCATGTGGAGGTCCAGTCCAGTACTCAATCATTCCAGACTTGTCAGAAGACACCACTGCTTTGTAAACTGGGTTCAGCCTTATTTGAGTGAGAGGTGACACATGCAGCTTGTCAAAAACATGAAGTGGCTGGTTATCTCCTCGGCCATCATAAATGAAAATTTTTCCTGTACTCTTCTCAGAAGCAGCAACTGAGGATATGGCATCTCCTGGGCAATACAGCCACTCACACTGTCCAGGGAAATAGCTAAGGCAGTAAAAAGTTGGGGGAGAAAAAGAAAGGTCAATAGCACAAGCATCCCTCCCCAGCCGTCACCTAATCAAAATGTCTGGCCAAGCACACTGAGGAAAGAATCAGAACAGCCACTAAGTTCTGTTTGCTCTTTTTAACAGTGCTAGGGATAGAACCCAGGGCCCTCTGCATATGTGCACCCTACCTTTGAGTTAGACCCCAGTCTGTAATTTCCTCTTTCTAATCACAAGAGGAGAATCGCATACTTATTCCCATTGTGTAGATAGGAAGCTTAATCATTTCTGGGCCTTACGGTACTCTGAGGTGTCTGTAAAACAGTTTACATGCATACATTTTTAATGGGTTAGCCATGTAATGGCATATTTTGTAAATCCATGCTTGAGACTTTTATAATCAAAATAATTAGGTTCTGACGATGCTCAAAAGAAAACTATTGTCTTATCTTGATATTAAAACTATAGTATTGAATATGTTATATGATGAACAATGTGCAAAAAAGAACTTGATGTATTTAATCTACATATGAAAGTTATAATATGTGTTGTCTCCTGCAAAGTATTTTTGTTTTTTCGAGACAGGGTTTCTGTGTAGCCTTGGCTGTCCTGGATTTGCTTTGTAGATCAGAATCAGGCTGGCTCCAAACTCACAGAGATCTGCCCGCCTCTGCCTCCCAAGTGCTGGGATTAAAGGTGTGCGCCACCATGGTAGGCTCAAAGTAGTCATTTTTTTTTCTTAAAGACTTATTTATTACGTATACAGTGTTTTGCCTGTATGTACATCTGAACACCAGAAGAGGGCACCAGATATCATTACAGATGGTTGTTAGCCATGTGTTTTCTGGGAATTGAACTCAGGACCTTTGGAAGAGCAGCCAATGCTTTTAACCTCTCAGCCACCTCTCCAGCCCCAAAGTACTAATTTTTGTTACAATGTTATACCAACCACTATGGTGTTGAAATCTTCATTTAGAATTTCTATCAGTTCCTGAATATATAGGCTTTTTTGAGTACTCTCAAACAGCTAATATTCAGTTACTTGTTATTTTTTATTTTATATATTTTTTAGTTACTTGTTATTTTAAAAATAGCAAATGTCTGGGGTAGCAAACTGGGACATAAAAGAGAAGATCAAGTTAAGTAGTGGTATTTGTAGCCAAAAAAAGAAAAAAGAAAGAAATTAACTAAACAGAGTAACACTGGTTTTCTTTTGTGGCTCATAAAATCTGATTTTAAAATAAACTCCAAAATTTAGATTTGAATTATAAGGCATTATGCAGTTCACATTAGGACTTTCTAGATAGAGTGGGGACCTAATCTGATAGGCCAATGGCCTACTGTGAAGAAAAGAGGTCCTCTGCACTACTTCCTGTCTTCTTCAACCAAGTGAGGAAACGGTAAGAAGTAGGAAGAGCCTTCATACGAAATGAATCTGCTGGTTTCCAAAACTCCAGAGCCGTGGGGGTAAAAGCTTGCTTTTTAAAGCTGCCTACCTTAAAGTCTCGTTATGTCATTCAAAGAGAGCAAGTTCCCAAACATTCTGATAATGGTATAACCTTTAAGCTGATATTTATTCAGATATATATATTTTTGTTATGTTATCTTTTAAAAAGTACAAGTCTTATTACTGTGTTATCCAACCACAGTATGAACATCAGCATTACTATACTCTGAAGTTTAAAACCACGAGCAAATTCTAAAGTGACCTATAAACCACATAAGCCATGAGCTTGCGTGTTAGAAGTAAGTATACTATAGCAAGGAAGTTATTCTAACTCTCAGTAGTTAGGCATGATGGATCTTCATCAATTTACTAAGAGGTGTTAGCTGGACATGATGAACTTTTGTTGTGACACTGTTTGAAAATTTGAAGCCTGGCAGTGGTGGCACACACCTTTAATGCCAGCACTAAGGAAGCTGAAGTAGGCAGATCTCTGAGTTCGGGGATGGCCTGGTCTACAGAGCAAGTTCCAGGACAGCCAGGGCTATGCAGAGAAACGGTCTCAAAAAAATCAAATAAAAAAAGAAAGTTTATTAATGAGAAAAACCAGAGCAGAGGCCTCCAAACAACACAAGGATGTTCCCCCAAGTTTCCCATGTAAGACCCCAAATGGTGAGAGAATATATTCTGTTCAAAAGTTACCAAGGCTATGGGAAACTTTTGTTTACAGTTACTCTACTGAGTTAAATATACATACATACATATCTACATATAATGTAAGCTTTATAGAAAACTTACCCAAGCTTCAGCATATTGATCATGTCAAAGTTCACTACATCAAACACCTTCATTGCTTTATCATCACCCACAGAACAGAACAGTGCTCCCTCAGAGCTAACTGCAATACTCTCAATGATTCCTATTTTAAAAAATAAAATTAAAAGATTCTAGTAAGTACAAATAAAATAAATATGCACGACTCAAAGGAAACATCACAATATTTTAAAGGAAAGGTTAATTAGTATAAAAATTAATTAGTATAAAATTATGAAATTCTTACCAAGGTGACTACGAAAATGTTTAACAAACTCAATTCCTTCTTCTATTTTTTTCCAAAACTTAACATGTCCATCATGACTGGCAGTGATAATAAAATCTGTCCTGTATACATAAAAAATTTCACGTTAACTTCCAAAACAGATCTCTCAGTAATTTCAATTCAAACAGTGACTGATAGTATTTACTACTTTAATAATAGGCTTTTTTGTTTTTAAAGACACATTCTCACTATATAGTGTAAGTTAATTTCATACTAAGTGTAGTTTATAGTGGTCTTGAATTTGTGATTCTCCTGCCTGCCTGCCTCTTTAGTGCTGTGTTTACAGGTGTATGCTACCACATCTAGTTTAGAGTTTTGTTGTTTCGACTTTGTCTTTACATTTTCCGTTACACAGACCATTGTAGGAGTAAGAGCCACTAGTATTAACACCAGAGGTAGGTTCAGACTCCAACAAGGACTTACCACTAAATAAATAAATAATGAGTTGGGCTGGTGGGGTAACCCTGCAGTTCTAGCTACTCAGGGGGCTGAGGCAGGAAGGCTGCCTAAGCGACAGAGGGGGCAAAGCCAGCGTGCACAACTTAACAAGGGGGGGTTTGGCTCAAAACAGAAACCAAGAAATCTCTGTTGGAATCCTTACACTTTGGTATTTCTTACTGCTAAAATTACCTTAAAGGCAGTCTGTTAAAGAGAAAATTCTAATTTTCAGAAGATTATAAATACCTAAGCTGCCAGGCGTGGTGGCGCATACCTTTAATCCCAGCACTCGGGAGGCAGAGGCAGGCAGATCACTGTGAGTCCCAGAATAGCCTGGTTTACAAAGTGAGTCCAAGACAGCCAGGTCTACAAGAAAAACCCTGTCTTGAAAAACAAAACAAAACAAATAACAACAAACCCCCCCAAAACCCCAAACAAAGACCTAAACTAGTTCCAATACAGAAGAGTCCAACATAAATTTCTTTCGTATCTTATTCAATGTATTTTGAGAATTTTAAGAATCAAAGTTTTAAATAATATTTTCCTACCACATAGATAAAAACTGAAACCACTTATTGAGGACAGTGAATAAGTATTTTGCACTAAACTAAAATTAACTAGTTATACTAGTTAACTTTGACAACTAAATTTATTCACACTACACTGCATCCATAACTGGTGAATGGCTTTAGATTTACTTAACCACAAACACACCCACACACACCCACACACACCAACAACTTTTGTTAGAAAAGCAATACTAGTACGTGTAAGTTGTTTTAAACATTAACAAGTTTGCATTGTATTTGGTCACAATTATCCTGTTCTTAGAATATGAAGAGATTCACATCTGAAAAGCAGTTCATTTTAAGAGACCGAGAGCAGACTATCTGAAGTATTCCATCCAGTTTTGATAATCACTGTCAGTACCATCTAAGCCTGAACTGCAGCTCATCCAAATTTCCCCACTAGCCTCCTGCTCTCTTTGTACCTACTTTTTTTTTTCTTTTTAAATGTGTTCATCTCAGTACAGCCAAAATGCTCCTTTTAAACATACAAATGTGCCAGGTGCAGTGGTGTGTGCCTGTAATCCGAGCACTCAGGGAGGCAGAGGGAGGCAGACAGATCTGTTAGTTCAAGGCCAACTAGTCTACAAAGGTAGGCCAGGACAGCGAAGGCTACATCGAGAAAACTTCAAGACAAGTTTTAAACAAACAAACAAAAAAGCCAAAAAGCATAATAAACAAACAAATAAATAAATGTTATTCTTGCTCATGGGTTCAAAATCCAGATAAAGAAAAGAAATCTAGAACTTAGCAGTTCATTTTTGTTTTTTAGCTTCTCTGCCACTTAGCCTTTCTATTCCAGCTTCCTCACCCATAAAATGAATATTTTATGACTCTTAAAGCTATTCTGAAGATAAATGAGATAATTAATGAAATACACCTCAAAGAGTATCTAGACATATCATGAGTTAAAAACCTGGGGAACATTATTAATATTATTATCATCCTTTGAATTTTCCTATTTATTGCCCCCTCCCCCGCCCAGGGCTGGGATTAAAGGCATGCCCCATGCCCCACACCATCTGGCTCCTATTTACTGTGAAGGTCCTCTGATAATTCCAGGAGATCTGAGTTACCATCATCTTCTCTACAAACACCAAAGAGGCCAACTTATTACTAATCCCATCTTAATACACTTTGTTCTTTAGGAAACCATAACCATTATTGATTTTTATCACCAAATATACATACACATACTAAGATGGCAGTTTATAAAGGTATAACTCCAGTTCTGAGAGAGATCTGAAGCCCTCTTTTGGCTTCTGTAGGAACCAGGCACACACGTGGTGCAGAGACATGCAAAACACACACATAAGATTAAAATAATAAAAAAAAGTATGATACACTTACTTGGTGCATACCACATGTGTGATAACATCTCTGTGCATGTAACTGCGCTCATACATGGATGCACTAGGAAGATTATCAAGATAGACTCTTTCGAACTCTAGAACTGAGAGAGGGCGGTAAAAATTATTTTTAATGAATGAAATTAACATCATTATTTAGAATCTTCTAAATTTTTGTATTCTTGTCTAACATTTTATGGGATACAAAAAATTCAGTATTTGTTATACCAGTTATAAATTTTAAAATTTCAGAAGTTACTCTGACAGATTCCCAGGGATTATATAAATACTGTTCTAAAGACTGTATGTCTGTGCCAGATTCCAAGTATGTACAGATATACAATGTTCAAAAATCACTTCTCCCTCAACCTAGATGGCTATCTGTTAAGAAGCTAGCATGGTTAAAAGAGAACTTATTCCAGGTAGAGATACTTCATACGTGAGCAGGTGTGTAGAGGAACACATGCAAAGGGCCAAGGTAGGGTTTTGATGTGCTGGTCTTGTAAAGGGAGACAAAAAGATTTATAATCCATTCTTGGGAGTTTGGACTTTGTTCTGAAAACGAAAAGGTCTTAAGTAGTAGTTTCACAGTCAGAATTGAGCTTATTGAGCTTAACACACACACAGACACACAGACACACAGACACACACACCTAAGACATTTAAGAAAAAGTTCCTGGGGTGGGGGGCGGAAACCTTCAAAACAGTTAAGATTTATCTCTTTGCCAACCTTTAAATAAGGTGGTTATTCCACGTTAGTGGCAAATATTTTGTCTCGAGTATGGCTTCAAATCTAGCAAACTTAAGCAACTTTCCCTGGGCGTGAAAACCCATTAGTAAAGGAGTCAGGGTTGAAAACTTAAGTGTGGCGCATGTTTTATATTTCAGATCATTTTTCACTTTTCACTTTTCAAGCATGCTACATCGGAATCAGGAACTCGTACTTCCCATGGCAGCTATGAGGCCAATGAAAGCCCCCAACACAAACATCCAGGCAAGTACTAGTGACATCTATGGTAACTAGGCTGGGACCGACAGGGCTACACGCTTTGCAAAATATGTTCTATTAAGACCAATTTACTATCTGGGGGAGGAAAAAGAAGTTAAAGCCCGTCCGTTCTAAGCGCACAGACCCCCAATCTCGCTCCCGCTTGCTTGCACGCTAGAAATCAACCCTCCCACGCCCCCAAAGCAGCCTTCGAGTTTGATCTCCGGCTCTCCGCAGCTACCTTTCCTCTTCTTGGCCAGCGTTGCCTCCACCGGTAAAGGCCCAACCCAGCGCTCTTCATTCTCGTCATCATTTTCTTCTCTTCCCGCCACTGCCACTGCTAGTTCTCGCTCGCTGAGCTCCGTTTTTTCTGGTTCCTCTGGGTCCCGGCGCCTTCTTCTTCTCAGCTGCGAATCGTTACCACTCTCGGCCGCCATGTTGCCAGAGGCGTCAGAAGAGACGCGACAACCCAGTGACCCCAACCCCCCCGCCCCCGTAATTTACGAGCCGCGGCGCAGCCTTATGCTGTCAGAGGCCGAGAGCGGTTCCTGATTGGCTAGGGTGGGCCAATCAGCTGAGCCAATCAGCAAGCAGCGCGCGCAAACAACCTCTTCCGGGCTGCGGCGACAGTGCGCTGAGGAGACCGGCGAACTGACTGACGTGAGTTGAAACCTGTTCTGGCTGGTGAAAGCAGGGCGCAGGGGAGAGCGCTGTCATGGCCCTAGCTTTCTGTCAAAGAGGATGGCAGCTCGCGGGGTTTGGGGTTCCAGCTTCCCACGCCCCCCAAATTGGACGCTTACGGCCTGACAACCGGATGCTCCGCGCTTCTTCTCAGCCTCCCGGGCCAACGCCATTCCAGGACCTAGCTGGTTAAATCAGAAAAAAGGCAGAGAGAGGGGGCAGGGTTGGAAGGAACTTTCTGTCTAAAAGAATCAAGTAGATCTCTGTCAGCTAAGCTACATCTTGAGATTACTATAATTTGTAAGATGGGCTCCCGTTATTAGAATATTCTTCTTCTTCTTCTTCTTTTTTTTTTTTTTTGACGTGGCGTGTGTGCACGTATGCGAAGCTCGAAAAATCAAGAAGGGGTGGGTATTGTGTTCCGGGTTTCCGTTTGCCTGCTCACGAGGCCAGTTGTACATTTAATGATTAATATACATGCAACGACACTTTGCGATTTTGGTGTCTTTATTTTCCTGTATAGGATTTAGGATTTACTCACCAAGTGCGACCTTTTTTCCCCCCCCTCTTGTCACTTAGGATTTTTATTAAGATAAAATAGGAGGCAGAGGCAGGTTGATCTTTCTGAGTTCCCAGCCTGGAATACAAAGCGTGTCCAGGACAGCCAAGGCTACACAGAGAAACCGTGTCTCAAAAAACCCAAAAAACTAGGGGCCGGAGAGATAGCTCAGAAGTTAAGAGCACTGTCTGTTCTTCCAAAGGTCCTGGGTTCAATTCCCAGCAACTACATGGCAGCTCACAACTGTAACTTTAAGATCTGACACCTTCACACAGACATACATGCAGGCAAAACACCAGTGCACATAAAATAAAAAAATAAATTAAAAAAAAGAAAAACCAAAAAACTAAAACAAAACAAAACAACAACAACAAAAAACAAAAACCAAACAAACAAAAGATAAAATAGGCCAATTTGGGAGAGACTTGATACCTTTATATTACTGACTCCTGTAATATAGGACCATGGTATAGTGTTGCATCTGTTTTACAACTTCTGTTGGTAACTTATTGGTTAAGCAGATAGCAATTTTTTAAATTCCATGAGTTAAAAAAATACACTGAGGTGGTCTTTATTCTGATTTGCGCTGGACATCATAACCTAGAGGTTCCCTTTGTTGTTATTCCTCTGTCTACATCCTCAAAATGACCTAACTTTAAGTCTCATGGTACACTGTCATCTCCTGTCCTCTGCAGCATCCATCTAGTAACCTTGCGCCACTTGTCACCGCCTGAAACATTTTAGTTCTTGCATGACTGTCCTCCTTTTTTAATATGCTGTTACTATCATTTGAACCGTGCCACTCATTACTGATTTAAAGTGGGCTACTATCCCCAGCTCTTAAAGTTTCGGCTGTAAACCTTAGTCTTTTCTCTAGCCCCCACCCCCCTTTGATACAGGATTTTTCTCATGCTGTCCTGGCTGTCCTTCTGCATACCAGGCTGTTCTTGGACTTACAGAGATCAACCTGCCTCTGCTTCTAACCCACAAGTGCTGGGGTGAAAAGACATAGGCCATATCGTTGGGCAGTATCTGCTCTCAAGCCTCGAATTCCTTCTTTCAACCTTTATTCACACAACTAATTACCTTAGTTAACATTTCATTTACTAGGAAGAAATAAAAGAAATAGAACTTCCACCAGCTCTTAACAACGGACCTGCTCGCCTGCCAATATCCTGCACTATTACTGTTCTACTCACTTTCCTATTATAATGAAACTTAATTGACTTTGTAGCTATATCTCGGTTTTTGTTTTTTGCTTTTTGTTTGTTTGTTTGTTTTTGCTGTTACACCTATAAGCTTTTCTATAACGGCTATACTGAACCCCCCCCCCCCCAACTGTAGTCTTTCATGTTTCTTTTTCAGTAGAAAGGATTTTTGCCTATTAGTTACTGTTACATTCAGCAACTGGTTGTTAAATACATGTATATATTTTTTACCTGTTTTTCCAGTAAGGTGAAGAAAACTCTAAAGGATATGTCAGAGAATCAAGGAGAACTAGCTCCAGATATTACTACGGATATGGAAGATGTCGTGGATACTGAGGAAGAACTCATTAAACAGTGTGAGGAAATGTGGAAGGACATGGAAGAAGTACGTATCAACAGCTAAGAGTGATGTAGTACTTAATGTAAGAGTTATGTAATAGACTTAGGAAAGGAACTATGTTAGTTTTTCTGTAGCTATTATTTTATAAATGTATAGATTTCATACGTAAAAGCATTCCCTTAAGGAATTTTATGCTAGAGGTGGGGGGGGGTTGGAATGAGGGAGGGAAGGTGGGCTAGGAGGCAGTGAGGGAAAGGAGCTACAATTCGTATGTAAACTGAACAAATTAAAAAAATTTTAAAAATTTAAAAGAAAAGAATTTTGTACTAGAAAAACTGTAGAAAGAGAAAAAAATGATTGTAGTTCTGGCTCTCAAGGAGATTTTTTTTTTCTTAAAGAGTTAAAACCCATTTATAATATTGTATATAATGCACCATTAATAGTATTATGGTATTAATGCAAAAAATTTACTTAGGAGGAATGCATAAGCCACTCTGAAGGAGTTAAGGTTAGCTTTCTGCAGAATAATCAGTAATTTTTATTTCCGAATGATAAATAAGAGCCTGTGAAATTCTGACCCAACAAAAATAGGGAAGTCAGAAATATATAGTAGGAAAAGGCAACCTTGTGAAGTGAGAGTGCAGAGAATTAGCTTGGAAGAAGAACATGGAATTGGTGGAGTGTGTTCAATGGGGGATAGTTAGCAGCTTGTAAATTCACTGAAATGACCAGATACGTCAGGAAAACTGTCTTGTTATGTTTTGAGACAAGAGTACAGAAACTGGCCGTTTTAAGAGAACCTAGTGGTCATCCTGTAGGCGCAGTGAAAGCCTGAAGACTGTCCTCACAAAGTGAAGTCAAGAGAGCTTAAGTGGGAACAAAAGGACGTGGAAGCTAATGAATGCTAGATTATAATAATCATGAATCATTCCAGTACCTGTTTAGGGCCAGTAGATGGTTGACTGAATTATACCCAAAATACAGAATATAGAAATAGAAATAATACATAATTAAGGATTATAAGTGAAGTGAATACAGAAAATGGAAATGTTGAGCTTGAAATTATGTATTTGTTTTAGGGAGAGAACATTTGACACACTGTGTTTCTTTGATAATGATTTCTCTTTCATATAGTACAGTATATGATGTCGATTATAGGTACATGTAATATTCTACTTCAGCACAGTGTCAAGGCAGGAGAGGTGAACTGGATTTTTTTTTTGGTTTTTTTGTTTTTTGTTTTTTGTTTTTTTTTTGTTTTGTTTTTTTCGAGACAGGGTTTCTCTGTGTAGCCTTGGTTGTCCTGGACTCACTTTGTAGACCAGGCTGGCCTCGAACTCACAGTGATCCACCTGCCTCTGCCTCCCGAGGCCTGGGATTAAAGGAGTGCGCCACCACGCCTGGCGTGAATTGGATTTTTATGTATATAGCACCCTGCTCTTTTTACTAAATTGTCAGAGTAGGAAAGATGAATGGAGTAGTTTAAAAAAGAAAAAAAAACTCATTTGGGCAAAATCCTTGGTACTTTATGTCCTTAATGTATTTACAATTCTTTTTTGGTATTTTTCACTACAGAAACTTGCATTTTAAAAATAACTTAAAATTACAGATAATTACTGCAACTAGAAATGAAGATAGATAAGACTTAAGTGCCTCATATTTTTACCTATCAAGTACAGTCATTATCATTGTTGGATGTTTTTAAAGCCAGGCAAACAGTATCTTTTGGAGGCTTATTTTCTTACGGTCTTAGCTACTTACTTATTTTGTTACTGTTCTATAGTACTTTCTTGTTGGTTTACCTCCCATATTTTCCCCATTATGTAGCTTATAATTCATGCTAGCTACTGGGGGTTTTATTTGTTTAGTCTAGTAATGGAGAGTGAAGGGGATGGAACCAGAGGCTCTGTGTAACTGCTCTACCACTGAGCTACGTATACAACTCTTCCCTTTTCCTTTTGATATATGTATTTTGGAATCAGTTTGACTGCCTTCCTGATCTCATGTGGAAATTTAAATAGATTATATCACATATTTATGTTTTTTTAGAAGGGTGTTGTATTGGGCTAGAATAAAAAGGGAGGAGAAGGGAATTGTCTATGGATTATAAGTATGTCACTTGTCTTTCTTTAATTTTTAAATCAGTGTCAGAATAAATTATCACTTATTGGAACTGAGACACTCACTCCTTCAAATGCTCAGGTATGAACTTTGTATTCCATTCTAGAAAATAGGTAAGCAGAATTCATTCTTTTTAAACAAAAAGTTTATCTGTTTATATTTAATATAAAAACTTTGTTAATACTTATTTTCTTTTTCTTTCTTTCTTTTTTTCTTTTTCTCTCTTTTTTTCTTTTTTTTTTTGAGACAAGGTTTCTCCGTGTAGCCTGGCTGTCTTGGACTCACTTTGTAGACCAGGCTGGCCTCAAACACACAGAGATATGCCTGCCTCTGCCTCCCTGGGTGGCTTCTATATTGTGCCTGGCTCCTATATTCTTTTTTAACTAAAAATTTGTGTGTGTGTGTGTGTGCGCACACACGTGTGTGTCGTGTGTGGTGGGGATGGGTCAGAGTCAGAGTGAGTTTAGGTGGGCAGGCTTATGTAATAAGCACTTATAACTCCTCAACCATCTCACTGGCTCTTATACCTAAATTCTTAAACAGTTGGAAAACTCTTCTGTTTAAAATAAAAAACAAGAAACAAACCTAAGAACCAATTATGTTGTTTCCAAGAAACATATCCATCAAAGATGCCCAAAACCTTAGTATCAAAGGAAAAAAAAATACCAAGGAAACAGAAAATGCAAACAAATGGGCATAGTTATTCTTACATCTGACAAAAATAAGCTTCAAACTAGAACTAATTAGAAGAGATAAGAAGGGACACTACCTGTTAATAAAAGAAACAGTTCATTGGTACAAACCACTGTAGGCTTTTATGCATCCAAAAAAAAAATATTGGAGCTCCTAATGGTATTTTGTATCCATAAAAAACCCTATACATATACAAGTATGCTATGAAGGGTCTAATTGAATATACCATTTTGAAATGCATTATTTGTTAACTATCCTATCATTTTTCTTGGAAAAACATGGTTTCTTTATTGTAGAAATTACGACCTTACTAAATATGAGTCATTGGACATTAGGCCTACACATGTGTGTGAGTGGTTTTCACACAGTGCACCTAGCACTGACTTTGAGAGGAGTGTTTATAAACCTGTAACATGTACTGTCCTGAGTTACAAACTATAGTTTGTGGTTTTATGGTTGTGTGGGGAGTCTTCAAGAGCATTTATAAATTTGATGGTGCTCAAAGAGGATGCATAGGACTCACTATATAGTCCTATGGCTAAGATTTATTATAGTGAAAGGATGCAGAGTCAAATAAGCCAGGGGAAAAGGAACATGAGCTAAACTTGAGAGGAAACAAAATATGAGCTTTCAGGAGTTGTCTCACAATAGAGTCATGTACACCTTAAATTAGCCTATCAACTTGTGGTGTGAAATGTTGCTTACTCTTAGGGAAACTTGGTGTCCAGAATTGTTAGCAGGAACTGGTGATAGAGTCACACTCTACCTAGCAGGTATCAAAATGTCAGAAGATAAAGCAGGTATTAAACATAAACTGTATTCTTTGCTTGAATAGTTTTGGCACTGTAAGCCAGCCTTAAAGAGTAAGGTTTTTGGAAACTATCTTGAGATCATTCCAAGTTCATCACTCCAAGTCAAGGGCTGATGCTATGAGAAGGCCTTTTAAGAAGCAGCAACTGGTGCTGTGCTTTGATACCTCATTTCTGTAGGCATACCTGTAACACTCAAACTCAGTATCCTGTGTTTTGTTTCTAAAGGCAGGATCTCATGTAGCCTACTGTCTTGAACTTGTTATGTTGCTGAGCTGATCTTGAACAGCATCTCTAAGTGCTAATTTGCAAGCATATGTTACTCTTCCTGGCGTAATTTCTTTTCTGAAACAAAAAGTTAGACATTTTTATGGAGAAAACTTATACTTTATTACTTTCAAAATATTACTGCTGTTTTATTTTTTAAAGTTGTTTAATTTTATAGCAGGATCAAATTTGTCATTATCATACTGAAAAGTCACCATAATTTGTCTCAGGATAAGATATTATACATTTTTGCAAATACTAATGTATATTAAAAGTTGACTTTTATATGTGGCTCTAGAATCAGTCTTACCATTATCTTCATATATTTTGTTTTTTACAACATAACTAAGAGCAGTTTCAATGTTTTGAAAGATCAGAGAGTGGAAATGAACATATTCAATGACAATTTGACCGAAAATTATGGCAAGACATTAGCATGCTGTTTTTCTTTCTTTTCAAGGGAGAATGTCTTGCTATGTCAGTATTGTTGGAGGACGTTTTTGTGTACTGTGTATACAAGTGCTGATTTCTGTGCCCAGGAAATGGGCCATGTGTCTGGGAAGTAGGCCAGGTGCGCCTAGTCAGGTTAGAATAGCATGAAGCTTTTAGTAAATACAAAGGTCTCTATGTCATTTTCCGAGAAGCTAGGATGGACATAGAAAAACAGGCCACAGATATAAAATGCAATGTTTTTTCTATGCCTGCCCCAGCTCCCAAATAATGACATGGGAGCCTTTATATATGTTAAAGTTTCAGGCACTATGGCTGGGAAGATGACCAGCTCTTCTAACACTGACCTGGCCTACTTCCTGCCACATGGCCCAGTACCTGCCATTTTGGTCTTGCTTTGGCACCTGCTTCTGTGTGTTCTGATCGAGACTCCCTTCACTGTGCCCTACCCCTCTCTGGGACTGGAAGTCCTGCCTTTTCCTCTCCTGCCTGGCTATTGACTGTTCCCCTCTTTCTTTGACTAATCAGTAGGTGATGGAGAATAATGTTTACAGCATACCAAGACAGGAGATGCTTCGGCATAATGACAGTGCTGACGTCCACACTGTAACCAGATCTCTGGGTGCAGAAATCAGCTTTGAATACACAGTGCACAAAAACATCCACCAACACAGCATCATGGTTTGGTTTGGTTTCTTAAGGTATATTTAGTAAGTAAATGTAATGTGATTAGGTTCCTTTAGCTTTGGTAGTTAAGCAGAATTCATTATTTTCAGTGGCATACTATATCATTATGCAAGGAGGCACTTATGAGCTATAGTATGCTTGGTGTTGCTATGTTCTTAGCCACTTGCTTTAGAAATAGTATTAGAGTATTGATTATGTTTTCATTAATATTCTACAAGAAATAACTCGAAGTCTCCTTTTTTTAAAGCTCTCATTACTTTTTATGCAAATGAAATGTTTGACTGCTGAACTTGATCAATGGAAGAAAAGAACACCTGAAAGTAAGATTCTTATTTTTAGGTTTGTATTTTTATAGACAAATTAACGGGATATTAAGTTAATGATCTTAGGGATGACAAGATACATTTGTTCTTGAAACTGCTCAGGGTTGTTGATACTAGGACCCGCTCCATTTTTCTTCCTTTTCTAAGAAAGTTCTAACATTAAATTCTAGTGTTAGAGTATAAGAACCTGAACTAGAAGACTTAATTATAGTAATTATTTTACCCTAATAAACACTGACTTATGATCAGTAGGAACTATGAACTGCTAGTAAATGAATCCTGTGAGTTCGAGGCCAGCCTGGTCTACAAAGTGAGTCCAGGATAGCCAAGGTTACACAGAGAAACCCTGTCTGGAAAAAAAGAAAGAAAGAAAGATTACCTTATTTATATGCTTTTTAGATTAGGAATCGTAGGTTTTATGCAATTTCTTGACTTGCCCAATGGGAGTGAAATATATTTTTTGCCTATATTTAAAGAATAGATGATGGATTAAAATGTGATAATTGTACTACCCAACTAATAGATATCATCATCATCATCATTATTATTACTCTTACTGTGAAAGTCTAAGCTTCTTTTGCCATGTATTTTTGTATCTCTTTTTTCTATATAGTTTTCTCTGTCTTGTTTCCATATGTATTTTCTTTTTCTTCTTTTCACATTACTTTTCCTTTGACTCCCCCCACCACAATCACTTTCAGTGTTAGCCTCCCTTTTTTTCTCTTTTTTTCGATTTATTTATTTATTATGTATACAGTGTTCTGCCTGCATGTACACCTGCACACCAGAAGAGGGCACCAGATTTCATTATAGACGATTGTGAGGCACTGTGTGGTTGCTGGGAACTGAACTCAGGTCCTCTGGAAGAGCAGCCAGTGCTCTCAACCTCTGAGCCATCTCTCCAGCCCCAGCCTCCCTTTTTATATTATTCCTTTTGCTAGTTTTAAGGACTCTGTAAATAACAATCCTAGGCTATCTTTTTTTCTTTTTTCTTTTTGGTTTTTTGAGACAGGATTTCTGTTGTAGTCCTGGCTGTAGACTAAGCTGGCCTCAAACTCACATCGATTCTCCTGCCTCTGCCTGGGATTAAAGGCGTGCACCACTATGCCCTGCCGGCTGTCTATTTTCTTTCGATAGTATCATCTATATCATTGCTTTTATTACTTTATTCATGCCAATTTCTTAATTGTTCCATGTTTTCACATTACTGCTTGTTAGCCTTTAATTTTTAACACGTGTGGTAAGAATATAATGGTATACAGCTATAATTTTAAGGTTTGTCTTAAACTCTATATAAATTTTCCTTCTTAGCAATATGCTTATGCAGCTGTTAAGCTGGTGTTCTTTAGAGACGTGTACTCAGCTGTTGTTCTTTGTGTTTTAAGGGACAGGGCTCCTGCTGTGTAAACATAGGCCAAGGCTAGCCTAGAACTTACGGCACGTGTGCCTCAGCCTCCCACACATAAGCACTGTAGGTGTGTTCCACTGTCGGCCTTACTCAGTTGTTACCCTACATGCTACACCAACATTATATTTTAAGCTTCTGTGTGTTACATCTATAATTATGACTTCTGAGTTAGTTTACTAGGGCTGTGACAGAGACTATTATAAAATATAATGGGGTGTATAGCGTAAACACTGGAAACTTATTCTATCACAGCTCTGGCTGTTAGCAGTCTGCATCAATACTTTGTTCTATTGTTGTTACGAAGTGCTTGACGAAAGCAACCTAAGGGAGGAAGGCGCTTGTCCCAACGTTCCAGCGGACGTGCTCAGGCAGGGAAGGGACGGCGACCAGAGCAAAACGTGGCTGCTCACTGTGTGTCCAGTTAGGAAGCAGAGACTTGCATGCTTACACTCAGCTTGCTTTGCTTTTGTTTCCCCATTCCTTTGAGATTCTAGCCCATGGGATAGTAATGCACACATTCAGGGTGGGTTGTCCCGTTTCAGTTAACCTAATATAGAACAACCTGTCACAGTTGTGCCCAGAGATTTATTTCTATGGGACTTAAATCCTATACAGTCAGGGGGTTGGAAGGCATCAAGTAGGCTAGGCTGACTGACTAGTGTGCCCCAGGGTCCATCCCAGTCTCCCTGGCCCTGGGATTATAAGCCCATACCACCATGCTCAGGATTTTTTGGTTTTTAATTTTAATTTTAATCTTAATTTAATTTTATTTTATTGGTTCTCTATGTAGCCTTGGCTATCCTGGACTCACTTTGTAGACCAGACTGGCTTCAAACTCACAGAGCTTTTCCTGCCTCAGCCTCCCCAAGTGCCTCTGGGATTACAGGCATGCACCACCATGTCCGGCTTCTTCATCATTCGCAAAGACTGTTCTCACTGGTTATGATAATTCCGAATTCTCTTCCCTAGCACCCGATGAGACTGCTGCTTCTGCCTTCCTGGCTACCGAGGAGAGACGATGAGAGATGCACTGTTATCCTCACACTTCTCCCCCCCGCCCCCCCCGCCCCGGCTGCTTTTAAGAGTGTTAGCTTTCAGATGAATTACAGCTTATCTTGGCGTAGGCTTCTTTAGGCTTATCTTATGTTCACTTTCTTAGTTATGTGCAGTTATGTCCTTTGTGAAATTTGAGAAACTGTCTGACATTATTTCTCCATATTTTTTCAGCTTCTTAATACCTGTTTCCTCCTATACTGAACTTCCAGCAACATGTCATATCATTTCTTATAGGCCTACAGCTGCACTTTCTAAATGTTTAGTTATGGAAAAATACACACAAAATTTATTTCTTTGCATAAGTATAGTGATAATAAGTAAGCACACACACACACATACACATGGCCCCCCCACTGTAAATAGTCTCCAAAACTCTTTGTATTGTACTTGTTAAAATGGGTTAGTACCTGTGTCAGCCAGCTGTTACTGAAAAAAATATGTGGAATAAACAATTTATTAGCAGTCAGGGTTTATTTGGCTTGTGATTTCAGAAGTTTTAGTCCGTGGTTGGTTGGTGCTATTGCTCTTGGGCCTGTGGCAAGGGAAAACATGGTGACTGCACATGTTGAAGGACACTGCTTAACTCATGTCAGCCAGACTTCAGAGAAAGGCAGAAGGCACCAGGTTCCCATCCCTCAGGGCCATCTCTCTAGTTACCTAATAACGCTTTTCTACGTTTACCTCAGGAAGTTTCCCTTAGCTCTCATCAGGCTCAAAGTCCAGCATCTAAGCCTTCAACACATCATATGGTGCACCTGTCCAAACTATCCAAGTGTCATCTAGAGTCACCTATAACCAATTCTAAAATTGGCTTTTAAAGTATAATAGGACCGCTTCTTTTAGAAGGCTTTCTAAAACAGTAGACAAGTTTTTAGTAATATATCATTTGATAATTTCAACACACTTGATTAAAAACAATAACTTTAAATAAATATTGAATAGTTTATTAATTTCTCTATGGGAAATAAAATGTTTATTTCTTTTATGTGACAAAAACTTTAAGTGTGTAATTTGTTGTATGTAATTCATTGGTTATAGATGCATTTTTAGAAAGAAGTCTGGTATAGTCTTATAATGTTTTAACTACATTTCATTCTGTATAATTCCATTTCTGGGAGTATGTGTCTTGAAATTAAAAGTACTAGCGCATAAAGACATACAAGGGTGTCTAGCACAGTATTAGTTCTGAGCGTCAGAAGTTACTACTACAATGTGATACATATGCGTGCATAATAATATTATGAAGTTACTAAATACTAAATGATGAATTGTTGCTGTAGCATGGGCGTTCTGCTGAGTGAAAACAGTGCTAATTTATCTGATATGCTATCCTTTATTTTAAAAGGTTTATTTTTCTTATGTGTGAGTACATTGTCTTCATGCGCACCAGAAGAGGGCATTGGATCATATTACAGATGGTTGTGAGCTGCCATGTAGTTGCTGGGAATTGAACTCAGGACCTCTGGAAGAGCGACCAGTGCTCTTACCTGCTAATCCATCCCTCCAGTCCCCTGATATGCTATTCTTATAATACCAACAATGACAAAAACTAAAAATAAGCATTATATGTTTGTTTGTTTCCGTATATGTACAACTATGCATAGGATCTATGACTAGAGAAAACATACCCTGAGGAGCCCTCATTAGTAAACACTGCTCAGCATGCCGTGAGGCCTTAGAGAAGAGAAGAGCTAAAAACAAAATACATAGATATCGAGTTATCCAATGTTATATAAAGAGTTCGGAAAGCCACAAAGTCAAATTCTTGAGAATTAACTAAGTGACATGACTTTGTTTTATTTTTATCTTTGTAGTAACTCACCTGACTGAAGATGTTTTGGTAACATTAGGAAAAGAAGAGGTGAGTTATTTTTGTGGTTTATACTATTGTCAAATAATTTGTAATTAGAACTGCTTTAGATCAGTTTATGACATAAGAAGTAAGCTAAACTACTCAAACAACACATTATAATTTATGTGGTTTATTGAACACAATGTCTTAAGGATTTGAATTTTGTTGATTTTTTTTTTTTGCTATCTATATATGTACTTGTTCTGGTGTGAGTGTGAGAGTGTGTGCATGTGGAGGTCTGAGGGCAACTCTGGCTATTGTCCTCAGCTCTTATCTCTTTGAGTCAGATTTCTTAGCTCTTTGCTATGGGGTGTGCCAGGGTAGCTGGCTCACAGGCTTCCAAGGACTGTTCTGTCTCCACCTCCCATTTTGCCCTAGGCATGCAGAGATTACAGACTGTGCTCTGGAACGTTCTTCTCAGCAGGGTTAGTTCTCTAGCAGAGTCTGCAGCAGAGGAGTCTGTAGCAGGCGTCAGCTTCATGTCCTCTAACTCAGCTCAAAAGTCAACTTTGGGTGAACTGTTCATTCCAGGAGACTGCCTCTTTCCAAGGTTTTCTATTGCAGTTCTGACTAACTGACTATGAATCAACTTGCTTGTCTCTTTCTTAGGTGTGAATAATTTTCTAGAGAGACTCACAGATCTCACAGAAACATACTTATTTGTTATAAAAGCCATTGCACCTGACACAGTGGCACGCGTCTGTAATCCAAGCACTCGGGAGGCAGAGGCAGGCGCAACTCTGAGTTCGAGGCCAGCCTGGTCTACAAAGCGAGTCCAGGACAGTCAAGGATACACAGAGAAACCCTGTCTCAAAACAAACAAACAAACCAACAAACCTGCCCCTCCCCCCCAAAAAAACCAGAAGACAAAAACCCAGATGAATATCTAGATGAAAGAGATGCATAGCTTAAGGTCTATAGGAAGGGAACGGAGCTTCCGCGTCCTGAGTGTGCTGCCATGCCAGACCTCCCCATGCATTTAGCTGTTCAGAAATTCCCTGAGCCCAGTTCCTTTGATTTTATATGAAAACTTTACTATATAGATAAAATTGACCAAATAATCGGTCATTGATTAATTTAGCTTTCAGTTCTTCTTATCAAAAACTTGGAGGCTGGAGCTGAAGAGCCAATCACGTGATCATGCCCCGGTCTTTCTAGTGTTTAGCCCTCATCTTAAAACTGCCTGGACGCTGCTTGTCATCCAGTAGTAAAGAACAGGTACTTACCGTGCTGGAGATTTCCAGTGCTCCAGGAATGGTAGACAAGGATTACGACCAAATACAGCTTGGTGTGGTGCTCACACCTGTCGCTGGGCAGTTGAGGTAGGAGAATGGCCCAGGGTTCATAGTGAACTTTGGGCTACTTTGGGTTACCTGTTTCAAAATATGGAGGGTGAAGGAGATTGAATTATGTATTTTAAAGCATGTTATTGTACAGTAGAGAAAAGGTTGTCTTTGCTATAAAGAAACAAAGAGTAGCCAGCCAGTGGTGGCTCACACTTTCAATCCCATCACTCTGAAGGCATTGGCAGGCAGATCTCTGAGTTTCAGGCTAGTCTGGCCCATAGAACAAGTTCCAGGGCTGGCCAGGGCTACCCAGAGAAACTGTTTTGAGGGAAAAAAATTAAACCCCCCCCCCAGAATGCAGCCTATTCATATTATCAAGATTGAGAAAGTAAAATCACAGAGTTATGATAACGAGGGATAGCAAATGTCCAAACGTAGGGGTGTTTTTGGGTAGCTGGGGAAACAGAGGGAGCCATGAGAGCTGCAATGTGTCTGGAAAAACTGAAGGAACTCAACCCTTTGCCTGCCAGTGTCAGGGCTTTCAGCCCCTGCATGGCAATGAAGCGCCCTGCTAAAGGGCACTGGATCTCAGGTCTTGTGGTCTTCCCTGAGAGCAGCACACCGTATGTTAGATGGAGGCAGCTCCTGAGGTCAGGCAGTCGTCTGTAGGCCCCTCACTCTCAACTTCCACAGTAATCTTTAGGTCATAGGGCTTATTGCTCTTTATAAAAGTGGAACCACCAAACACTTGCCCTGGTTTAGCCCCTGCTACCTCAACTTTTCAGCATGTCTAGTCTAATCTCCCTTTCTACATACACTGTAACAGGGTGTTCGCTGTTTCCATGAGTGTCTAGTTGTAGCAGTATGGGAAAGGGCAAATGGATTTTCTCTCCAGATGTGGTCTGCTACGCAGGTGTCCTTGGCGTATCACTGCCACTGTGGTCCATCCCCACCCCCATTCACTTTAAAGTGTGTCAGAATCATCGGCTTACTCTTTGATTAGGATTGCTTCTCTGTTGTCTCCAGAGCTGCATGGCTTGTTTTAGCTTTGAGTTCCCCTTCCTTTCTGTCAGTGTTTGCCCCTACAGCCCCTAAAGCCCCTAGCAGAGGTAGAGCTTTAGCGGCCTCCCAATAGTGCCACTTCTGTGAGCCTGTCGGGGCCATTTTCATTTAAGCCACCGCATTACAGCACTAGTTACTAGTTATTTCTGTTCTCTTTCCTTCCTCTTGTTACTTTAGAGTTTATAATACACATCTGTAACGTATCAGATTTAAAGATAGAAAGAAATTAGTGGAAACCCTTGCAATTTAGAGAATAGAATACTGGTTAATTCATATGTTTTTATAGGGAAAAATAGTAGACAAGAGGCGTTCAGGTATCTCAAGTGTATCCATGCCTCAGATCCTTTGAATTTATTTTTTGCTCAATCTGCAATTTTCTTTTACTAGATAGTAACTTTATTTGTCTTTTTCTACTACTTATATGTTACCTGGTCAGAGTTATTTCCAAAGCATAATGCATTAAGACAGTTTTTCCTTGCATCTCACAATTTTATTATTATTTTGGTTTGTTTTATCTCTCTGGTATATATCACTGTTGTGGTTATTTTTTGTTATGGTTATTTCTGGATTCCACTCTTGGTTTTTGTCATTCTCTTACTTTATCTTCCTTTAGCAATGATTGCTGGCTAATAACATAATAACTATAGAGTTATAGGTTGAATCAATACTGTAAGAATAATATTTATTTTTTGTCTTAATTTTTGTATGTTTTCATTAGGAAAAAAAAGATCCAATTTACAAAAACAGTCCATTAATTTAATTTCAGTTTGAAATTAAAATATGTAGCATGTAGCCTGAAACTCTATATTTTATATTACTCAGTGGTGTGTCACCAAAAAGTTACCATGTGCTTGCCGTATAGTTAACCATTTCCAATTCTTTCTGGTCAATATTTTTACTATGGCTTCCACATTGAGACATTCTAGATCAATTTCCCTGTTGTTCAAGAACTAAACTATGTATAAGCCAAAAGACTAAGCATTAGCTTGCATTCTTTTATTATAGTTCCAAAAATTGAGATGTGACCTTGAAGTGGTACTATCTACTATTCAATCAAAGAATGAAAAGTTAAAGGAAGACTTAGAAAGGTAAAATTGTAATTCTATTAATCATTTCTACATACTGAATTGGCACTTACATTTTTACTTGACTGTATTGTTTGCCATATTTAAAGGGAGCAACAATGGTTGAATGAACAGCAGGAAATACTGGACACTCTTAATGCATTATACAGTGATTTGAAAAATCAGGTTGTGACATTTTCTGAATCAAGGTAATCAGTTTTGTGTTCTAGATTTTTTTTCAAACAGATATTGTTTAAGAAAGTATTTCTTATATTAGATAAAGTAGACCAAAAGGTGGCCCTAATTTTTGCCAACTATTAGTTATTTAATCTTTTTTTGAATGACTTAACTTACTGTACTAATTTCACTACATGTTGTAAAGAATACTCTCTAATTAACGTGTATGAAATGAAGTTTCACAATGTTCTGGTCAGTTTCATGTATAACCAGGGGCGTGCACAAATGTATTTTATCAGTTAAATGACTCTTATTATTTTTTTATTATTAGAGTCTTTAATGAGCTAAAAGCTAAGATCCGTAGTATAAAAGAGTTTAAGGAGAAGCTCTTGATTACCTTGGGTGAGTTTCTAGAAGATCATTTTCCTCTGCCTGATGGAAATATTAGAAAGAAACAGGTAAGTTTTAGAGAAGAGTTTCTCTAAATTGTTGTAATTGTCTTATATAGGAAAACAAGCCAAGGAATGAAGGCCTAGTAAGACATAATCACAGATATGGCTTCATTCTATCATAGTTACTGAAAAATCAGGGCTACTTCGTTGTTTAATAAAATGGAACTGGTTAAATACAGTTAAAGATGTTTAACATCTTATTTATTGATTTGTGTGTGTGGTGTGTGTGCATGGTGCCCACATGCTTGCCTTGCACAGCTGGTGTGTGGGGAGCCGAGGACAGCAGAACAGGAGTCCCTTTTCTCCTCCCGTGCACCTGTTTACCACTGTCTCTTTCTGCTTCTCTATCTGGCCAGCATTAACACTGTATTAGTGGGTTGCCATAACAAAATACCTGAGACCCTGGCATAAAAATTGAATTTATTTTTCAGTCTGAAGACTAGAAGTACAGGAGCAAGGGACTCTTAGCATTAGTTCCTGATGGGGTCTGTTCCTGGCTGGGAGTTGGCACCTTTTTATTGTTCACATTGATCTCTGCTCTGCCTGCATGGACAAAAAGAATTTTTAAGAAGTTTTCTTAGTGTCTCACTGTTGCACAAAATCCAAAACACACCGCCACCAAAAAACATTTTGCATTTTGCATTTGGCCCCTACCCTGATGACCTCATTTAATACCTGATTACCTACCTGTTTCCTGTTTCCAAATACAACTGCGTCTGAGATTCAACACTTTTGAGATACATAGTTCTGTTTAAAACAATGAAATTTACAGCTTAATTAGGAATATAAAAAGAAGGCTAAAGGTGCTAGAGAGATGGTTCAGAGGTTAAGCACACTGGCTGTTCTTACAAAGTCCTGACTTCTATTCCTAGAAACCACATGGTGACTCACAACCATCTACAATGTGATTTGATGACCTCTTCTGGCATGTAGGCATACATGCAGGCAAACACTGTATACATAATAAATAAATAAATTGAGAGAGAGAGAGAGAGAGAGAGAGAGAGAGAGAGAGAGAGAGAAGCTAAAAACCCAAATCCTTGTTCATCATTAACATGTGAGTCACTAACATAGTTTTTCCTAAAATGGAGACATTGTTCTAAGCACAGTATTAATAGAAACAGATTGGTGGCTGATTGCAGCAGAGGAATTTTATACTTACTACTGTACCATGAGTGATAAATACGATTTTAATTACCTTTGATAGAAGAAAAATAAAGTTCAAATGTTGAACTTAGATAAATATTTCTTTGCATCAAATGATTTGAGTACTGGAGAGAGACCTCTAGTAGGAAACAAGTTATGAAAAATATAAAATGTTCTGAACTTGTGTAACTTCATCTATCAGTTTCAAGTAGTATGAATTTAATGATGTGGAAATAAGAAAATTAACATTCTTCCACCTATACCTTTATTCTAATTTTGTGTTGTTTTTACTTTCAGTATTTAGTTGTATTTGAAAACAAACAAAGAAACAAAAAACTACCATTAGGGGATAGAGAGATGGTACAGTAGTTAAGACCACTGGCTACTCTTCCAAAGGTCCTGAGTTCAATTCCCAGCAATCATGTAATGGATCCCAACTGTCTATAATGGAGTTTGATTTTCTCTTTTTATGTTCATGAAAACTTAGCACTTATATAGATAAAATAAACAAGCAAATCTTTAAAAACTACCATTAGTATATATGTTCAGTTTTTATTCTATTTTATATTAGATTACTTATTTTTATCAGCTCTTAAATTTAAGCCAATTATTTTTAAACCCTTTTATTTATCTTTTCATTTATTTTATGTGTTTTGGTATTTTGCCTGCATTTATGTCTGTATGTGTGAGTTACAGAAGGTTGTGAGCCACCGTGTGAGTACTGGGAATTGAACCCAGGTCTAAGGAAGGACACTTAGAGTTTCTAACTACTAAGACAACCCCTTAAGCCAATATTTTTTTTTTTTACCATATGCTTTATTTAAGAAGAATTTCTGAGACTTAAGCATCCCTATTTTAAATTAAGTATTGATATTTGCAGGTCAGTTCTGTAACTGCTTTGTTTTGTGCTCTCTCTCGGTCTCTCTCTCTCTGATATAGTGCTCAGAAGTTAATTTAATGAATAGCATTTTAGTATCTTCAGTTACAAAAGAAAGTATGCTTTCTTTTTATTCTTGATAGTTGAATCACACCTCGATCATTTGGGAGACTGGAATTTTTAACCTTGGTTATAGTTATAAGGGATCTCAAATCTATGTCATGAGAAAAAAAAGTTGAAGGAACTAATGAGTTAATATGAAAAACACTTGAGTATGATAGGGGCTGTCTTCCAATTTTTAAAAAAAATTACTTATTCCATGTCATTCAAAGAGAAAGAATTCAGTGAATTGACTTAATGCTAGGAACTGTTGATCTATTAGGAACTGTAAAGATCTATGGGAAGGAAAAAAGGCAGGTTCTCTCAGAAGCCTCCCTCAAGTGTAGTAGATGCCATTTGCTTGGAGAACTTTTTGTCTGGTTCAAACTGTATTACTTTATCTTATGTTCTTATATACAATATATGTAATATAATTTATTATATGTTTATGGATAGTTTGAATTGCATCTTATAGTAATTATAAAGTTGTTTACATTCAGAATTTGACTTTGGTTACTTTGTAAAACTACAACTAAGAAATGCTTGTTTTTTTAAGAAATGCTTTTAAGTCTTGTGTTATATAGTTCAATATTTTGTCATCTTAATTATTATTTACATTTTTCAAAGAGAAACATTCAAGAATCGAATGTGCAGCTGATAACACTGAATGAAATGTTAGAGGTAAGTGTAAATTTTTGTATTAGAGTTATCTCTTTAGTGAACTGTTAAAGATAAAAGAAAGAAAAAGAAAGAAAGAAAGAAAGAAAGAAAGAAAGAAAGAAAGAAAAGAAAAGAAATCTACACTTTGACTTTCTATTAATAATATTTGAGCCAGGTGTGGTGGCACACATCTTTAATCCCAACACTCAGGAAGTAGAGACAGGTGGATCTCTGTGAGTTCGAGGCCAGCCTGGTCTACAAAGTGAGTTCCAGGACAGCCAAGGCTACACAGAGAAACTTTGTCTTGAAAACACAAAGCAACAAAAACAACAAAAGGATATTTGATTCTTTAATAGTTTCTTAGTTATTTGTTATTTGCACTCTAAAATCTTGTGTTGTTATACTGATAAAAATTTAGTTTAAAATCTAGACTTGCACTTAAAACATATAAATGAATATAAAATTTTTCCTTAAATAAAATGCTTGCTTTTTTTTTTTTGCTTTTCAAGACAGGGTCTCTCTGTATTAGCCTTGGCTGTCCTGGACTCTCTCTGTAGACCAGGCTGGCCTCGAACTCACAGCCATCCGCCTGCCTCTGCCTCCCGAGTGCTGGGATTAAAGGTATGTGCCACCATGCCTGGCCAAAACGCTTCTTTTGTTACAATGGAAGTACTAATTCTACTTTTTAATTTGGTATTTATTTTGTTTTATAAATAGATATCTTTGGCATTGTAAAAATATACTGGAACTTCAGCTAGATTATTAAATATATGAGTTTCTTTAGAAAACCTTAGGCAAAAAAGAGAAAGAAAACCCTAGGCAGAGAGGTCTATGAAAAGCAAATAGTTATGTGGTTTTTAAATTTTTCTTTTGTTAAAACAGATTTTATTATACAATATATTTTGATTATGGTTCCCCTCCCCCTATTCCCCTCAGTCTCTCCCACCTCCCCTCCCATCTGGATCCACATCCTTTCTTTCTGTAGTTAGAAAATGAACATGCATCTAAGGAATAATAATAAAAGAAAATAAGATAAAGCAAAAATAACCAAATGAATTAGACTAGGGCAAAACAAACAGAAGAAAAAGAACCAAAGAAAAAGCATGAGAAACATATAGATTCAGAGATACACATGTTCACACAATCAGAAATCCCACAAAACCAAAACCAATTTTATATATATGCAAAAACCTGTAAGGTTAAAAAAAATGTTCTCGCATAACATTATAAGACAAAGAACCTCCAAAAATGCTACTGAGCACAATTTTTTCTTGGCCATTGATTGCTGCACATGGGACCTACCCTGAAGAGTGGCTTGTTTCCCAGTGAGATTTTCCTGAAGAAAACTAATTTTTCATTTGCAAGTGGCATCACTTGGAGATAGCGACTAGGTTAACGATGGGTGCATGTTTCCCCTTTCCTAGCTGTAAATTTAGAAGAGTATCTTCCAAACACATTCCAACTTACTGAGTTGAATACAAACATCTCAGGTTTACTGCCTAAGGATTTTTGTTATGAATATTATTGATATGAAAAGCAAGATAGAAATCTTTGTTTGATTTTATAATCAGAATCTGCTAGAGATGCCTGGTATCACTGGCTTAAGATCAAACTATAAATTTTCTTGGATGTATTATCTTCTTTAAAGTTTAAAAAAAAAATCACTTTTGGCCAGTGAGATAGTTTAGTGGTTAAATGTACTTGCTACAAAGCACAGTGAGGTGAGCTCAATCCCCAGGGCCCATATAGGGATGGAGATGGCCAACTCCTGCAAGTTATCCTTTGAGTTGCCCATCCATACTATGAAATATGTGCATGTGCACCCAGAGAGACAATGTAATCAAAATGTTAGAATGATACTTTATGGAAAATATTGAAAATATCATCTGAAACACATGGTTATAAATATTAATGGTATGCCATGGGATACAATAGAAAACTTAGAAAACCAAATCTCTCTCTGCAGGTCATATTATCAGTGACAAAAATAACTAATACTTAAGCTACAATTCAGTGAAAAAATTAGCTTCCTCATTTTTAAATTTTAATTTTCAGCATATTTCTACTGTCTTTTTATTAGAATTTTAATGAATATAATCTAATAAAAATTAGATCTGTAAGATGAGGTAACTTTAATTGTTTGACTTGTATGGTATTGGGATGGAATGCAAGTCCTTACCATGGCAAATGCTGTACCACTGAGTTATATGTCCAGCTCATACTTTAAATTGTAGTAAGATAAGCAGCTACTCTAAAGTATGAAAGCCTTACTTTATCATGATTCTTAAAAGAGAGGATATTGTGAGTTTTTTATTCCCCAAGATGAAGAACTTGAAATGGGAAAATTAGTAGTAGTCGACATTTTTATTTATTGAATTTAAATATTGATATTATGACTATGATTGAAATTAGAGGTTGGCAGGTTAATTTTAGTCACTTTTATAACACTTTATATTTGTATAAATTGTGCCTTTCATGATTTTTAAAATAATATTATCTTTCAATTAAAACTTTGACCTTGCAATTAATGGTTTGTCACAAATTATGTACACCTAAGGAATCCCTGATCCTTCTTAGCTCTCAGTTCTAGTTTCAGAAACTGTTAAAGAACTGGGAGATAGATGAAGAGACAAAATAACACATCTAACATTTTTACCATATTTCATGAATTCAAATAATTGACTATAATTGCTCCATGAAAAATCTCTGCAAATGCCAGTCACCTTGTGGAAGACCAATGAGTCTTAGATCTCCTTAGCTAGCTTCTCTAAACGGTCAGGTAATGACAAAACCTTGGCTTTCTTTTATTTTTTTTATTAATTTTTGAGATAACATACAAAATAGTCAAAATAGTATTATTATTGAAACTTTTAATATTGTGTGTTGCAGTTTCTCTCTTAACGTGGCTAACACCCAAATAACTGAGACTGGACTATGTTGTTTATTTAACATGCTTTCTGGCACCATCCTGAGCGATTATTACTCTATTCTTAACCCTTTAAGGTAATCTGGCTTCCTCCCAGCGTAAATCTCTGAGATACTTGTACTTTGTGGCTTTCTCTGTTCCAGCTGCTCTCTCCACATGTCTCCTGGATCCCTACCTGTGGCTGGATCACCTACTTTCTCTCTCTCCCTCTCCCTCCCTCTCTCTCTCCCTCTTTTCCTCCCTTGCTGACAGAAACTCCAGTCCTATCCTCTCCTCTCCCCTGCTCAGCGATTGGTTTTATTGGCGTATCAGGGAACAATTAGAGAGCAGTGTTTACACAACATTGAGACAGGAGACTCTTAGAACAAGGATTGCAACAAGATTTTGGGGCACAGAAATCAGCTTTGGAATCTTTACACTGTGCACAGTAACATTATGCCTACAATAATAAGTTTAGTTATGGTATTTTCCCACACATGTATCATTGTACCTTGTTCATTTTTGCCCCAATTACTACCATCTTCCATCCTTACTCTTCTCTCTTTCTGGTACCCTTTCACCAAATAGTCTCCCTTATTTTTTCTTCCCCTCATCAACTCTCATTTTCTTCCCTTCTTCATGCCTCTTTCTCTATAGTGTCTTCTGACCTGTTTTCCTATCCCTGCCCCACTTTTATTCTATTCATGCAAATACACACACACTCCTGTTTGGATCTAGATTACATATAAAGAAAACAGGACATCACTTCCATGTGGAATGTAGTTTTGGAAAAGCTACCCTCTAATACTCAAAGTTTGTCAAATTTGACTGTAAGTTCATGACATCTGATAAAGTAATCAGACATATTCAGGGAGAAGATGAAGGAAATGATGGTGGCAAACTTAACTATTTGTGAAGACTTATCAAAAGAATAGATGTTTTAAAGGGTGATTTCTTTTCCTCTCCAGATATTCAGAGAGTCTTCTTATCTTTCTTTTGAACTTTGTATGCAGTTTATAAAATTTTAATTTTTTTTTCTCCTTCAATGATGGGGGTAAAACCCAGAGCCTTATGTAGCTCGCTGTGTTCTACCCCTGATTTATGAGTTGTAATTTTTAGATTCTTGCTCTTATTTTAAGGAAATTATACTAAGAGAAGTAGGAACGTTGTAAACATTTTAAGGCAGTTTTTAGAAGTTGTTTCCATTTTAATAACGATTCATTTCAATGCATATTCCAGTCACTAAAGTCTGTAGTCTTTAAAAGCAGATTTTGTTTAAGGACATGAAAGTAATGTTTATGAGCCGCTGTTCAAGGGGGAGAGTGTCGGTGTTCTTTAATGGAAAACTTTATTCTTTTATGAAAGTATGTAGACTTTGCACAAAAAGTATATTTTAAATAATTTTTTCCCTTAGATGCTTATAAATAGAATGTTTGATGTTCCACATGATCCATATGTTAAAATTGGTGATTCCTTTTGGCCACCGTACATTGAGCTGCTTCTGCGTTATGGAATTGCTTTGAGACACCCAGAAGATCCATCCCGAATAAGATTAGAAGCCTTCCATCAATAAAATGATGGTCTGTTTTCACACAGTATGGAATCTTGACTTCCACGGATAAAGAAAACACAGGACTATTTAAATGTAAATAAAGAATATTATTTGCAAATCAAAGCCATAGTTCTTCTTCCTTTTCTGTTTTGAGGTAGAGGCATTCAGCTAGCTGATTGCTGAGGGGGTTACAAGCCTCTACCACCTGGCCCTGGTTGTCCATCTTCTTTTTGTTTCGAAATTACTTACTCTGCCTTTTCATTTCACTCAGTATGTTGAAGTTTTAAATTGTGTGGATAAGAATGCAAGTAAAAATATTCTAGACTTTGAAAAACATTTAATGTATCTTACCTCATTCACTATTCTCTGGAAAAATTCTTAGGGATGTGTGATTGTGAAATAACAACAAAGAATCTGAAAAAACTAATAATAAAAGGGTTTGTGATTTTGCTAATGTAACATTTTTCTTTTTAAACCTGTGACATTTAAGCTTTTTGAATTCCATTTGGCATTTAATAGCTTTATGTTTAGAAACTACAATGCAGTTATTTAATTCAGAGGTTTTGGGGTTTTTTTCTTGTGCTGAGGATTAAATTTAGGACCTCATGCATAGTAAATAATCTTATATAGTAATATAATAAATTATAATGGTAAAGTGTTTAGCAAATCTGTTTTATGTATATGCTTTTATTTCCAGAAGTGTTTCAGAAAGCTAATGTTTAGCTAGGTATGGTGGTGCATGCCTTTAATCTTAGCATTGGGAGGAAGAGGCAGGTGGATTTTTGTGAGTTCAAGGCCAGCCACAGCTATGTACAGAGACCTTATCTCAGAAAACCAAAGACTAACCAACCAGCAAAACAAATTTTGAAATCTAGTCTTTAAAGCTAGCTTGAATTATTATTATTTTTCTTTCTTGAGATGGGTCTCTTGTAGCTCTGGCTATCCTCAAATTTACTAACCTTCTGGCTTCCTGAGTACCTGAACAGCATCTGTGCTGTGCTTGGATTCAAACTAGGGTCTCAGTCAAGCTAAGCAAGTAACCACTAGCATAGCTATGTCTTTAGCCCTGGAAACTATTTTAATAAGTATTATATGCCAGATTACTTATTTTAATTTGCTCTTGATTCTTATTAAAACTGAACATTCTTTTTTTCTAAAACTCCAGTTATTGATGCTGTGATGCATTTTTATAATCACAGTTTATCCTAGTAGATAGTTTAAGGACTCAGGATTATATATAAGCTAAACCAGAGAATTCTAAACTTACTATTATTTTCTCTACTTTCTACTTACTGTAAGCCAAACTTTTCTTTTTTATTTACTCCTTTTTAAAAATATGCAGGCAATATTTTAACTAATATTTTAGCAATATTACTTTAAAAATAGAAATACTTTCATTTATTTAAGTTTGGGAGAGGGTGAGGCTATAGCTCATTTGGTAGAGTGTTTGCCTAGAGTAGAAGGCCTTGGTGGAACCCTTAGCACAGAATAAACAAGCCTGATGCTTGTTCTTCGGGGTTTTTTTGTTTTGATTTTTTTTGCTTGCTTATTGACTTTTTGAGACATTTTCACTCTATAGTCCAGGCTGGGCTCAAAATTAGTTATCTGACTCCCTTCTTTCATTTCCTGGGAACGTTGACATGCAACACTAGGCCTAGCTAGTTTAGGGCACCTGCTGTTTAAGCTGTCAGAAAAGTTATGCCAGAGCCGGGTGTGGTGATGCACACCTTTAATCCCAGCACTGGGGAGGTGGAGGCAGGAGGATCAGAAGTTCAAGGTTATCTTCAGCTACATAGGGATCTGAGACCAGCCTGGGATACATGACAATCTCTCAAAGGAAAATGCATTTTAAGTTGAAATGTTACTTTTTTCTTTTTAAACCACTTTATGGGCCGAAGCTGGTCAGTTGTCTTGACTTTGCCTTCCAAGGGTCCATTACTATGTTCAGTACTTGGGTTTGTTTATTTATTTACTTATTTAGGCCTGTTTATTTTTATACTTAATGGGTATTTGCCTGCATGTATGTCTGTCTATCACTTGTGTGCCACGTGTTTGTGGATGCCAGAAGAGCCGTCATTAAGATTCTGGAAATAGAACCTAGATCCTCTGAAAGAGTAACCAGTGCTCGTAACTTCAGAGACCCCTCCAGTCCCCCGCCCTGCTCCCTGCTCATCAGTCTATTTCACTTTCAACTTAATTCATTAACAAATCTTTATATAGCACAACACAAACACTAGTTTCTATCTACACCCAATCTATGTACTTAATGCCTTAAAGCTTTTTTTTTTTTGCTTTTAAAATCATGTTAGAAAATGTCTTTGTTGTTGAGAACAACGTCTAAAATCATTAAAGTCTATTAAGATTTAGAATTTGTTATTCCATTGACTCAGATATGATATAGATTGGGTATCACATATTTGAAATATGGAGACTGCTTGTGTTTCAGATTTCAAAAGTGAAAAAAAATTTTTTTTATAGTGCTGGGGATTGAGGGTGATGAGACACACTTGCTTTGCTCTGGATATTAGAAAAAAAACCCATCTAGTTTCTCACCATTAGTATATAGGATTTTATAGATATTCTTTCTCAAGTCTAAGAAGGTACCTTAGTGAGAGGTGTATGTGTGTTCTTTGAGTCCAGAAGGTGTCAGATCCCCTGGACCTAGAGTTAAAGGTGGCTGTGAGCCACCTGATGTGCACTAGGAACTGAACGTGGATCCCCTAGAAGAGCAGGAAACACTCTGAACCACTAAACCATATCTCTTCCCACACCACTCACCACTTCAAATTGCTCTTAAATTTTATCACAGATGGATGTTGAATCCCTGCAAAAATATTTTCAGTATCTTTTTGTGTGACTATACGACCTTTCTGTCTTATTCTTGGGGTGGTTGACTTGGGGTGGTATATTCCTTTGGTGCAGGTTGTGTTCTCCTTAATTACAAACAGACATACAAGGTAAACAAGTAAAAGTTTTATTCACAGAGAAAGTACTTGAGAAAGTAAAAGCAGATGCATTGGGAGCAGTGCCGAGGCACTTGCAGAAGGTAGTCAGGATGTTACTTTTTATGAGCTTACAGTTGTTAATGAGAGCAGATCATTTGACTAGCTCTACTTTTTATGATAATTATGTACCAAGTCACAGAAGCCATATCTTAGGGATATTACTCACTTGTGACTTATGTGATGTGCAGTTGAAGTCAATTTTCCCTTAACAGTTGAGTGGAAGGTCAAAAAACTGTTATTTGGCCTGAGTTTTAAACAACTGCACATGCTTAGGTGTTTTGTAGTTGGCCAAGCATGCATGGACTGATCTCTAAAACTGAGCCCAAACAAATCTTTCCTCAAGTTATTTTTCTCAGATATTTTGCCAATGACTGATACCATAAAAAAAAATCAAGTCAAGTAAAGTAATGGAGTCATAAATCTTTTTTTTGAAACAGGGGTTCTCTATGTATAGCCTAGGCTATTCTGTACTCACTTTGTAGACCAGGCTGGCCTCAAACTCACAGTGATCTGCCCACCTCTGCCTCCCGAGTGCTGGGATGTCATAAATCTTAATGCAGAAGCATATCAAATAAAATATAAGTGAACAGTATTTTTAATTCCCTGGAGCTTAATTTATAACCACAATTTTAATTTTTCATATGTTATTCTAATGTGTAGTCTTATACATTAATCAACAACAAAGATATATTGTGGCACACTAAAAATTTTGTTTGTAAATTACACTACCATTATCATTTAATTTTCTGTATTCCATCAGTGAATTCTTAGAATTTTAAACTTACAAAAAAAAAAGAAAAAGAAAAAGAAAAAACTTGTTTCAGCACTCCTAAAGGAAAATTATATGTAATTTGGTGGTTAATTTCAATGACCTGGAAATTCTTGTGGGGAGTAGCTTGGTTATGTTCCTTGAGGTGCCAGTAGCCATGGAATTCTATACTACATAAAAAGGAGGGGATAATGGCCAGTGAGATGATCAATGGATAAAAGTGCTGTCAGACCTGTGGTCCTGAGTTTGATCCTTGGGTACCACATGTTGGAAGGAGGCAGCCAACTTCTAAAAGGTATCCCCTGACCTTGATGTGTCATGTCCTGTTGTATTCATGCTCCCAACACAGATGTAAGAAAAAAAAGAGGGTTTGTGCTGAGCATAAGCATTCATTTCTGTTTCTTGACTGGATGCAATTTAAAAAGCTTCCTCAAGCTCCTGCTGCCGTGACTTCCCCACAGTGATGGACTTTCTCAACTGTGAGTCGAATCATCTCTTACATTGCTTGTTTCAGGATAACTCATCAACAGAGCTGAAAAAGACAGATGAGTACTGGGAACAAGCTGTTACTGTGCTACACATGACCATTTGGTACTTAGACATTTGACACTGCTTTGTGGGAGGAATGTGACAGAGTTTGGAATTTTGACCAGAAAAGCCCAACTGTGCTGGAAGAAGAGCTTGATGGGCTATTGTGGAAGACAACAAGGATAAGAGAAGTGTGTGTGGTGGAGGCCCAGCTCACAGAGGACATTGAGAGGTGCTGCTTACTGCCTTGCTCCCTGTGGCTTACTTAGTCTCCTTGTAGAACCCAGGACCATCAGCCCAGGGGGTGGCACCACCCACAATAGACTGGGCCCTAAGAAATTGCCCTTATAGGACTATGTACAACCCAATCTTATAGAGGCATTCTGTAAATCAGGCCTTTTCTTCTCTGATGACTATACCTTGTGTCAGGTTGACAAGACTAACCAGAACAACTGAAGAACAATCTGTACTGCACTGGCACAGTATGAACTTGAGAACAAAATCCTATCCACAGGACATTCCACCTTGTGAAGGATCAGCATATAGAAACTGACAGTGTGGTCCAAGAAGCCAGGCTTGCTACCCTTACAGCCTTCTCCCAGTGACAGCTGGCAAAGCCATACCTCCTGAACCTCCCCAAACAGTGCACCACCTGGGGACCAAGTGTACAAATAGCCTGAGCCTATGGGGGGAGCATTCCTCATTCAAAGCACCACAGTAGGCATAGATAATGCAAGACTGAGTGGGCCATGAAGTCTTTCTCCATGATTTCAGAGGAACTGAGACCAAGCAATGACCCAAAGCAGGGTCAGAGTTCCTGCAAGAAAGTTCTGAGAAGCTGTTGTGTGAAAGGGAAGCTAAATTACAGTAGAGACCCCCTGGATGTTGGAGATGCTGTAACCATGGAACATCTGGGGAGGAAAGCATCAGTAGAATAGAGCCAGCAGGAGAGACTGTGTGTACTTTACATGGCAGACCTGGAGAAGCAGAGCGACGTAAGTCCTTTGGAGCCTAATTAATCTAATCACAAAGCCCTGATGCTGGACATAGAGCTTTGGGGTTTGTTTGCCTGGATTTGGTCTGATCATTCCTTGCTATGTCCTGGATCATGCATTGTGGGATAGGAATGTTTACTCTGTTCCACTAGAGTTTTTCTGTTGGTTTTTTTTTTTCCCTAGAAGTTTACAGTTAAGAAATTACTTTGTGTTGGGTATGGTGGCGCACGTCATTAATCCCAGCACTCGGGAGGCAGAGGCAGGCGGATCGCTGTGAGTTCTAGGCCAGCCTGGTCTACAAAGTGAGTCTAGGACAGCCAAAGCTACACAGAGAAACCCTGTCTTGAAAAACCAAAAATAAATAAATAAATAAATTACTTTGTGTTTTAGATGAGATAGGGACTTTGGACTTTTAGGGGCATTCAACGTTGGCTTTTATTTTGCATTTTGAAATGAACATAAGACTTTGGAAACTAGGAGTAAAAATGTGTGTGTGTGTGTGTGTGTGTGTGTGTGTGTGTGTGTGTGTGTGTGTGTATATATACACATGTGAAAGAGAGCAACAGAGACAGACAGGCAAAAAGTGTGTGGATAGGAGGGACCAGAGTCTTACTGTGTATGTATGTCCTGGAACTCGCTATATAATAGACCCCAGTGGTCACAGGTTCACAGAGTAACTCTGCCTCTGGCTCCTAAGTCCTAGAATTAAAGTAGGCCACCACACTGGAGTGGTCAGTCTATTTTGCTCCTGGAAAGTTGCCCCCTTAGCCAGGGTCAAAGAAGGTGTCTGACAGCTGTCGATAAAGCAGAGAAGCTGTGAATAAGGGAAAGAATTCCATGCTTATAACAAATATTTAATGTGGGTAACGTTCTTTAGAGAACTTTTTTTAGTGAGGGGAAATGCTGTTGTTTGGCTTCCAGTTTGAGAAGGTTCAGTTCATCCCGATGGACAAGGCGTGGCAATGGGAACAGCTATGGCTCGAGCACTGTGAGCATAGAGTAGCTAGTTATATACTGGAAGTCAGAAAACAGAAGTCTAAAAACAAGGCAGAGCTACCTATAAAGGCCATGCCTCAGATGCTCCCTTCCTTCAGTTAGATCACATTCTAAATGTTCCATAAACTCCCAAAATATCACCATCAGCTGGTACCCAAGTATGCAAACACAGGAGCTAGTGCGAGATAGTTGACCCTCAAACCATAACGTTTGGACTCTGTAGGCTTGTGGGCACCTCAATGCAATATACCTGCAGCCCATCTTCAAAAGTCCCATAGTCTTAGAGATGCTCAACTCTTCAAAAGCTCAAAGTCTCTTTCAAGACTCAAGGCAAACTCATCTGCGGGCCCTTGTAAACAACAAAACCAAACCTCAAAACTAGTTATGTATTTTTAACATACTATGACACAGAATTCCTATCCCCAGAATAGAGCATAGAAAGAAAGACCAGACCAGAGAAGACCAAGACCAGGGAATATAGCAAGCCCTACATCTTCTATGGCTAGCATCCAAGGTGCATGGAAGCATTATTGGAGGAGTTTGAATAGCTCTGTCCATTTGTCCCTACCACCTGCAAGCATACATATACTGTCTTATGTTGACTTCACTCAGGGCCTTCAGCTTTCCTTGGTAACCATCCTACGTTCTTGGCATCTCCAACATTCTGAGGTCTTTCCTGCAACTTACACTTCACCTTCCCAGCTTTGCACAATGGTCTCTTAGGGACTCCTTTCAGAGAATCCTGCCCTGTAACACACTGCTTGACCTCAGTGGTTTTCTGGAGCCCTGGTAGAAATTTCCATGCCCTGTAGCTCTTCTAGTCTGCATTTTTCACGAGCAGCACCATGTTTTGCTGTCAGTTCAAGATGTAGTCTGGCCTTCTTGGCACTTGGTTGCAATCGACTCTGAGCAGCATTCCTGTCTCAGCAGAGAATCATGAAGCCTCTTATTGTTCAACCACTTTTCTTTTAAATGAATTTCTATTTTATAAACAGGAGCCATAATGAATAAATTCTTGTCCTCCAAGTACTTTTCTTATTGTTCCTCTGTAAAAGTTCCTGTTTTCCCCCCCTTAGTTGTGCTCATCTTTTTAATCATTACAATTGATTTTTAAAAGCACAACCTGTCTGGAACTTTATGCACATTATTCTTGCACATTTTTCTACATATTTCCTCTCTTCTTTCTGTTCTTTATACTTTAAATCTGCCTAAAATCAGTAGACAGTAACCATTGCACAGCCTGAATGCTATGCTATCTTGAAATTTTGGCTGACAATTAATTCATTACATTTACTTTTGTCCTGTGCAGATTTTCAGGACACGGGTGGGACGTACCAGTTTTATTATCAGAATGTAACACCAATGTCCTCTAGCCGGTTTCTGTTAGACTCTTCTACCCTTATAAAAACTCATGAGCACAGTCTTCATCTTCATTTCTTTTGGCATTCTCACTGGAATCACCGAGTGCTCTGCGTTGCAGTACTTCAGGGGTTCTCTAGTGTGTAACTCCAGTCTCCTCCACGTCCCTCCTGTAAACCATTTCTCAAGGCCTAAGAACCACATAGATTTCTCATGACAACGTCCCCATCCGTTTACCAATTTTCTGTATTAGTGACTTTTCTCATAATTGTGACAAAATGCCTTATAGGAAACAACTTGGGGGAGGTTTTTTGTTTGTTTGTTTTTTTAGTTTTTTTTTTCTCATAGTTTGAGATGATACAGTCTATCGTAGTGGCAAAGTCATGCCATTGAAGCTGCTTCCAGCTGGGGAGGTGGAGCTGTGGGCAGCTGGTTATATCATCACACTAGCAGTCAGAAAGTGAGAGCAAAGTAACCTTTTCCAGCTCTGCTAATCCCCTGTCAAATCCTAACTATCAAGACAGATAAATATAAATGTATACCATCCTAAAATCCTACAAATACCAGCCAGTACTCTTTAAATGTGTCAGGAGGATTACAAACTATTAGAACTTGGAGGAATTAAAAAGTTGGAAGTACTGGGCGGATAACTGGTGTCTGACCATCAATGAAGGGTGCTTGGGATGTTTCTGAATGGCAGAAGTCTTTCTCTTAGCTTGGTGTCCTTTACTGGCCACTGCTCCTGATGTCTCTGATTGCGCACCTTCATTTGACACATTAGGCTCCTTGCCCACTTGGGGCTGTCTGCCAGCATTTGTTTTCTACCCTCTTTCATGCCTTCTGATTGCCCATGTAGTAGGGAGGATGGGGCTGAAGCCTGCGAAGTTTGATGAGGAGCTGATGCAGCATCAGGTTTTCCCTCTTTCCTCCTATCTTTGCCTGTTGACTGAGGACTCTATGCTGCCGCTGCTGCTGCTGCTATAGTCCTTTCCAGAGAGAAAGACTTGATGACTTTTGACCTAAAGCATTATCATATTGTATTTCCTTTAAAAAATATTTATTTATTTATTATGTATACAGTGCTCTGCCTGCGTGTACACCTGCAAGCCAGAAGAGGGCATCAGATCACATTATAGATGGTTGTGAGCCACCATGTGGTTTCTGGGAATTGAAATCAATGACCTCGGGAAGAGCAGTTAGTGCTCCTAACCTTGAGCCATCCATCTCTCCTGCCCCTAGATTATATTTCTTGATACAGGCTGATTCTAAAACATTTCAGCACAAGAAAATTAATTTCAGGCTAGGGTCCTACATAAGCTTCCGGAACAGCAAAATCAATATTGGAAACGAATGATAAAATTTGAATATTACTTATCAGCTGATAATGTTAAATTAATGTTTCTTTTTTGTAATTATAACTATATAATCTCATTATGCTTGTAACTGGCTTTATGAGTGGAGATTGGACAAACTGAAGCAGTTTTAAAAGCACTAGCTTTGGAGGGCTCACACTGAGACAATGAGAAGAAAAATATCAAGGCATGGGCATATTTTTCTACTGATAGATACATGTACCAGAAAATTAGGGAGATGCAGGGATCTAATGAAAACATATTTGAGAAATACAGATTTTGTTGATTATTTTCTTCTGTTGCTGAAAACTGGTTTTGTTTGAATAATCCACTATTGTCTACATAGCCATGCATTTAGCTAAAGCAAATGACCACATCTGAGTCCCATTCTTACTGATTTATTTAAGAATCCATTTGAGCCGGGCACACATCTTTAATCTGAGCACTCGGGAGGCAGAGGCAGGTGAATCTCTGTGAGTTCAAGGCCAACCTCATCTACAAAATGAGTCTAGGACAGCCAGGGCTGTTACATCAAGAAACCCTGTCTCCAAAAACCAAACCAACCGACCGACCAACCAACCAACCAACCAACCAACCAGACAAACAAACAAACAAATAAAACCAAAAAGCAAAAAAACTAAAACAAAAAACCCAAAAAAAATGTATTTGGAGGTGGAGTTGCCTCATCAAGCCACTGGGGAAGAGGACTTGCTCAGCCTGGTGCAACTTGATCTGGAGTCCTATGTAGGGGGTTTCCCTTTTCTGAGGAGTAGGGGAGGGGGGAGAAGGAAGAGGGAGGGAGAGTGAGACCCGGAGGAGATGGGGGAGGGTGCTATGATTGGGATGTAAAATGAATGAATGAATAAATAAATAATTTTTTGTTTTATTAATATATTTTATTAATTTATTCATATTATGTCTCAGTTGTTATCCCATCCCTTGTATCCTCCCATCCCTCCCTCCCTCCCATTTTCCCCTTACTCCTCTCCCATATGTCTGTGAATGAGGAGGACCTCCTCCCCCTGTATATGCTCATAGGGTATCAAGTCTCTTCTTGGTAGCCTGCTATCCTTCCTCTGAGTGCTACCAGACCTCACCATGCAGGGGATGTGGTCAAATATAGGGCACCAGAGTTCATGTGAAAGTCAGTCCCCACTCTCCACTTAATTGTGAAGAAGAATGTCTGTCTATTGGCTAGATCTGGGTAGGGGTTCGAAGTTCACTGCATGTATTGTCCTTGGCTGGTGCCATAGTTTGAGCAGGACCCCCTGGGCCCAGATCTGCTTGTCATAGTGTTCTTCTTGTAGGTTTCTTGTTTTTTTGTTTTTGTTTTTGTTTTTTGTTTTTTTTCAAGACAGGGTTTCTCTGTGTAGCCTTGACTATCCTGGACTTGCTTTGTCAACTTGGCTGGCCTCGAACTCACAGCGATCCGCCTGCCTCTGCCTCCCAAATTCTGGGATTAAAGGTGTCCACCACCACCGCCTGGCTAATTAATTTTTAAAAGAATACATTTGGAGACTAGATATACAGTCGATAGCGGATTTGCTTATCATTCACAAAGCCCTAGATTCATTTCCCCACTTATTCATAAGTGGCGTGATGGTACATGGCTACATGAGTTCCCCAATATACATTTATATACATATATGTGTATGATATGACATGTACATAGTATGTGTCTGTCTACTAAAGAACTTTTCAGAAGTTTTTTTATTTGTTGGTTTTCACCCATCTGTTTAAACACAAAAACATAAACAATGCTGGAGAGATGGCTCAGCAGTTAAGAGCATGTTCTACTGCTTTTCCAGAGTACCCAAGTTCAGTTTCTATTACAGTCACCTTTACCTCCAACTCATGGGTCCTGATGTCTCTGGGCTTTGAGAGCATCGGCACTCATATCCACATACCCATACACAGACACATATAAAAAACATAATAACAAATTTTTTAAAGTCTATCACAGCATGAGAGCATTTTATTTATTTATTTTTATTTATTTATTTGCAGATAGGAACTACTTAGTCATGTTTTAAACATAAGGAGAGTTTTCTTTGGACGGATCTGGAATCTTTATTATGGCAGAACCACAAGTAAAGAGGGAACAAATTCTGAGAATGTTATTCAGTTAGTGACTTAATTGAGTGTTCTGGGAGGAATAGCATCTATAAGAAAATTGCCTTGTGCTTTAAGTCAGTTAAGAAGTCTACATGTTACTTGAAGCTGAAAGCATCTTATATGGCAGCAACACTTATCAAAAGAAGGAAATGAATCAATGTCATCCTAGACAAAGTTTTGTAGTAGTCAGATGAGCTTAACGATGTTTATTTTATTGATGTTTGAAGAAGTAAATATCTTTAACTAAAAAGGAAGGGACTTTGAAAACAAAAGTTGAGTGACAAATGGAGTAATATTTAGGCATGGAAAGGAATTGCAGGGCAGGCATGTTGATATACTGGATTCCAGAAGTTCAAGATCAACTCGGGCAACATGGAACAACTTTCAAAAATAAGCACATAAATAATAAATAGACGCCTAAAGAAATAAACAAAAAGAAAATTACAAATTTCTTATCCGATTAAACATCGTTTCAACACAAAACCCTTGGTTGCACGAGTTTGGGCAAGTTAATTAAAAAAAAAAGTGAAAATCTCACCTAGAAAGATTATGGAGCTGGGTACAGTAGCCCTTATCCCTAATTAGCATAGCTAAGGCAAGATGGGAGGAAGAGATGGAAGAATCTCTAGAAGCTTGCCAGTTAGCCTGGTGTATGCAGCAGACAAGAGATTCTGCCTCAAGCAAAGTGGAAGGTAAGGGCAACCACACAGGTTGTCCTCTGCCCTCCTCCGCATGTGTCCCCAGCACACAGTGTCCGCTCACACACATCTAAAAAGGGAGAGTGCATGGAGTTGGCTTTTATCTTGAGTCATTTATTTTTAGGCACGTCTATAGCCAGGCTTACCACAGATTCACTGTAGAACCCAGGATGACTTTGAACTCCTGATCTTCAGGCCTCTACTTTCCCAGTGATGGTATTATAGGCATGTGCCACCACACCTGCTTCATGTAGGTTGGAGATTTATCCATGCTACCAACTATATTATATTTGCCAGCTTTTGTTTTAATTTTTTTTTTTGAGACAGTGTCTCACTGTGTTGTCCAGTCAGTCCTCCAATTTATGGCAATCCTTCTGTTGCAACCTCCTGAGTTGAGGATTACAGGTATGAATCAACAAGCTGGGTTTCAAATTGAATTTTAATATGTCAAATTTTGTCTTAATGTCTCAGAGGAAGAATTCATAATTTATTATCTTGATAATCACCCTCTTCAGTTTTAAAATTTCAAGCAAGTATAAAATCAGAATTTTTATCTCATTTTGCTAAATGTTTAATTTCATGAAATACCTTATCCTTTAACCTAAAAATTTAAATTTACCTTAAATATATTAAGATGTTCACAGCATCTCTGTTCTTACCTGAATAAGTTTGTTAGTCCATACATTTTGGCTTTCAAACTTCTGCTTATTCCTATTTTTCAGTTTTTGAAATATATACATGTATATATGCATATCTACCTCCTTTTTTTTTTTGTTTGTTTGTTAGTGCTAGGATCAAACCCAGGACTTTGCATGCTAGTTAAGTACTATGCCATGTGCCACCCCCTTTCCTAATGTCTAACATTCTACCGTTGGTTTCCTGAATGTGCTTTGTTCTCTTAAATTTATTAACTTTTTAAAGACTGCTTGAAAAGCTTTATTTTTTCAAGAGTGTAACTAGGGGATCTTGTAATTAAATGTAGAGACAAACGAAAAGCTAGAGGGAAAAATTCTGAAAGGAAAAGTACTATTTGCTATAAGATTTTTGTAGAATTGCTACTGTAACTGAAATTCATTCGGAATTTAATTTTAATTTGCTTCAAATATTTCCCCTTTCCTGTAGTGTTCAGGATTCAATCCAGTGCTCCATACATGCTGGTTTAGTAGTGTTCTACTAGTGAATTACATCACTGGTCCTCATACATTTCAAGTAAAACAATATGCAGTAATTGCTCTTAACTATTTCCATGCTATCAGAAGTGCAAAATACAGGACTATGAGAGCAAGTGGCTGGAAAGGTGGCTTAGTAGTTAAGAGCACATTCTTCTCTTGCAGAAAACCTGAGTTTAGTCCTGTCACACATACTGAGTTGCTCACAACCATCTGTATGCATCTGCAGTTCCAGGGGGATGCACATGTCTGGCCTCTTTGGGGACTTGCTCTCAAGTGTATATACCTACATGCAGACACATCATTAAAAATAAATCTTTTTTAAAGGACGGCAAGACATTAATCTAGGAAAGAGAAACGAGGTAGTGCCTATAGATTAAAAAGATTACAGGAGACAGGAGTTGAAGGAAGTTTGCCAAAAGATACAAATTTCAGTTAGAAATATTTCAAGAGATGTTATTTTAATAATAATGTACTATGCACTTGGAAATTACTGAGTGAATATTCTTTAGTGTTTTACCAATAAAGAAATTTAGGTATGTCCATTAATACATAGAAGTATCTTGATTTGTCATCTAAATTTTGTTTTTTTGTTTTTTGTTTTCTGTCCTGAGGATCAATTCTAGAGCCTCCCACATTAGGCAAACATTTTATCACTGAGCTACACCCCAACGTTAAATAGCTTGTTTTACTCATTCCACCATGCATATACAGGCCAGTTTACATACCATAAAGATGTATATTTATTATTTAAAATGATTAGTAATAGGAAACATTATAAAATGCTTTTAGATAGAACATAGCACCAAAACTTGTCTACTTCTCTGTATAACCACTGCTCTAATTTAGCTGAAGTGTTACTAATAAAGCCCTGTGTACATGCCTACAGTACCAGCTCTTGGGAGGCTGAGGCAGAGAGATTACAAGTTACATGGACTGCTCTAGGCCATCCGGGACTACATTGAGAGACTTTATCTCACAGATCGGAAAACAAGGTTTACTGGAAAAGAAGATATCAGAGATAGATCGGCAGAGTTGGGTATGTTTGCTCATGTTTGTAATCCTAGCATCTTTGAGGCTAAGGCAGGAGGATTGCAAGTCCAGGGCAAGTCTGGGCAACCCAAGGGAAACCCTGTCTCAGAACACACAGGTGTTTGTGTGGGGATATCAGCACAGTACAATGTATGCGTCTAATTCCATTAAAAAGGTAATGACTTTGTGATAAGAAATTTGAGTATTGGTATTTGATTACACAAATGAGTGATCATTGCTTTAACAGTAGTGGACTGGTGTTTAAACTTAGTCCTCACATTAGAAATGCAGGAGTACTTAGTGGAGGCAGGGAAGTACCCGGGGGAAAATTAATAATGAGAATATGAGGTAAATAAGATGGTGCTTCATTCAATACTGTTAAGCTATTGGGGAACATTGTACTGTGTTTTTCTTATATTTGCTATAATTAAGTTAAAATGTTCAAAACATATATGAAGTTAAATGGACATTCCATTTCTTGCACTAATCATTTCCCCTCCTATTCATTGTAATCTTAGTTCGAACATTTGGAAGAGGCAAAGAAAATTAGAAAAACATTTCATTACCCCGTTTAGTCGCAGGATGGCACTCTTTGAATAAGTAATTAGCCAAAGTCCACTTCTCTCTGAAAAAGCTGCTGTAGTACAGCTACTTCCTAGAGCAGCTTAGCTGACAGTGACAGCTCTTCAGGTGTTTGGAGATGCTGCCTGGACTTTACTTTTCTGTGCTGTCTGTATCTATGTTAACCCCTAGTTTGTAACATTAAAGAAAATTGAGGCTCATGTATATTTAATGGATGATTTTATGCAAAGGCAGCTAGCTCTAAGCCATGTTTATTTTTTATGTTGACTAGTATTGCAACAAGGGCTAGCAACCTCAGTGTGTTTTACACACACACAGCTCAATGACTCGTCTTAATTTAAAACTGTCAGTACCCACCACAGAACACATTTCGTCAGATTAAGGTCAAAATGAGAGCTATGAACTGGACAAACACTATTGCCTTCCAACCCTTGAGGAAGCAACTTTATGTATCCTCCAATGTTCCCACCTATGCCTTCTTTGAGCCAACTACTCAGGGTTTTCCAGAACAATTAAACCTACCACCTCCGGGGTAGGAAGGGGAAAAAAAAAATCAAATGGACAGCAACGCTAGCAGAAGCTGGAGATTTCAGAGGTGGCATTTAGGAAAGTGCCTCCTCCTTAGTCTCGTCCCTCAGGTCCAATTTCGCTTTCTGGTTCTGACCATAGGAAATTGACTTGGTGTTAATTAAAGACTGGAATTTCAAGGCTCAATTTCCCCTCCCCCAACCTTGGCAACCCTTAAACAACTCCCCACTCCACAACTCCAGAGCACAGACAGATAAATGATGCAGCAGATTACACCGCTGAAAGGCAACATTTGTTCCTGAGCTATTTTCGAATTTTTTCCTGTTTCCGATACTTGTGCCAGACATTATTTGCTTACTTAGGACGTGGAAAGCGCAGTGGGCACTTTTTTCTTCTTCTACAGTTTAACGGCAGAGGCTTTCTCCTAGCAAATGAAAGTGAAAGTGCTACCCCGTGGTGGTATTTTATCCTTAAAGGCTGAACTGGCAGCTGGTGTGGAGGGGGAGGTGGGACTGGAAAGCTAGAAGAACCCTCTCTAAGGTTTTGTTTGTTTATCTTGAGATCTCAGCAGGGCTCCTGTGTCCTTGTGTCCGTCCCCTCCACCCCCACCCCCCCAGTCCTTTTTAGGAAGCTGATTTAGGTTTTCTTTTCCTTTGAGCAGTCATTGAAGTTTCATTCAATGTACTGCTTAAAAAAAAATACATCTCACTTGTGGCTTTCTCGGTTGCAGTTTAAAACACCGTCTAGTTTCTCATCTGGAAATAATGCAACACTCCCCACCCCCTTTTCTTTTTATAGTTCCACGTACCCTGAAGTCGATAATCACATGGAAAATGTGCAGGTCTCAATTTTATTATTTTGGTGGTAACTTCACTTGTTGAAGTATGTATTCAGCACACAGGCGTTTTGTACACATGTTGCTTTCAAATCTTGAATCTTGAAATCTGCCTGCTCCACTGATCTGACTCCTTACATGACACGTTTTAGGAGCAACTTCTAAACCATTGATTGCACAGATTAAAACAAAACAAAGCAAAGAAAACAGAGGATGGTACCAAGAATTCTAACAGTGACATTAGTCTATCCAAAGTCACCCAACCTCATTCTTGCCACCCCACCCCACCCCCGCCCCCACGCCTGCCTTTCGTTTTTCCAAGAAACAGTAATAACAAACCAGACAAGATTCTGAAAGAGGCTGGAGGAAGAGGAAAGAGGCGGAGTGGGTTAGGGGAGAGAGGTTAGAGGACCAGGGTTTCTCTCATTCACTGGGTGGAAAAGTTGACATTGTCTGAACCCTTCTGAATGGCTGGTGGCTGGATACCCTGACCGTACCTCTACCTCCCCTCCCCCTCCACGTGACGACCCAGGACACATGCGCACCCGACGCAGCCCAGGCACATCTGCAGACTGACGTCAGTTTGTTCTGCCTCTGAGGAAAGCTGCCAAAATTTTCTTCTGCTGCAATTGAAGTTGGCTGGGGGCCGGCAGTGAGCTCGAGGGCTACTTCAACAAAACTTTTCCTGCCCTTCCTGCTCCTCTTGTCTTCTCTCTCCTGATACCTTTTGATGCTCGGCACATGTTATTTGCATAGCAAAGGCACTAAGCTGTCCAGGAAGAGAGGGCACCACTTCCAACCCCCAATAAGCCTTTCCCCTCTTCTTTTCTTTCTTTTTTTTTCCCTTCCTTTTCTTTTGGGGGGGTGGGCGGGGGGAGGGAGGGAGTGGGGGGGTTTACAAAGCACATCTCAGGTTGATAGCCTTGGATGTATTGAAGGGATTTTTTTTTCCTTTTCTTTTTCTTCTTCTTCTTCTTTTTTTTTTTTTAACTGCCAAATCGGAAAGTCCGTTCTCTAAAGCTCCGGTTAGCGAGACTATAGGGTTTTATTCTGGCTGCAGAATAACTGGCTGGTGTGGCTTTGCTAGGGGGGGTGGGGGGGCAAAAAGAAAAAAGAGAGAGAAAGAGAAGGGAGTACGTGAGTCGTCCAGTGCAATCTCTATTGTTTGAATTTTATTTTTTATCAGAATTTGAAGATGAAAACGGTAAGGAAGACTTCACAATATTCAATGAAACCTTTAAAAAAAACAAACAACTTGTACTTTGCTTGTCTTCCGAATAACTCAGCGCTCTCTCTCTCTTTCTCTCTCTCTCTCTCTCTCTCTCTCTCTCTCTCTCTCTCTCTCTGTGTGTGTGTGTGTATGTGTGTGTGTGTGTCTGTGCTTTATGGCAAGGAGTGAATTTGACTGAACTCATATTACAGTCAGAAATCTTTTAAACTCAGGACTACTCGTGGATGTAGAATTCCGGGGCTTACAGGTATTTTATCATGTGAAAATATGCACTCATTGTATAAATTTACATGTTGTGTGAGGTGGACTTGATTATGATCATCGTAGACTTTTAACTAATCACCAGATAGTGGTGGAGAAAGTAATGATGATGTGTGGTTTTAATCGATTTCCAGATTTATGCAATTGCCTTCTGCAAATCCGTTTCATGTCAGTGTCTTTAGTATTCAGACAAGTGCATATTTTATGCCTGTGCTCTCTGGGCAGCAGCAGTGTGCTGGCTGTAGCACTGATGCTTTCAGATATGTTAAGCTCTTAATAGGCTAATCAAAGAGATGAAAGCGTGTGGTTTTGATTTACTTTTGCCCACTTGGGCTATGCTAGGCTCATGACCCTCTGGAGTCTTGTTTATCAGAGCATGTCTGTGTATATGGCATACTAGACTAAAGTTTAGTGATTGGAGAGAGAGAACAAGAGTGCTGAAGGAAGTATTGGAAAATCTTTCTGATAATATGTGCTCTAATTTCTGTCTTTGATCAGTTTTCCACTTACGCTAGGGGCAAAGAGAGCAAGCCAGAATAAGAAAGCACTCTGAGAGAGAACAGGAGAGTAAGTTTCTTACTCTTGTTTTTATTTGAGCTGCTGGTGCAACGCGTTTGGGCCAAATGCCAACTGTCTGGGTCACACGCGTTTTATCCAAATAGATTTAGCGCTGCTGTCTGGAAATGGGCTGCTGAATGTTAACTTTAGGATCAACTCAACCAGGGCCGCTCAGACTGTTGCCCTCTGTCTGGATGAAGCAGGACGGGAGGGGGTGGGGGCAGTGGTGTGAGGGTGTGCAGAGCAGGAGGAGAAAAGGGAAGCTAAACCAGGGCTGAGGACTTTTAAAAACTACACTACAGACAACTTTCAACTTGCTCTTATATGTTCAGAGATTTTTAAACTATTTTTCTCCGGGTGCCCCCCTCCCCTTCTTAACCTTATATTGATTAGACTGGAACATTTAGTGGTGAATTTGCATCCCTTAAAATTCATGGCATGGATAGAAGGGCAATGTAAAACTGGTGCACTTGAAGGCAACTAAGAAAACTAATTTTGAGATAATTGTTTTCAGCAAAGTGGTAGTGCAGTCTTGTTTATATTAATTTGGTGCTTAAATGTGAGATTAGTGTTTTTCTTTGAAGAGTGCTGTATTAAAGAATATGTTGATTTCAAACAAATCAGTGAATCATTCAGTTATCACAAATGGCAGAAGATTATTCTGTGTAGTATTAATTTTTGTGTGTGTGTGTGTGTGTGTGTGTGATTCTTCAGAGGAAAATCTTCCAGTCATTAAGACTTACATATCGTAACTAATTTTATGTTTGGTCTAAAACCTGCAAAATTAATCTCTATTCCTGTCTGTTCTTACAACTTCCTCTTCATTTCCTTAGCAACCAAAAGTAGCTACTAGAGGCTTAGGGTGGGTCTGCCTGCCAAATCTTGCTGTTTGCAATCTTAGTGACAGATGAATTGAGTTACCATATTAAGGAAACTTAATGGCATATTTGTATTTTGTGGAAAGGGAGAGAAAAAAAAGATGCAGATAATTTGTGTTAGTTTTACAAAAAGTTGGTTATTAATATTTTACACTAATACCAACAAAGAAAAAATCTTTTTTTTAAATGAAAAATATTACAATACAGGTAGCTTGCTTGTATTTATCTTTAGCTTCAGGGGAATTATATAATTTAGTGCTTTATTTTGGAAGTTTTGTTTTGTATTTTTACTTTTCTCAACAGATAAGTTTTCAGTAAATTATGTTTTTAATTATACTTTTCTTTGGCCACAAATCTTACAAAGTTTTAAAATAATGTCACTAATCTTACAAAGTATATAAATAATCAAAATCCTTTATAATTAGAATCTAATTGTATCTTTACCATACAGTAGTTAACAAATATTTGCTGAGAGGAAAATATGGAAAGAGAAATGAAAAGGTTTTCATGCATGAATTTTAATAAAACCTGAACGGTTCTGGATATTGTTGTTTTTTTTCATGGAGACCAAATCAGCTTTAAAAATAAACAACCAGAATTAAGATGGATGAAAAACATTGGGAAATATGTTTACTATGTTTTCTAGCTTCAGAATAACAGCTAATACGAGGAAATTATTACTTTAGCTACTTCTACATCACGTGAGTGGGAAGGCAGACCATAAAGAAAAACCAAGCAAGAGGCTTCAGCCAGGCCAGACTGCTGAGGGAGTCATCGTAGGGCAAGTGTCCAGTCTTATTTTGTCTCCATAACTAGTGTAGCTCTCACCCATGGGAGCAGATAGTTTACTCTTTAACTTTGCTAGTTGGTGTTTTTATAGTACAAATAAACATCACATACAAAAGTCAAAGTGAATGGAACATTTTGCTTGTCTTTTCAAAGTTAAAAGTTATAAGTATGATTATCATAGCCTACGGTCTTCATTCTGCTGTAAAAGAGGAGGCAGTTTCCATATTGGATCTACGACATCCTGCTATGCCACGTTTCTCAGGGAAGGAGGAATATGAAACGAGTTTTGAAGGAAAAGCTTTGAAAAAGTTAATGCTGTGAGAGGGGAGGGATAGCTTTTACTTAGTCGCTCTTGAGGTATGCTTGAAGACGTGCTATCAGGTGTAATGTAATTGTTCTCTCAGAAAGTCTTTGTGAGGTAGACATTAGTGTCTCAACTTTATCGTTGGAAAAACAGATCCAAGGAGGGTTTTGTCATTTGACGCCCAACCAGGTTATCAAGACTTTGTTTTTCCCACAGCATAATTATATTGCTATTCTTATACAGCTCAAAGGGTTAATGTGTTGTGATTTCGGGATAATTGCGTAGCATTTTAGTGTTAGTTGAACTTTGGAAACTAGTTTTTCTCCACATCCTTGATTGTGGCATCTCGATTAGCTTTCCCAGCAGGTGTCAGAAAGTAGGCTAGCACATTTCACTTGCACTGTGTTTTATCTGAGCTCTAGCCAACTGAGTATTAGTACATAGTGTTGTTTGTTCTCTGGCCGTTGGAGGTTTAAAAGATAATGAAGAAGGAAGGAGAAAACCCTCTAATTTACTTAGTGCCCACATACCAGGTACGGTGTCTAGGATGAACAAGACCGTATTTCCAGTCTGCTTAATTCTGGGACTCCAGTTCTTCCTATCACGTACCAAAGCCCTTGTTACTAGATAAGTCACTTTAGTTTTCTTCCTTTTCCTATTAATGTCACTACCTTAGTTAACTTAGTGTTTGAAAGGGTAGGAGCTCAGATTACAAAACTGAAGAGCATTTCTCAAGGGAAGGGAGTAAATGTTTTCTAAATCAAGCCATTAGTTTCAGTGTCCAGGAAAAAAAAAAAAAGGAGAGTTGGATGATTTAACACAAATTCATCATAACTTCTATAAAATGAACCCAATGTGCTAATTATAAATTCCTCCTTAAAAGAAGATTAAAAATTAGCCGGTGGTGGTGGTGGCGGCGGCAGCAGTGGTGGCCGCGCAGGCACATGCCTTTAATCCCAGCACTCCGGAGGCCGAGGCAGGCAGATCTCTGTGAGTTTGAGGCCAGCCTGCTCTGCAAAGTGTATCCAAGATACACAGAGAAACCTTGTCTCGGAAAAAACCAAACCAAACCAACCAACCAACCAAACAAACAAAAAACCCAACAAAAACCTGTTCATGGTAACAGAGTCTATTTGTGAACATATACAACAAGACTGTAGAGAATATTTAAAAGAGTACCTTAAGCTATATGTGTAATATAATATACAAAACTTAGATTTTTTTGAGCCAGATGGCCATGTGTATGGATATGGACTCTCTAGTTCTCTAGCTACATGATCTCTGTGAACTCCAACTTCCTTATGTGTTAATTCATGGCTGTATTAGCTGTCAATGCTGTATAACATTATCACAGAGTAAATAATTTAGCATACATTCTCTATGCCAGTTTCTGTGAGTCCAGCTATGATTGACTAAGTCCTCTGAAGAGGCTATAATCAAAGTGTTGGCAAAAACTGAGTTCTCTGCTGGAAGCCTCACTAGGGAAGAATGGACTTCTAAGCTCAGGTATTCTGGGGCAGGATTCAGTTACTTGCATGCTATTGGATGCCACCTGCCCCCCCCCCCCCCAGTTTCTTGCCAGCACTATGTAGAGGTTGTTCTATTTCCTTTTTGTGAGCATCTAAGTATTACGTTGCTTCATCTAAGGCCAGGAAACAAAGTCTGGTACCAAGCTATAAGCCAGGATCTTTTGTAGTTGAATCAGGGAAGTGCCATCTTCTCAATATTGAAATATTTTCTTGATTAGAATAAAATTATTCAAGGACCGAGGGGGTCAGAAGAGTGTGGCTGTTAAGGGGCAGTATATTGAATCTGGTAGAATCTGCTTTACTGCGGGGCTGCTATTATTTTGTGAGTGAAGATTAAAGGAAGTAATTTGTATTTTAAATATTTTATTTTTGACCTGACCTTAAAACTACTTTTCTATATATTACTAGGTAGGTTCCTGCACAGGAGCCAAGTTTACTCTTTCTATATTTAGTAATGTTAGTGCCTATTCTGGATGTCTCTGCCCGCTTGCCACCTAGGCCCTTTGGAATTAATTCTTTTATCAGTAATGCTTGAATCCAACAGTGTGACTTGTGAAATTCCACTCATTTCCAAGTTCTACATCTGATGCTGTTTTGCACTAGCTTTCCTTTATCTACCTACACTGATTGAGAGATAATTCCTTCATCTGATCACCTGTAACACATTTTTAAAACAGCACTTGGGCATTTATCTGTCTGTTTTGAAATTTTCTTTTATTTGGATTATGAATTGCCACATCAAGATCAAGGATTGTGTTTTAACCTTATTTCTATTCTGATATTTTTATAGGGTTTTTTTTTGTTTTGTTTTTTGTTTTTTCCCCAAGACATGGTTTCTCGCTGTAGCCTTGGCTGTCCTGGACTCCCTTTGTAGACCAGGCTGCCCTCAAACGCTCAGTGATCTGCCTGCCTCTGTCTTCCAAGTGCTGGGGTGAAAGGCATGCCCTACCACACTGGCTTTATTTTTATAGTTTTCTTTTAAACATAGTGAGAAAATATTGTTGATTAGTAAACTAACTTTTCAAAGGTCAGTTTGTTTACTTGTAGAGATGAATGTGAGGCATTTTAGGTAATACTAACAGATACTTTTAGCTCCAAAGAGAAGGAAATATTGTACAGACTTTAATTTTCTAGGTACCCTTGTGTATTCCTGATTATATTTTATTCACTATCGATATCTATGCACTTATTTTTAAACCAACAAATATGGCAAATGTTTATTATGGGACTATTATGAATGTTAAGACTTTAGGATAAATTTTTCTAGTATCTATTACATACTTTTTAAACTCTTATTTTTGCTAATATATCTTACAGAAGTGATTCGAATTTTATTCCAAAGTCAGATGTAGTATTATAAAACTCAGACATTGAGCTGTGGTGCAGTTGTGTACACAGTAGGACTGTTATTAAGCTACATGCGTATAGTGTTGCCTGTATCCCAAACTCTATTACTTCAGGGTTCTAAAATTATACTTGAACTTTTTGTCCTTCCTGGTCACTGTTTTGCTGTTAGTCAGCTAGTTTTTAATTCTCTAGTTATTTTTTTCTTCTGATATGCTATCTGTTGGAAAATCAAGTGGTCTTGTATGTAAATATTTTGAGTTCATGAATTCTAAGTGAGATTATTAGCTGAAAGTAAGACATGTGAGATAGGACATGAAAACTGTTGTCGTATTTGGGATGAAGTTGTAAAAAAACGAATGTCTTTTCTTTTCAAGTACATTACACAGAGTCGAAATTGCCTTACTTGAGTTGCCTAGCTGGTCACATAAGACTTATGCCCTTACTTAGGTTAATTTTTTTTAGAAGTTTAGGTGGTGACATTAGCTAAGTGTTAATAGACAGTTGGTAAATCTCAGTGTGTACTTACTGAGCTGTGCTGTCAGAACAAAGCACAGGTGCCCCATAAAGCAGCACAGCGGCCTTGAGTATTAATGGGCTTCAAATGCTTTGCTGAGGAATCGGGCTGTGTGCTGTTTGCCCAGCAGACATGATGGACTTGGGGCATGCGGCTTCTCTGCTCTGCTCTTTCTCAGTGGAGGTTGGCACACCATACCTATTCTCTGTTATCTCAGAGTTTTGTTATTTTTTAAAAGAATTATTAGTCTCTTCTTCAGATTCCTTCCCATGCCTTCGTCCTCCTCCTCCTCTTTGTTTTCCTCCTGATTTCTAAGACAGTGTGCATGCTCAACAAGTGCACTATAGCCTCTAGGTCCAAAGGTCTTGCTTTGATTATTTAATAGTTGTGGAATTATCCTGCTAGCCGTTTAGGTTTCTGATTATGTGTTTAGCTTTATTAAGTTATTTCAAATTTATGTCCTTTGGCAAGCATTTGTTAATTTGTAGTAAATATGTCCATTTATGATATTTTTCAGTTGACTCACATTTTTCCCTCTAGGTTAAAAAATGGCCATACCTAAGTGACTTATCACTCTGAGCTTTGCTTATGAAGAACTTTGTCGTCATTATTCTCTTCATTTTTGGATTGAGAAAATGAGTCCAGACAAAGAAGAAAGTGCAGGATGCTGGAGAAAAGCACCTGTTAAACAGTGGAGTGCCTAACAACTCATTTGCAAGAAGGCTTAAGGAATTGAAATTGTTATGCTTCCATATTGCTATGCTGTTGACTCTCTAGCTCACAGGTAGCCCTCCAAAAAAAAATTCAGTTTTCCAAATTATGGAAATTTCGTGGAAAACGTTGACTTGGATTTTGAGCCTCATCATGGCTTCATCGGAATTTTATAGTGACCACAGACTTTCATACAGTTCTCAAGGTAGGATTTCTGATTTTGAAATTTGATAGAAATGATCACAAAATGCAAACTTTGAATATTTTGTTTGGTAAATAGTTTCTTGGGAATATTTAGTTGGATGGAACAGAAAGAAAAGTACTAAGAGGATGTTTAACTCGTTGCTCTGAGATAGTTCTTCAGTGGATGTTATAGCTGACTGGTCTTTCTTAGAAGATGATACGCTCCAAGCTTCTGCTTTTCCTATGTTATACATTTTAATAGACTCATTCATTGCTCGGCTGTTGAGCCATGGTCATTTCCTGACAGAATCCAAGTGCTTATATTGCAGAAGAGGAAGACACCAGATTAATTTTGATACAGGCTTTTAAATATGAACCCTTTATTTAAAACACAAAAATTCAACAAAATACTTTTCCAGACGTAAAGAATCTCATCCTTATAATTTTAACTCATATAATTGAACTTTATACCATAGAAATGACCTCAACAAAGAAAGCCCCAGGAGGAAATGTCATATTGTGTTTCACGGACCCATCCATTCCTTATATAATTATTAAAAGCTATACCTTTTGATTTTTTCTGTCGTGAATACCCTGGAACAAATAATTTTTTGTGTTGATGAAGGTGTAATAGACTGATACATGTTAGGAGGTATGTGTGTAAAGAGTATACCTCTGATAGAGCAACAAAACCATACCATTTAGTTGACTCTTATTCATGAAAAGTAAATCAACACATTTTAAGTTATTTTCACTGATTGTAGTTTCATTGAATTTTATGTTAATGGATAGACTCCATGTGCGGTCAGTGAAGCACTGGGCTGATATCTGATACCAGTGCTAAGCCTAACTGAATAAAGCTATAGCTAAGAGAGAGAGAGACACTAATATAAGGAAGAACACCATGGAGATGGAAAGAAGGCTCAGAGGGTGAGAAAACTGACCGCTCCGCACATGAGGCATGCTCAGCTACAAGTGCCTATGTAGTGGCTCACATGTGTCTCAAACTCCAGTTCCAATGGCTTCTGTTCTCTCTGGTCTCCATGGAAACTGGGTGTATACATGGTAATATACATATATGCAGATAAAATGCTTATGCAAATAAAATAAAAGATAATAAATAAAAAGAAAAAATGTTCAACTATTCTCTAATTTCTTGTTACTCTATTGATTTTTAACATTTTATTGAGATATAATATACATATAATACATCCATTACAGTAGCCATTTCAATGGCACTTAGAACTGTACACTGTTACCATAATCAACTTCCGTGCATTTTAATCCTTTCTTAAAAATAAAAACAAAAACAAAAAACCTGTACCCATTGAGAGTCAATCCTAAGTTCCCTAGTCCTAGGCAATTTCTACAGAGATTCGCCTCTGCTGACTAGTTCACAGAAGTAGAGCTATGTAATATTCAGTCTTTTGGTGATTGGCTTCTTTTACTTAGGGTAATAATTTCCATGTTGGAAAATGAGCCTTGATTACGAAATGAGTGCAGGGGCCCAGGCACTGGTCAGTCTGGTCCAGGACAACCAAGGCTACATAGAGAAACTGTCTCAAAAAAAAAAAAAAAAAGAGAGAGAGAGAGAGAGAGAGAAAAGAAAGAAAAATAAATGAGGTACAGGCAGAGGAAGATGGAAGTTCAAGGCCAGCCTAATATATATAGAGCAAGTTCCAGGACAGCCTGGGCTACACAAAGAAACCCTGTCTCAAAAAACAAGAACACACACAAAACAAACAACAAAAGGAGGCGGTTTCTATGAGAGGTCATGTATAGTACCATACCTCAGTGCTGCTTTCCTATTTGATTGTTCGTGAGTTGGGGAGGAGTTGAATTATTTCTTTCTTGGACTGTAATGAACAGTGCTGATCTGAACATTCATATATAGATTTTTACATAGAAATGTGTCTATTTCTTTTGTATATGAATCTGGGAATAGAAGTATGCTAAATTGTGTGGTCACTTCACACAGTTGCTGTCTCAAGCAGCCATAGCCTTTCACGTTCCTGGTGATGATTTTGTTCTTTGAAGACAGTTTCTTCAGAGCTTTTGAGATTCTCCATGAACATTTTTGGATATCTTACAAAAGTTACTTTGGCTGAGCTAAACATTTTTTAATATATATGTACTTTTTGTTTCATTTTCATGCATGTAGAAGAACTTTAAACATCCATAGATTAAAAATTAAATTTAAGAAAAAGACTAGTCCTTCACAATACTAAAAAAAAAAATACTGTTTTGAGGAATGAAACAATTGAAACTTAATCTCTTCATTTTATGCCTTTACTCTTTCATTTTGCTCACTATAACATTTCCATGCCCAGCTCCCATATGATGATGTATGGTTTTCATGGGCACCATTGTTTATATTGCTACTTCTTTGTTCTGTTAAAATTTCTTCTCTTCCATGTGCTGTTCTGGATTCTCTGCCTTGCGATTACAAAGAGGAATTCCTGACTTATCTTGAACACTACCAGCTAACTATTCCAATAAGAGTTGATCAAAATGGAGCTTTTCTCAGCTTTACTGTGAAAAATGATAAACACTCAAGGAGAAGGCGGAGTATGGACCTTATGGATCCGCCGCGGGCGGCGTCAAAATTATTCTTTAAACTTTCAGCCTATGGCAAGCACTTTCACCTAAACTTGACTCTCAATACAAACTTTGTGTCCAAACATTTTACAGTAGAATACTGGGGGAAAGATGGACCCCAATGGAAACATGATTTTTTAGATAATTGTCACTACACAGGATACTTGCAAGACCAACGTAGTACAACTAAAGTGGCTTTAAGCAACTGTGTTGGATTGGTAAGTAGATATGATTTTACATTTCTAATGGGAAAGTAAGTTCACAATGTAAATGTCTTTCCTCCTGATAAAATAGATATGTAAGTGGTTTAAGTTGAAATGTAATAGTCTAACGTTTATGATTTCTGGTGCTCTGACCTTTCGTAATGTTTACAACAATTTCCCCAGGACAGCTTTTTAAACTCATTTAGAAGTAGAGACTGAGTGCCAGGTAGTGGTGGCATACACCCTTGATCCCAGCACTTGGGAGGCAGAGGCAGCCAGATCTCTGTGAGTTCAAGGACGGCCTGGTCTACAGAATGAGCTCCAGGTCAGGCAAGGTTTTTTACCGAAAAAACCTGTCTCGAAAACCATTTTCTTTTTTAAAAGGTAGAGACTGAGGAACCTCTCAGGCATGCTTTTACACTTAAAATTTTCCATTTGAATATCAAAGTCTCAGCATTCATGAGCAGTTTCAAGGTATATTTGTATTCAGGAAACCATAACACTAATTACATCTTTAGCACTTTCCTGGATCTTTCATTGGTAGGCAACACAGCTTAAAGTAAGTTATGATTTACCTATGGTTATGGTCAAAAATTTATACCAATGTCTATGTAGTATTTATTACTACATAGTATTATTAGTGTTTATATGAAGATTCTTGATAATCCTATTTTACTTTGAAAATGCGTTCAAGAGTGCAGGATACTCCTAAATGCTGCGTATTTGAATCAATTTTAGTTAAATGGTAAGCATACAGTTCATACATAGTAACTGCAGATCAAATTCTATCCTCCATTTCCTCTCCTTCTCTTACCCTGTTCAGGCTAATATAGATGTTCCATTAAAACTTTATCTGTGCAAAGAATACAAATATTTTCCTGTCTTAGCTCTATTTTCAGCAATAATTTTTCTTCCTTACTATAGCAGACTCACATTCTTGTTTTTACTTCAGTAGAAAATAGCAAATCTAAGTACAGTAGAATTTAACTAAGTTTTTTAAAAGTAAGTTTTAAATTTGGGAAAATAACCTCTGTAATTGGATATAAATTTCACTATTTTTGTTCATGTTTCCATTTTTTATAATCACTCAATAAAATGAGCTAATATTAGTATTTAATACTATAATACTTAGGTTTAATATCCATAAACAAGTGTTGAGTACATTTATGTCTAGCTGTCTTATTTATAATGTTAGGGATTTATGTGTGAAATATTTGTTTCTTTAACTTTATGGTGTTTTGGTGGCTAGTATACAAAGTAGTTGGCACTCTGATGGAATCTTCATACATTTGTGTCATTACAGTTTATTCTCACTCATTCCCCTCCTTAACCTCACCCCGCAGGGCTCCCTCTCCACCCAGCTGACGCCCTTTCTTTCCCAGTTTGTCTCCCTTCTGATTTCTCACATGTTTTTCCTTCTCCTTTTAGGATCCTATTTCTATTTTTCTGACCTATGCACACACAAATGCATGCACTCACACACACATTCACATGTACATAATTGTACATTTAGCTTCTGCATGTGTGAGAAAATATGGTATTTCTGAATATGGTTTATTTCATCTAACACAATGAATTCTAGTTATATCCATTTTTTTGAAAAAAAAATGTCCTAATTGCATTTTTCTTCATGGCTGAAGAAAATCCTATTGTATGTATTTACCATAATTTCTTTTACTTTAACCATTTATCTCTTGGTGGACATCTAGGCTGATTTTTGTCTTCTGGCTCTTGTGAACAGACAGCTACAAATGTGGATGTGCAAGGATCCTGTGGCATGCTGACTTAGTGTATCCACGAGCAGTACAGCTGGTTCATACTGGCAGTTTTTTGAGGGCCCTTCATTGGGATTTTCATAGTAGGCATACACAGGTTCACATTTCTACCAGCAGTTACAAGGGCTCCTGTTGCCCGTGTCTTTGCTGGCATTACTTTTCAAGATGATAGTCATTCTACTGAGATAAGACAAACCTTAAAGAAGTTCTAATTTGTATTTCCCCAATGGCTAAGGACATTGACCTCTTTTAAAAATATTTGCTGGCCATTTGCATTTCCTCTATCAGGAACTGTCTGTTGAGTAGGTGATTTGTATGCTAGGTACAAAGTGTCTGAGGTGTACTTGGTAACTACTCATTGCCACTCTATATTGTCTTTTGATTCTGGTGACTTTTTTACCTTGCTGTATAGAAGATTCTTAATTTCATTTGTCAACTCTTGGGATTATTGTTTGTGTTACTGGGGTTCTATTCAGGAAATCCTTGCATCTACTTACTTTTAAAGTATTTTTCCTACAGCAATTTCAAGGTTTCAGGCCTTACATTAATTAAGGTGTTTGATCTATTTTAGGGCAAATTGAAATATGGGTTTAGTTTCATTCTCCATTCTCTTAGCACAGTTTGGTAAAAAGATTATCTTTTGTCTAATCCATGTAATATATGTTAACTTTTTGTCAACTTGAGACAAACTTGAGTCATGCCAGAAGAGGACCCCTCAGTTGAGAAAATGATTTCATTAGATGTGCCTGTAAACACACTTGTGGGGTATTTTCTGGATTGATTATTGATGTATAAGGGTCCATCCCACTATGGGTGATGCACACTCTTCACCTTCTAACAGTTGGCTCTGGGCTATAGAAAACAAGCAAGCAGAGTGGGCCAGTAAACAGCATTCCTTCACGGTGTTAGGTTCCGTTCCTGCCTTCAGGTTCCTGCCTGAGTCTCCACTCTGGCTTCCCTGCATGGTGACTTATTTATAAGTTGCAAGATGAAATAAATCCTTTCTTCTCTAAGCTGCTTTTGGTCGTCGTGTTTTAGCATAGCAATGGAACATAACTAGGGTGCATATGGCTATAGCTGTATGAGTTGATTTTTGTGTCCTCTATTCAATTTCACTGAGCAAAAGACCCATTTTATGCCAGTACTGTGATTTTTGTTTTTGTACTTACCATGGCTCTTTAGCGTATTTGAGATTGGGTGTTGTAACACTTCCAGCATTACTCTTTCTGTTTAAATTTCTTTTAGCTGTTGCCCTTTTTCCTTCTAAATACATTTTATGATTGCCTTTTACCCTCTGTCTGTAAACAATGCCATTAGAATAGATTGATATTGGTGGTATAGCACAGACATTTATGCAATATTGATTCTTCTACTCTATAAACAAGAGAAGTCTCTCCACTTTCTGATATCTTTAATTTTTGTATTTAATGTTTTAATGTTTTTATTGTAGAGGTCTTTCAATTCCTTGGTTAGGTTTACTCTAAGATATATAGTATTTTAGTTTTGGAGGCAAATTTGTGGCAGATTTTTTTCAAATCATGTTTATTTCAGCGTCTAAATGCTGTGTTTGACTCTCTATTTCTCTCTTTGGCTTTGGGAAATTTTCTGTTACAATTTTATTAAAGAAAATCTTCATCTAATGTGCTTCTGCTGTCTTGATCATACCCCAGAGTTCTTGAGTGTTCTCTTGAGTGCACACTTATCTTTCTCTTTAATCTCAGAAGGCAGTGTTTCATCAACCTCACCCTCCCTCCATCGCTGGTTGTCTTTCTTCTGCTTGTCGGAATCTATTGAAAATGCATTTCTCTGTGTTCTTCATTTTATTAATTCAGTCTTTTACTTCCAACATGTCTATATTTCTTTCAAAAAAAATCTCAATTTCCTAGCTAAAATTTCTGTGTTGTTGACTTTTTTCACCCACATTGTTCATTTTTATCATCCCTTCTGTTGATATTCCATGTTGCTAACTTCCCGCTATAAAGCCTGGTCTTAACTTTTCTGTTTATTTGCGTACTCATTGCATCTCCCTGACCAGTTTTTAAGCATGGACGTTCAAATCTTCATGTGACATTTCACCCATGTGAGTACCTTTGAGTTCAATACTTGAAGACATATGTTGCTTGTTTTTCATTTCTGTGTTATAATTTGAACATCTCTCTCTCTCTCTCTCTCTCTCTCTCTCTCTCTCTCTCTCTGTGTGTGTGTGTATGTGTATGTGAGAGAGAGAGAGAGAGAGAGAGAGAGAGAGAGAGAGAGAGAGAGAGAGAAGCTTACTTCCGAGGGCTCAATTCCCAATAAGACTTGGAAAAGTGAAAATGAACCACTGTGTAGGAATGAAGTCAAACTATATAAGATGTATTTTTATAGCCAGTGACAGTTCACTAATATGTCATCAATGATAGTAATAGTGGAAATGCAAAAACTATTATGTGTTATGAAGTTCAAAATTACTTAGGCCTACCTAACAGGAAGGAGACTGAGAAAGGGGAAAAAAGAAGAGAAATAAGGTTAAATAGATGAAAGGAGAAAGAAGGAGAGTAGAGAAGAGTGTTGTGGAAGGGAAGAGAAGAGAGAAAGACATTAGAAAGAAAAGAAAAGAAAAGAAAAGAAAAGAAAAGAAAAGAAAAGACTTCCGGAACTGGGCCCAGGGGTCCTGCTCAAACTATGGCACCAGCCAAGGACAATACATGCAGTAAACTTTGAACCCCTACCCAGATCTAGCCAATGGACAGGACATTCTTCACAGTTGAGTGGAAATGGGGACTGACTTTCACACGAACTCTGGTGACCCATATTTGACCATGTCCCCTGGAGGGGGAGACCTGGTGGCACTCAGAGGAAGGATAGCAGGCTACCAAGAAGAGACTTGATACCCTATGAGCATATACAGGGGGAGGAAGTACCCCTCAGTCACAGTCATAGGGGAGGGGAGTAAGGGGGAAATGGGAGGGAGGGAGGAATGGGAGGATACAAGGGATGGGATAACAATTGAGATGTAATATGAATAAATTAATAAAATATATTTTAAAAAAAGAAGTAAAGGGAGTGGATGATCCTGCAACTAAAAAAAAAAAAGAAAGAAAGAAAAAAGAAAAAAGAAAAGAAAAAAAATACTTCCCTCTGCTGAAAGAGTTTTAAAAACAAAAGTAGATGACTATGAAAAAAGGAGTAAGAATAAGAGTATTTATTTTTGTTTGTTTGTTTTATTGTTTTTTCAAGACTCACTTTGTAGACCAGGCTGGCCTTGAACTCAGAGATCTGCCTGCCTTTGCCTTCCAAGTGCTGCGATTAAAGGCATGTGCCACCACGTCTGGCAAGAGTATTTAAAAATAATAAAATAAAGTAAAAATATTACTAAATACAGAGAATGGGTAGGTAATACAGGTCAAAAAATAAAAAATAAAGAAAATGGAAAAATTGCCAAAATGGAAAAAAATACATGAAAAAATTAGAGGAATATTTTAAGAAGAACAACACATGAACATTTAAAAAAAATACAGTAAAGTAAAATCCTGATAAATATACAGGAAAAAGAAGCAAGGGATATGGTGTTGTAGCAGCTTCTCTTTGGGTGCTCACAAATTGATTGGATGTTGTGAGTTATATTCATAGAAGCGTATGTAGGTACATTTGACCTTGGTTTATGCTCTTGTTGAGCATGGACATGTATCTGATGTCAGCCAGAGCCATCTTCTCAGCGACTTTGGCTGTGTAGAGTATGCAGAAACCTTCATCTTCCTGACGCTCCTTAGATTATACCCTGGGGTGGTTACTTTAGCTGGGTGGTATCTCCAAGTGTGTTGGGTGTTGCACTGAGATGAGTACAAGGGGAAGACCTGCCTTGATGGTCTCAAGGCTTCCTGGTGGAGGGATGCTGCTCTGTGTATCATATGTATATTCCTGAAATTTCATTCTTGGGCTCAGCAGAAATGAATGACAGATAGGTGGCTCTAGAATTTGATACTCTTGCTGGCCTCAAGCTCAGAGCTAGGAAATTCCAGTTAGATCTGTTCTTGTTCCCAGACGTGGGTCTATCTCTTCTTATGTACTTCCCGGACCGAGTCTGCCCTCTGCCACATGAACCCTTTTGCCTATCAACGTCTGGCTCTCATTTTCCTTTCTGGGCATTCCCTCTCTGCAGAGCTGTTGCACACCAACATCACCAGCCTGTGCATGCTGCTTAATCTCGGGCTCCAGGGATTGCTTATTTTAAAACAATCAATTCTGAGGATGTTGTTTATCAATTACCCCCAAGTCATGTAGCTTGACGAAATGATGTTTCTACCTGACACTAACCTGTCCATTTAAGGAATCACTGACCCGTTGAATTTTATCACTGGATTTTAGGTTTAGGAGGATGGTGGGCTTGTCTGGAAAATGGGACTCTCCCGCTTTTGTTTGCTTTACCTTTGAAGTGGCTTTTGACTCTCCTCCTGCCTGCAAAGAGCCACAGGGCTGAGCTTGTTTTACTGAATCAGCTCTCTCTCTCTCTCTCTCTCTCTCTCTCTCTCTCTCTCTCTCTCTCTCTCTCTCTCTCCTCACCTCTGCCCCCTCTTTCCTTTCCCCTTTTTACTTCTGTGAATTTGCAAAGCATTTTCTTGATTTCTCTGTTTGGGATAACATCTATTTTGATTTTTGTGACTCTCCTTCATGGGCACACATAGGGGCAGCCTCTAGTCTGATATGTTACCTGGAAGTTTAAAAAACAAACAAAACTGTTTTTAATGTTAAAATGCCCCCAATGTTAATTATCATAGAAAACATTGCTCTGAATCATCGACCAAGCCCTTCATTCGTATTTGACATTTATGTTAACTCTGCCTTTGCTACTTTTAATAGATTGATGAAATAAGCACATTTGAGATGTAGAAAAATTAAAACCTTCTCCTTTATCAGATCTCAGGAAATAGAGTGGCAAGTAATACAATGAGTTCAAACATATAGGAGGCAATAAAGGGCAACTCAAAGACTATGGCACTGGGAACAGAGAAGAGAGAATGAATTTGAATCATGTTTTGGTGAGAAAACAGATTTGTAGACTATTAAATCTTTCATCCTCAGGCATATGAAAAGGCCGCTAATACAAAGTAGGAGCTTAATAATGTCTTTAAATTTAAAGCAGAATTGAACTGGATGTGAGATCTATAGGAGAAAGTAGTTGGAAATGGCTCAGCGTTACCTGTTGGATAAAAGTGTGTATGACTGTTACTAGTTGAGAAGGAGGGCTAGGTAAGTGCTGGACCAGAGAAGATGAAGAGAAAACTTCTGGACAGCAAGTGGTACAAACTTGAGAACACAAAGGTTGAAAATGTCCAGTAGCATTTGGCAATAAATTTGAAATTTAGAAAAAAAGACAATTCTGGAAGAAGTAACAAGTATCATTAATACAGCTGACTGTGAAATTGTGCAAGGCATTTTTGATGGGTCAAAATTGAGGATAAGGTTGAAGATAGAACCTTTTCTGTGACTGAGATGGCATAAGTCATCCTCTTCTCATGATTCATGAGCACTTTCTGTCTCTTGTTTTCTTCCCATCTGTAAACATGTTTCTGTTTGACTTTCTTAGTTGAAATTACAATTTTTTACATGACTAAGATGTGATCTTCCAGACTTATTAATACTTTCTCCTTGGCAATTAATAAGGAACTTGTGGCCAGATGTTTTGAGACTATGTAAATAACTACCTTCTCATTCACTCTTTCTCTGTTTAATAACTTCCCCTTTGTTCCTATTTTTGGATTATTTTACTCTTTAATCAAATGGAATATGCTTACAAGTGTTTCTTTTTAAATCCTCACTTTGTAGGTATTATTACTTATAATCCGTTCTGTAGCCCAGCTAACCTAGAACTCATTGCGTAGCCCATGTTGACATAGATCTTTCTTTCCTTAGCCTCCCAGGATCTGGGATTATGGGCACAAGTCCTTTGTTTAGCTACTAATATTTTATGATAAAGTCTTCTCACACTTTCAGTGTTAGAGTCTCTGCACCAAATAACAAAATTTCTAACACTATTGCCAAGCAGTGGTTTGAAACAGTACTGTATTTAATTCTGCTTTTATCTAGACCCTGGGTATCTCATTCAATTTTTTTCCAGTTTATAATGACTTTGTTGTTTTTCATAGGAGTGGGGGCTACAATTTCCTTACCATTTGGCTAGTATTATGTATTTTATTGTATTTATTGCTTGGGGTATATAATTCCATTGTTAGTGGAGGCAATTTTCTTGAAGCCTAGTGGTTAATTTCTTGAACTACCATGGTCATAAGATTTTTTCCTGTTAGGTCTACTCTTCTTTCTGGTTTTATATTCTTATTTGTTGAGGGAACATCTTCAATTACCTACCTTGAACAGAACTTGGAACATATAATTTCTGAGTTTTTGGCTAATTGAAAGTGACTATGTGTTGCCTTCATATTTTGCTAGTAATTAGCAAACAGTTAGAAAATCATGTTCTCTGCAGTGGTGGTGCATGCCTGTGATCCCAGCACTTGGGAGCCAGAGGTAGGTGGATCTCTGAGTTCAATGCTAGCCTGGTCTAGAGAGTGAGCTCCAAGACAGCCAGGGCTACCCAGAGAAACCCTATCTCAACACCCACTCCCAAAAGAAAATCATATTCTCTACAACATGTGTGGTAGGAAGTGGTGATATATTCAACATCAAATTTATTTATATGATATTATGTCATTAAGCAAAAAATATTTAAAATTCTAATTATTGAGTCATTTTGGGCAACAGAAGTTTGTTACTTCTATTTTTTGAATGAAAAAAAAAAAAAAGAAGCAAATTTTGTCCTTTGTGAATATATACATGTTCTCTACCTTATCTTTCCTGAACTTTTAGAATGTGGTTAGGTATGTGAGCACTTTCTTGTTTTTTTTTTTTAAATATATATATAATTTGAAATTAAGATATAATTACATCACTTCTTCCTCCATTTTCCTTCTTCTACCATTCCTGTGCACCCCCTTGCTCTCTCTCAAATTCAATCTTTGGTCTTTGTTTCTTTTAATAATTATTACATATGTATGTACATTTATAAATATATAAACATAACTTATTCAGTCCATACGATGTTACTTGTATGTATGATCCCAGGGCTGACCACTTGGAATTAGAGAATAAATTTGGGAACTTTTCCCTGGAGAAGACTACTTCTTCCACTCTCAGCCGTCCTTAGTTGCCTGTGTTCACATCCTAGAATTGAACTCCATGAGATTCTCCTCTTCCCGTCAGCATGTCTATTGGTGATGTTGTTGTTAGGTCTTGTATAGGCAGCCATGTTGATGAGATTTCATGGCTCTAGCTTCTCTGACATTTCTAGGATACCATCCTACAACTTCTCTGGCTCTTTCCATTTTTCTGCCCCCTTCTCTGTTATTATCTCTGGGCCTTAGGTTCAGCAGTTATGTTATAGACGTGTTGTTTTTGTGTCTGTTTCATTGATTTCTGTCCTCATCTTAATTATTTCTTCTCATCTGCTTATTTTGTGTTTGGCTTGTTCTTTTCCGACCACGCCCCCCCTCCCCATCTGAGGCCACAACTTGTAAGTTATTTATTTGAAGTCTCTTTGTGTTTTTAATGCTGATATTTTCTTAGCTTTGGGACATTTTTTGCTGTGATTTTCTTGAGAACATTTGTCTATGCCTTTAGCATGGAATTCTCCCTTTATGCCCAGGCATTGTCTTTTCATGGTGTCCTGTATATCTCAAATGTTCCCTTGTCTTTCTTTTTAACTTGTTTTTGTTAGTGTTTGAATTTTTCAATTTCTTTGCATTTTCTTTAAGTCTGGATACTCTGTTCTCTCCTTGATTGATTCTATTGGTGAGGTTGCTTGTGGAGTTTTTTATTTGACTTATTGAAATTTTCATTTCCAATATTTCAGGTATATAATTTTTAGAATTTCTCTTTCTTGAATTCCACATTCAAACTGTACTGAGTAACATATTTTATTCAGCTCCTTTTTTGTTTTCTCTTTGAATTTGCTCGTGAGTTTATTTGTATATCCCTGAATTCTTTTAATACACTTTTAATTATTTTAATACCTTTGAATCCATTTTCTGGGCTGTTGTCTACTACGCTGTCATTGGAGGATATCTTTGTGCAGTTAGTTAATTTTGGAGGAGTTATATTGCCTTTGATTTTCACTTATTTTGTATTTTTGCATCGAGACTCATGTATCTTGATAGGATTAGGTTTTTTGTTGGGTATTTTCCTCCACTCTTCTTTTAGTGGAGGTATTTGCAGTGTTATAGAGGGGATGTGTTATAATAGTTTGAACTGGATTTGTGTTTAGGGAACCAGGCTTAGACTCTTTTAATTTTCTGAAAATAGAATACTGCCTGAAAAAAATAGTCACTATTAAAGGTTAGGTGCACTATGAACATGCAATAGTAGTCAAATGTCAAAGACGCTCATTAAACTCCAGTCTCTTAAGGAAGTAAGGAAGCATTGATGTGCATGAGGACATACTTTATTGTGGGAATGAGTAGAAAGGAACAAAGGAGAGTAAGACTATTGGTCAGCATGGAATTAACAGAAAATATGGAGTAGAGAAAAGTAAATAGAAGGGTGGAACAAAAGGTGTGTGTGTGTGTGTGTCTGTGTGTGTGTGTGTGTGTGTGTGTGTGTGTGTGTGTGTGTGTGTGTGTAATTGGCTAAAGGTGGACGGAAAAGAAACATTTAAAAATGCAGTCAGGGGACAGGGTGGTATCACAAGCTTTTAATTCCACCACTTGGGAACAGAGGCAGATGGATCTCTGTGACTATGGGAACAGCTTGCTCTACATAGTGAGTTCTAGGACTCTATAGAGAGACCCTGTATCTCTCTCTCTCTCTCTCTCTCTCTCTCTCTCTCTCTCTCTCTCTCTCTCTCTCTCTCTCTCACACACACACACACACACTCATTCACTGCAGTGCAATCAGATAATCTTAAGTTATCTGAGGTCTTAAGAGACTAAGATACAGAGGTCCCATAAAACAGATATTTATGGTCTTTGTGAAAACTTATCAAAGGACTTCAAATAGGAAAAATAGAGAAAAGAAGAAAAAAAGGGAAAAATAGAGAATGAAAGAGAGAAAGTATGATTACAAAGGACAAAAATGACCTTACATTGGGTGTTTAATAAAGGGAATTAATATGATGTTTTGAAAGCTGGATAACTATTACATCTGAATATTCTCTCACCTGATTGCTGGTTTTAGACTCCATTCTCTCAGTTCTTTTTCAGATTCCTAGATGCCTCTCATAATTCTGAGCAATATTTTAAAAAGTATTATATATATAAGTGTTTTGCCTGCATTTGTGTCTGTGCATCATGTATGTGCTTGGTGCCTGTGAAGGCCAGAAGAGGGTATCAGATTCCCTGGAACTGTAGCTCTGGGAAGTTGGGAACCACCATATGGGTGCTGGGAATTGAACTTGATCCATCTCTCCAGCACCCCTTCTATCATGCGGGAAAGACTTTTATAAAGTCAGGTCATAGATGCAAACTGTGTCCGTGAACAGTCATTTACAGATCAATAAGCAATCTTTCACACATTAGGTTATAGATCCTGGCCATGCCATTGGTTCCTATAGGAATCCAGTTGAGTGCCAGACAGACTCCTGGGCTGCCCCTTCTGATGTTGGGTGAACTGCTCGGGAGCTGTCAGGGGTTCCTTGCACACTCTGGCTCTGGCTAGGTTTTCACCTTGCTCAATATCAGCTGCATTTCTGCAAAGTTTCTCAGTGTAGTCTAGAGGTAATTTCCCGCCAGATCTCACAATCTAGCTGCATGGCGTTTACTGAAGCTCCCTGAGTGTGCAGTTCACACAGGGTGTGGGACTACTAAGCTCCCAACTCAGAAGGGGTATTTCTGAAATCACATTAATTCTTAACTAGAAAATGAATTTTTTTGAGCCAGACGTGGTGGTGGTGCACACCTTTAAGCTCAGCACTTGGGAGGCAGAGGCAGGCGGATCACTGTGAGTTTGAGGCCAGCCTGGTCCACAAAGTGAGTCTAGGGCAACCAAGGCTACACAGAGAAACCCTGTCTCAAAAACCAACAAAAGATGAGTTTTTCTTTTAAAAAATTATTTATTTTTATGTACACTGGTATTTTAATGCATGTATGTTTGTGTGAGGGTGTCAGATCCCCTGTGGCAGGAGTTACAAACAGTTGTGAGCAGCCATGTGGGTGCTGGGGATTGAACCTGGGTCCTATGGAAGCTTAGCCAGTGAGTGCTCTTAACCACTGAGCCATCTCTGCAGACCCCGAAGATGAATTTTTTAAAAAAATTTCAAAACACAAGTGACAAAGCATGGTAGTAGTGGTAATTGTGTTTTATTCCAATATGAATTGAATATATTCATATTGTTATCATGTGACAATTTTTGTTTTTAAACTATTAGTATTTATTATTATGAAAGTATTGGCATTATTATAGAACCACTGAAAATACTCTTACTTGGTTCAAATATATTTGATATAGTTAAAGTATTTCGACGACTTTTTGTTTTTTGAAATTATAGTGAACCACAAGAAACCAGAGACGAATGGGTACCATCCCAGCTGACTACACACAGTCACTTAGAGGGTCTCAGGCCCCACTTTTCATTTCTGAGTTTGTTAGTTTGCATATCTCCTTCCTGCCTTTTGGTTGGCTTGGATGAGGGTCTGTCTGTCTGATGCTTCTCTCACAGAGCCAGCTCTTGGAGCGATCCTTCGCATTAGTCTCTTTGTTTCAGTTTTGGCTGATTTCAGCCCTCAGTTTGATTATTTCTGGTAGCCTACTCCTCTTGAGTGTATTTGTTTCTTTTTGTTCTAGAGCTTTCACATGTGCTGTTAAGTTGCTAGTATGAGCTTTCTAATTTCTTTTTTTAAAAAAGATTTATTTATTTATCATTATATATACAGTGTTGTGTCTGCATGTATGCCTGCAGGCCAGAAGAAAGGCATCAGATTATATTATAGATGGTTGTGAGCCACCATGTGGTTGCTGGGAGTTGAACTCAGGACCTCTGGAAGAGCAAGCAAGTGCTCTTAATCCCTGAGCCATCTCTCCAGCCCGATCTCTAATTTCTTTATGAAGGCACCTAGTGCTATGAACTTTCCTCTTAGCACTGCTTTCATTGTGTCTCATAAGATTGGGTATGCTCTGCATTCATTTTCACTGAATTCTAGGAAGTCTTTAATTTTTTCCTTTATTTCTGCTTGACCCAGTAATCATTCAGTAAAGAGTTGTTTAGTTTCCATGAGTTTGTAGACTTTTGGTTGTTTCTGTTGTTGAAATCCAGCTTTAATCTGTGGTGGTCTGGGTTATTTTAATTTTCTTGTATCTGGTGGGGCTTGCTTTGTGACCAAGTATGTAGTCAGTTTTGAAGAAAGTTCTGTGAGGTACATGTTTGGGTGAAATGTTCTATAGATCTGTTAGGTTCATTTGAGTCATGATGTCTGTTAGCTCTGTTATTTGTTTAGTGTTTTTTTTTTCTGCATGACCTGTCCACTGCTGAGAGTGAGATATTGAAGTGTCCCACTCTCAATGTGCGAAGGTTGGTGTGTGATTTAAGCTTTAGTAATGTTTGTTTTACAAATGTGGGTGCCCCTGCATTTGGGCATAGATATTCAGAACTGAGACATCATTTTGGTGGATTTTTCCTCTGAAGAGTATGAAGTATCCTTTTCCATCTCTTTTGATTAATTACGGTTGAAGTCTATTTTGTTAGATATTAGGATGGGCACACCAGCTTGTCTCTTGGGTCCATTTGCTTGGAAAATCTTTTTCTAACTTTTTACCCTGAGGTAATGTCTGTCTTTGAGGTTGCAGTGTGTTTTTTGTATGAAGCAGAAGGATGGATCTTGTTTTCACATCCATTCTGTCTTTTTTATTGAGGAATTCAATCCATTGATATTGAGAGATACTAATGACCAATAATTCAATGGTGCAGCAGCAGCAGCAGTAGTGTGTGGGTGTATGTGCACACGCATGTGAGTACCCACACATGCTCCCACTTCCCTTTTTTTGGTTTTGCTGGTGTAAGATTATTTATTTCCTGCATTTTCATGTGTGTAATTAGCCTCTTTGGGAGGATGTTTTTTCTTCTAGTACCTTCTGTGGGACTGGATTTGAAGATAGATACTGTTTAAATTTGACTTTGTCATGGAATATCTTGTCTTCTCCATGTATAATCATTGCATGTTTTGCTGGGTATAGTAGTCTGGACTTGCGTGTGTGGGCCCGTGAGGTCTGCAAGACATCTGTCCAGGCCCTTCTGGCTTTTGGCGTCTCCATTGAGAAGTCAGGTGTAATTCTGATAAGTCTGTCTTTATATATTACTTGGCCTTTTCCCCTTACAGTTTTTAATATACTTTATTTGTTGATTGTTATGTGGCCAAAGGGAACTTTTTTTTTGGTCTAATCTGTTTTGTGTTCTGTAAGCTTATTGTACCTTTATAGGCATGACCCTCTTAACATTAGAAAAATTTCTCCTATGATCTTGTTTAAAAATGTTTTTTGGGTCTTTAATCTGGGAATTTTCTCCTTCTTCTATTCCTATTATTTTCAGGTTTGGTTTTTTTCATAGTGTCGCAGATTTCCTGATGTTTTGCGTCAGGAAGTTTTTAGATTTAATATTTTGACTGATGTATCAGTGTTTTCTATTGTATCATTGATGGCTGAGATTATGTCTTCCATCTTTTATATTTTGTCGGTGGTGTTTGTATCTGTAATTCCTGTTCACTTACCTAGATTTTTTTCATCTCCAGTACTCCATCAGTTTTCTTTATTGTTTCTATTTCCATTTTTCAGCAGTTGAATATTTTTTATTCATTTCCTTCACCTGCTTCTGCCAGAGTTGTGGGCCAACATATAGAGATGGAGTGGGGTGCTGCTGGGGAGAGCCGAGTTGGTTCTGAGGCTGGGTCTTACCTGGGCTTCTGGATGCAGGTGTGGCCTGTGGAGAGCAGGGCTTCTGCCAGGTGTTCTCTTTTCTAATCTTACGCTAACTCTGTTTCTTTCCCCTGGTCAGCCATTGTTCCTTGCTGTTTCTTAAATAGTGCACATATACTCCTACCCCATTTTTTTTTGTACTTGGTCTTTTTATCAGTACATCTTTTTTACTTCCTCATTCACTTTATGTAGCCTTCTGTTCAAATATGACTAAATTTTATGTGTGTGTGCAGGTGTGCACATTTGTATACATGCACGTGAATACTAGCAGTCAACGTCAGATGTTGTTCCTTGGGTGCCATACACGTCAGCTTTTGAGATGGAGTCCCTCATCGGCTCAGGCAAAGTGAGGTAGCCTAGCCGTCCAGGGAGCCTCACCGACCCATTTTTACCCACCTTCCTCTCACTGAGGTTACAAGGGTGTGACACCATACACTGCATCTGCACATGGCTTCTGGACTTGATCTAAGGCCTTACTGTGCACGAGGCACATTTCACCAACTGAGCTATATTTGCAGTCCAAATAGTTCATTATAGGATATTTCCAAATACCATAAAAACTTCATATATTCTCTTTATAATTCTTTTCTGTCCACTCACCCTGCCCTTTTTCTCTTTCTTTTCATCATGACCCAATATTTCATTTATGCATTTAATTACCTGCTTTTCCCTACCTTTCCCACTGGAACGAAAGCATTATTATAGAGCCCAGACTTTCTTTGACTCAGTTCATCTCCACCAACTAGTCTATTTTCATATGATCAGAGGCATGCAGTCAGAAACAGCCTCTAGAGGATGAGATGGTTATAGTATCGCGGTGAAGCATGCAGACTCTGAAGTCGGGCAAAGGTGTTTGCTGCCAAACTTCGCTCCTTTTCAGTTTCTTATTTATAAAGTAAAGCTAATCCTATTGTTTACTTCATAGAGGTATTCAGATTAAATGTGATGTATAGAAACAATCTGTAGGACACATACTACAGAGAATCTTTTTATTTTTATAGTTTTTTTTCTACTTGTTTCTTACTTAACAGGCTTGAATCTGTTTCCCTCAATAACCTGAGGTTGTTTGTTTGTTTGTTAGAGGCTTTCATCTTAATACGATGACAGTCCAGGATGATTTCAGTGTTCCAGCCTTTCTGGGCCAAATCCTAGATTCTGTCCTACACTTTCTCCTAATCAAAAGTTTTAACAAAACTTGCCTGTGTTTTAAAACATTTTGCTCACTTTTCTAGTATGTTGTTAAGATGCCTGCTAAAGTAATTTTTACATAGATTTTGGAGTTGTTAATAGTGTACTAAATTATTTCTCAGTGTTTGTATTTAATAGAGAGACTGTTACCCAGAGGGATAGAAATAATAATAAAAATAATATGAAGTTACTAAGGGCTCCTCTTTCTTTGTTTTTTATTCCTCAACTCATTTCATATGTGTTGTGGGTGACTGGCAACCTTCTTTGTAAGTTATAACATATCTGATTATATCTTATCTATCTTTCTAAGCATGTAGTATTTAAAATAAATTTCTCTAAATAGAATCATGTAAGTTTAGAAATCAAAGAGACATTAGAAATTATTTGGACCATACATTTTCAATCTTTCTTTCTTTCTTTCTTTCTTTCTTTCTTTCTTTCTTTCTTTTTTTAGAGAAGGAAACACTTTTCTCATATAAAATATTATTTGGACACTTAGTATACTGATTAATAAAAACATAGCTAATTCTGAGCTTAAGAATCTAAGTCATGTAGGTCTCCCTTTGTTGTCTGGGACAATCCCTCAAGGTTACTTTATGGAAACCTTAGGGTTCCCCAGAGTGCTGTTTTAACATGAGTAATTTAGAACAACTGTTTCATTTTTTTTTAAAGCTGAGGAAATAAATTCAGAGTGTTTGTATTTTATCTGGTGTCAAAGAGTCATTGCATTTAGAGCCATCTTTTCATATGCCATAATTAGGAAAACAGGATTAGGCAAGAGTAGAGTTCATATTTATTTATTTAGCGGAGTTCATTTTTCGTGCAGGTAACTTTTCCCATCTTATTTTTCAGCAGCAAACTTACCTACTGCATATGAGACACATTTGGGGGCTGTAACTGATACAAATATATGTAAGACATAAAGATTTTTCTCAAAGAAAGCAAGTAGTTTAGTTGAGAGTTAAACTGTGCAGGGCAAACATTGTACTGAACTTAAATAAAGTTTCAAGATTTGAGCTGCAACAGTGTAGCATTAACTGAAAATAGATGCTGTTGATAAGAAGCTCCAACTTAGCTCAGAGGAGAATGATGCCACTCCATGTAAGCCAAGAAGCTTTACAATATGACAGCTGAACAGGAGGCGACTAAACAGGAAGAAAATGGTGTGATGCTGTGGGAAATGGAGGAGCTCTTATTGAATTCAGCAAGTTCTTTTTTCTTCCTCTGTATGTACAGCACTGGACAATTTCTTATTTCTGAGCATGTAACTTCATACCCAAAAGGGAGCGTATCTTAAATAAAAACATATAATTAGTATATCACAGACCCCAAATGTCCATGGTTATCCCTACAGACGTTTCCTTCTCCCTGTGTTAAGTGTTTACATCAGGTGGTTTTGTGAGAGGTCATTCAGGGACCTGGTGGCCTTCTTCTTTGGCTTCTACTTCTCCTAGATTTGGGGGTGCTTTCCATTCAATTGGCAGCAGAGAAAGAGGGTGTGGAGTGTTCCCCTGGAATGGTATTCAGGGACCGATCCTGAAGGTGCTTTACAGCCCCCTGCCTGTCTGTATTGGTTAAAACTTCGTAACAAAGCTATGCCTAAACTGAGAAAATGAAGTTATGTTCAATTTGGAAAGGAAATATGTTTTTCATAGATCTCTCTGCTAACTCAAAGAGTTGTTGAGAAAATGTGTATTTGACATATTTAGTACATTGCAGAACATATATAGGTATTTAATTGCTCTTTTTAAAACATGGAGAAATTTACATTGTTTTACTTAATACATAAAATGCACAAGTTTTAAATTAACACGTATTTTAACTTCTGTTTTGTGGCGATATTATCTTTAATCTTGGTATTAAAGATATTTATTTAAAATGGCCCTTCTAGGTAAATCCTTTGTTGCTCCTTCTTTTAGCATGGTATTATTGCTACAGAAGACGAAGAATATTTTATTGAACCTCTAAAGAATACCACAGAGGATTCCAAACATTTTAGCTATGAAAATGGCCACCCTCATGTTATTTACAAAAAGTCTACTCTTCAGCAACGGCACATCTATGACCATTCTCACTGTGGGGTTTCAGGTGAGTGCAAGCTTCTGGGAAGCACTGTGTGCTGCTAGTGTCTCTTTTTTGGAAAGTAAAATATTATTAATAATGAAACTATTTGGGTGGTCAGAGTTATAATGTCCAGAACCACCTTAAAAAAGTATTACCTAATAATAGTTTCAAGTCAGTTTGGAAGCTGTTTTAAGAAATTCTTAAAGTATGTCTATGTAAAATTTGACGTTCTTTTGTTCGCAGAGAAGAAAAGTGCCTTATTATTTACAGCTTGCATGCACAGGTGTTCCATAGCACTCTGTATGGTTGGGTTAGCCTGCCATTTTCATGCCAGTCTCAGGAGCACACACCCTTGGAAGTCTTCAGGAGCATTTAGGGAGTACTCACAGGCAGCGCTAACCCTGAATAGGGAACTGCACACATACACAGCAGGGCCAACAAACCGAGGCTCCCATGATAAAGGAAGGTTTCATGGAAGATGTGGCTTTTCAGCTGAGCCCTGAGGGGACCAAAGAGGATGCTCAGCTGCTAGAGTGTTCCACAGAGAGGGGGCAGAAGTTATGAGGCCCTGTCATATTCTATACATTAATTGTAGCTGTTAATGTTAGCTGTGAGAGTACACATGGGTTGGAGATACAGAGATGAAATTTGAGGTAGTCTAGAGGAGTGGTTGTGGGAACTACATCAGAGAGACTAGAAGGGACCAGCAGGGAGAACTCAGATGCCGTAATGCAGAGCTCACTGTGTACTGGAAATCCTCTGAACAGTTTTAAGGAGCAGGAATGATATAAACCTATATGTGTTCCATAAAGACTGGGTAGCTGTTCAACTTTAAAAGTGGTGACCTAGGGTGCTAATATGAAAATTGGAAAATGTGGAGTCCACCCCAGCACAGCAAAAGGAACGTGGACTCCTATGTAGCTTTGGATAAGTTTCCCAACCCCCATTTTGCTTATCTCAGCACACATTGGTTACCCCAATTTTACTTATCATTATGTTATTAGAGTATCCATTTCTACTCTTTAAAGATTTTTTCCCCTGAGACAGACCTCACTTTATAGCCCTGGCTAGCCTGTAACCTGTTAGACCAGAGTGAATTCTGTGTTTCAGAAATGTCACTAAATCTTCCTAAGTAAAACACTCTGTGAAGCCGGGCGTGGTGCTGCACACCTTTAATCCCAGCACTCAGGAGGCAGAGGCAGGCGGATCTCTGTGAGTTCGAGGCCAGCCTGGTCTACAAAGTGAGTCCAGGACAGCCAAGGCCACACACAGAGAGACCCTGTCTCAAAACCAAAAACCAAAAACAAACAAACAAACAACAAAACACTCTGTGTTTAGTAAGTTTGGAAACTATCTGGCCAAAACCTGAATTGCAATATATTTCAAGAGCATAGGTCAAATATGAGATGTAAATGTATAGACATACATCCCCAGCTTTCTTGCTCAGTTTATGCTAGCATATACTGACTGGGTAAAACCCATATTTATGCCGTACGCAGTTCTAAATGATTTACACTTCACTTATTTAAATATGAATTACAATTTTTATGTAAACAGTGTGTACTTTAGAAACTTTAGAGAATCCAGAAAAATTTATGAAAAATAAATCACTGTTATTGTTGTACCCGGGGATAGTGGGATGTCTTTTTAACCCATTAATATAGATAATATTGCTTCTCCATATTTCCATTATCTAGTAACATATTTATTAAGTACTATGCATTTACCACTATGTGCAACACTTTTACTAGTGCTATGACAATTATAAAACTCAAAAGGTCCTTGTTTCATAGAACTTATTTTCAAGAAAGGACAGAGACAATGAACTAAACAGTAAATAGGCAAATAAATGACACACACAAAAGTGTAGCAAGTCAATACAGCAATTGTGAATGGTTACATGTCTCCAGACATTTCTGTAGTAATGATCAAAAGGCTGAAAAACTGTTTTAGATAGCAATAAGATCCATTTGTTAGTTTGGGGGATAAAAGTTACTGTGTTATGCTTATGTAGCAAATTTTCCTTAATATTCTACAATGTATAAAACACTAAATTGAGAAAGAAAAATTTGAAAAATAACTAAGCTTCACTTTGAGACAAAAACAAGTCAATCTTGTATTCCAGTTTTTTGACTAGACATACAGTAGTTACGAATCATTATGGAAGGAATTTAGAATATATAAAATATAGAAAGTTCTAATGAGTTAATTATGTCAAATTAATTGAAAAACAAAACAGAATATTATATATCTTTAATTTTTATGTTCATTGTGTTTTGCCTGTATGTGTGTCTGTGTGAGGTAACACAAAGCCACGGATAGTTGTGAGCTGCCATATGGGTGCTGGGAGTCAAACCCGGGTCCTCTGGAGGAACAGCCAGTGCTCCTAACAGCTGGGCCATCTCTCCAACCCCATTATCTATTCTTCCTAAATGCATATATATATATGTAATACATACATATATATGTAAATATATAATTACATATACACAATACAATGTCTTTATTGGACATTTAAAAATAAGAAGATGCAGTTCTCATATTCAAAGTGAAAGGACCTGAGTTGGCATAGGATACACCAAGACCAAGTTCTTGAACAAAAGAGACTTATTTGTCCCAGAGGGACACGAATGGGATAGGAGGCAGGGAACAGGGGTGAAAAGGAGCGAGGGAGAGGCAGGAGGGATATTTGCCTTGGAGGGACAAAGGATTGCCTCTGGATAGGGAGGAGACACATGTGGCTCTTAGGAAAAATAGCAGTTTACAAAGGTACAAAAAAAAACCCCATGTTAGGATGAAGTGTTTAATTTTAGTTGGGCATGTTAATTAGGTAAGCCAAAAGACGGCTTAAAAAAAAAAAAAAAGAGAGGGCTTTGGTTGCTAGATTTCAGTATTTTGATAGCTGGATCTTGATAGTCGGCCTCATGAGGAGGAAGTGGCAAATAAGGGAACAGACCCTGGGGGCTAGCTCTAGGAATGTAAGCTCATGGCTTTTAGCAAGCAGGAGAAGCCTGTGGGCACTATGTTTGCCATGGCTGGGCCTGTGTTTGCGTGCTTGAGACTGTTAGAGCCCTTCACAAAGAATGACGGCCAAGCAAACTAACAAATGTCTGAAAATTATAGCAGTCAGAATGGTGCAGATAGTAGCACTGATAAGCAACATTACTGTTTATGTTTCAGATATGTCTAAATTATCTTCAATGTTTTAAGTTAAAATAAATAGATTGGATGGTTCAGGAACTAAAATGACCAAATGAATGGAACTTAACTTTGTTTAGATAGAAGGTATCTAGCCAGAGCAGTGAAAAATGAGCATAACTCATTTAAAGTAATAACTTTGTGATAACAGATGACTGCATAGGAGTTATAGTAATAAAAAATATATTTTTATAGTTATAGTTACAGTAATATAAAAACATCTTGGTAATATTCCACATCAATATTTGTTACAAATATAGTGGCTTGAAAAAACACTCATTTTCCCACAGCTTCTGAGGGTTGGAAGCCTGAACAGATGGATCATATGTTTAGATTTAGCTAGAGTTAGAATTTCTCGTGGCATCTTGACTGAAGGATAATCTACTTTGTTCTTCATACACTCATTCTTGAGCTTGTAGATAGCTTTAGATTTTGACTGGCCTACTGGTGGGGACCTAAAGAGACTTGCTTTGAGTACAAAAACATGGTTGCATACTTTCTTCAAGACAGCAAGGAAGAATCTAGAGTCAGAAAACTCTACAGTATTGTATATCATGTATTTGTGTGTATGTAATCACTTGTATTTCAAGTTGTCATCCTACCCGTACTGACAAAAGAGTATTAGTGCAGGGTCATTGTGGAACCCTATGGGTTTGTTTGCCACAGCTGGACATGACTGGACACTGCTGTGGAGTAGTCTATTGAGATAGTTGGTATGCCCTTGTCTCTCTTGACCTTTAGATAAAGGAGAATTATTTAGTTTACATGAGGTTCCAAAGTATTTAACTGTTTCTTCTCATGATTCTTCCCATTTCTTCTTAGTTTGTAAAATTTCTACAGTCTACCAATGCAAGTTTCTAGAAAGGCAGAAGCTAATGGGAAGACATTAAAATGGTGTTACTTTCTGTCAATCATATATTAATTTAATTTCACTCACTAAATGTCTTAGCTGTGGAGGTAATAAAAATATTCAGTTCTTCATAAAGACACAAAAGAAACATGTTATGGTCCTCTACCTGCTCAAATTTATTTAAGAAGGACAAATTAAGTGAGCAGATAAGAACCAAGGATGGGGAGCTTGCTGTGAGGCTTTGTCTACTAGTAATGTCAGAAGCTGCACTCCTACTGCCTAAACCATGAGGTGAACAAAGGCCACACCAAGAGACATGCCAAAGTAAATGGTGGCAGGTGTGTGTGTGTGTGTGTGTGTGTGTGTGTGTGTGTGTGTGTGTTGGGGTGGCATTTGGCCTCAACTGAGCACAAATAATTACAGACAATTATGGAATGCTGAGAGTGGGAGAATAAACCAATTGGTTATCTAATACCAAATGGTCAGACCTGAAAACATACATACAAGTTACATACAGACTGAATTTGTTGTGTGTGTGTATGTACATATATGTGTGCATATGCAAATAAATAAATATATTTATATATGCATGTAACATGTTATATTCACTCATATATATACATGCATGTAACAGTAATTACTGAAAAAAGAGGCCATGAATTTGAGAAGGATCAAGGATGGATACATGGGAGGCCTTGGAGGGAGGAAAGGAAAGGGAGAAATGGATTATTATAATCTCAAAAACATGTTGCTAGCATATCTTTAAGGTCTCATGTTAATGTCTATTACCTTTATTTTATATTTCGATTTTCCAGGCCCCCCCTCTCTCCCTGTGTGTGGTTTTTTGTTGTTGTTGTTTTATTTTTTTGCTTGTGTGTTGGTGCATGGGTGAGTAGTATGCATGTACTTATGGAAACCCAAGGTTGATGTTGGAAATCAAAGTCAGGGTCTCTAAACCCAGCCTACAGCTTATTTATATTACTAGCCTTGCTAGCCAGCTTGCTCTTGGGAGTTGTTAAAATTACGAGTTGCCTCACTCAGCTGGATTTAAGTGGCTTGTGAGGATCTGAACTTGGTCAAGCATCTTGGTCACATGCTTTTTAACAACTGAGAAACCCCACTTTAGACTTGAGAAAAGTGATACTCTATGTTTTGTCAACTTAAGTGCTTGTAGACATTAACTTATGTGGGGCACCTAATTCATGGCACTTTTCAATTGAGAAGAACAGAATTAGTTCTAATTAAGACTTTTTTTTTTGAGACAGAATTTCTCTGTATAGCCTGGGCTATCACTCTGTAGACCAGGCTGTGACCTCAAACTTAGAGATTCTCCTCCCTCTGACTCCTGAGTGCTGGGATTAAAAGCATGGCCACCACTGGCCTCTAATTAAGACGTTTTAACAAAAGAACTTACTGTAACATGGATGCTCTTTCACGTTATGATAGATACTGCAGCATCATTGTTTTCTGTCAGCATGGATTTAGTCTACGCAGTCTTAAATGGTTTGTTACGGTATATAGTCAACATAGAAAGGTATTTTTATAATGTAATTAGCCACTGAAATAATTTGAAAGACTTATTTAAAAGTGTATTAACTAATTTGTTTTATAACTATATTTCATTTCATGAGAAGTTAAATGTTCATATTAACTTTTCAGGTAAGTTAGCTAAGTTGAAGATTTGCACGTTTTTCTTATATACAGTTATCTACTCTCTTCCTTTATTGTGAGTGTCTTGATCCATTTGAGTATATATGAGAATCCTATCTACATGAGATCTCTACATAAGTGTATTTGGCTAGACAATCTATCTGAGTTACCTAATTATTTTTATTGTAGATCTCATACAAAGTGGCAAGCCTTGGTGGATGAATAAGACATCTGCTTTTCCTTCTTTATCACCAATTAATGGCACACATATTCATCGCAGACAGAGAAGATCCGTGAGCACTGAGAGATTTGTGGAGACACTAGTAGTCGCAGACAAAATGATGGTGGGCTACCATGGCCGTAAAGACATTGAGCATTATATTTTGAGTGTGATGAATATTGTAAGTTTGATCCCTCTATATTCTGTGTTACTAAGTAGTTTATTGTGTTTTATACTAAGGTAATGCATTTTTACTAAAATAAATAATGATAAAATTTTATTTGTATAAAGTGGTAAAAAATAAATTTGAAATATCATTTTAATTTGTTCTTGGGATTGAGTCTAGAACTTGTACATGTAAATACGTACCCATGGAATTAAACTGACTTTGTCTCCCCCATTTATTTATATAAGATATTTTTATACACTATATCACTGAAGACTCCACCTTCAAGAAGCTTTTCAGAGGATTTTAAGTAGTCTACAACAAGTATTTTCTCTTAGAGATGAAATGCATGCATCACAAAAATCTATAGTATGAGCTAACACTTCAAGTGCCTTAAATAAGACTTAACAACTCATTTTTAGGCATTCATATTAATTAAAAATGAACAATAAGAAGTAGGTATGGTGGCGGACACCTTTTATCCCAGCACTCAGGATGCAGAGGCAGGTGGATCACTGTGAGTTCGAGGCCAGCCTGGTCTACAAAGTAAGTCCAGGACAGCTAAGGCTACACAGAGAAACTCTGTCTCCAAAAACCAAAACCAAAACCAAAAACCAAAAACAAACAAACAAATAAAAAACCAAAAAAACCCACCCCAAACAAACCCAAACAAACAAAAAAAAACAAAAACAAAAAACCCCTCTACACCATAAAGTCATAAAAATTGCATTTTATCATTTTAGAAATTCAAAATATTATCCAATTCTTTTTGTCTGACTTTTTGTCTTTTCTTATTTTCTGGAGGTCAGGTTGCCAAACTTTACCGTGACTCCAGTCTAGGAAACGTTGTGAATATTATAGTGGCTCGCTTAATTGTTCTCACAGAAGATCAGGTAAGAATGAATTAGTTTATATATCAAAGGTCTTAGACTATGGGATTATCATTATGAACAGATATATTTCTTTGTTACTTCTCCTAGCAAGTTCTAGTTAAACATTTTTACCTCTAAAATTTAATTTTATGTAATATTGAGATATTACATGCATTATTAAGGCGTTTACTGCATATATACATATGTGCTACATGTTTCAGAATTAAGGATGAGCATTTTATTCATATGGTTTACATGGTAATAATGGTTATGGTTGATTTTTATATGCTGATGATCTCAGATATGTTCAGGTTGGAACTGGAAGGAAAGTCTGTTCAGTAATAAATTAAATGAACCCTAGGCCAGATGTTGTGGAGATAAAAATCGGCAAGAGATTATTCCTAGAAACCACTGCTTCTAATTATAGTCCCACTTTAGTTTTCAAGTTTTGACAACTGACCTTAGTAATTTGTTTGGAACATTTCTGGTATGCATGTTGTATTGCAGCCAAACTTGGAGATAAACCATCATGCAGACAAGTCCCTCGATAGCTTCTGTAAATGGCAGAAATCCATTCTCTCCCACCAAAGTGATGGAAACACCATTCCAGAAAATGGGATTGCCCACCACGATAATGCAGTTCTTATTACTAGGTATGGTTTGTTGCAAGTATTTTTCCTTTGCTTGTTGTGTTTGCTTGCTTTTGTAACCTTGTTTGTTTTTATCTAAAGCCTCATTCAGGTGATGAGTATAGAAAGAGCAAAGTGGTAATTTATTTTTTATTACTGTGAAAGAATATAATCTAATATTAATGTGCTTGCATCAGATGAGCTAAATTAAAAACAATAATTATGAATTAACTTAGGATAAATAACTTTTACCCTTATAAGCCCTATTTGTGATGTTTAGTTGAAAGCACAGACATCATTTGTTAATTAAACACAATCTTGCTTTTTGTAAAGCAAGATTTAAAAGTATGAGAAATAAGTTGTCACTTTTGGTTACAAGATCTAATAACTATTCCTGTGTATTTCTAGTTGTTTTAATTTATGTTAATTTACTAAAAGAGAGGAGGAGATTGGTGGTCTATTTAATTACATTATTTAAGTCAAGCATTTAAATTAAAAGGAACAGGTCCAGTGCTGGAGAGACAGCTCAGTGGTGATGAGCCTGTGGTGCTCTTGGAAACGGCCCAGTTCCGCTCCCAGCACCCACATTGGGCTCTCACAAGTGCCTGTAGCTACAATTCTGGAGAATCTGATACGTTCTGTGGCTACTGATACACAAATTGCATACATTCACACACATATGCATAAATTTAAAAAATTTATACAATTATATTTATAAAATATAAAAAAATCTAAACATTTCTAAGAAGGAGATTTATCATATTGTTTATAAATTTTCTCTCTCAAGAAAAGTCATTACTCCCTAATAAGCAAATGAAGTTGCTCACTGCTTTCTAGTTTTACAAGGGTCTTTATATTTATTCGCCTACAGCTCTATGGGGTGTATTGTTGGGAATTTTTGCATGTTAGATATAAAGAAACTTGCCTAGTGGGGTGATGCACGCCTGTAATCCCAGCACTCGAGAGGCAGAGGCAGGCAGATTGCTGTGAATCCGGGACTGCCAAAGCTGCACACAGAGATACCCTGTCTCAAAAAACCAAAAACCAAACCAAACCAAAACAAAACAAACCCCCCTCAAAACCAAAAACAAACAAAACAAAACAAAACAAACCAGAAACCTTAGTTCAAAATAGTTAAATTAGTTTCCTAAAATCATTCAACTTATAAATGAAAGAAGACTTCATCTCTGGTAATACCGTCTTATTTTCACTGTCATATATGCCTTAATACCTTTCCATTTTAGCTTTAGAGCTAGGGTGTTGCTGTGGTGCTCAGGCTGACTTCTAGAACAAAGGCTCCGGCTCTCCTCCTGCCTTAGCCTCCCAAAATAGTTAGGACTGCCGGTGTCACACTTTGCTTTAACTTATTTATACCCTGATCATGATTGGGTAGAAACATTATGCTTTAATAATCCCAGTATAATAATTTTGGCCACTTACCAGTATTTACAAATATAAGACAAAATATATTCACAGTAAGGAACAGTCAGCAAATGGAAACATCATTCTGTCTTGGCTGAGCAAGATAGCTTTGTTATTTTATTTCTTTTCATTTTTGAGAATATATTTAACACATGCATGATCTGTGGCAGGTTTCTAAGGAGGGAGTATAAAGAAAAGAGGCTCAGAATCTTTACACTCAGTATGATATTGCGATTTAACTTTAAATCTGTTAATTGAACCATGAAGTTTCCAAGTACTAAAATCTTGAAAATTTTATCATATGTTGGCTGAATAAAGCTAGATCTTATGGTTCTTTATACATGTGCTGTTAGAGCTGTCTGATCAGTTCTCTAATTCCTCAGAGGATTGACACCTGAAAGGCGCCCAAATATGCTTAAGAAATTAAAAGTATACTAGGAATTATGCGAATATAGAAACGTTTCATTGACCAAAGTAACTCCCCACCAAGCATTTTACTGAATGAACCCTCTTCACATAATACAAAAGGCATTCTCGTAACCTCTATTACCTCAGCCAGTATAGACTGATATGAGATCTGAGCTCTGCCTTCTCCCGTTAAAGCCTGAGGGCATTTCTAATACTAGTATGACTGGCCACCAGAGACAACGGAGCAGAGAACGTTATGTTCAAGCCTCAGACATCAAAAAGCCACTCAAAGTAGCCTACGCAGCCAAGAACTCAACAGAAAAGTAGGAAACAATCTGAGCAAATTCAGAGTTGAGTGTTTTAGCCAAAACTGAGTGATGAATTGCTCAAATCTGTTTCCTACTTAAATACTTATGAATCTGTAGCCTTGATGTAACATCATTTGCTCAAGAATATAAAAATACAGTGCAAATATATTGAAATTGTATAGTTGTACATATATATATATATATATTCATGTATGGAATTCTTTAAATTTTACTAAAAGTAACATCATGATTTAAGTATATATTCATTTATAATGCTCAATCCCTCACTGGAAAAAAAACCCTAAATAATAAAGATGACAATTATCTCATTTTGATTATGCATTTTCTGGCCCAGGTAAATAGCCTAACATCACCTTGAGGCTTTAAGAGAGAATTCCACACCTGATTTTATATTAAGGTTGAAACTCATTTCATATAACTGTCCCACTCAGAGTTGTAACTCCAACCATTTGTTGGTAAGAGCGTGATTTATGTTTGTTTGAAATGTCAGCTCACTAGGGGGAATGTTGTAATGCAATTGTCAAGGATTACAAAAGAAAAATGGGTGATATTTTTATCTCCACAAAACCATATTTGTTCCAAGAACTTAAATTTTTTTTGTTGTTGTTGGCTTTTTTTGTTTCTGTTTTGTTTTTGTTTGGTTTTTAGAGACAGGATTTCTCTGTGTGTATCCCTGGCTGTCCTGGACTCGCTATGTAGACCAGGATGGCCTCAGACTCACAGGAATTTACCTGCCTCTGCTACCCGAGTGCTGGGATTAAAGGCGTGTACCACCAGGCCTGGCTCCAACTTAAATGTTTTAAGCACAAAGTCATTTGGAACTTTTGTCACTTAGGCAGCAATAGCTACCTTTGAGGTCTGTTTAAAAATGATATTTTATTTGTTGAATTTTAAGCTGTACCCTGCAAAGTTATTCAGTTACCGACTAGACAAAAAAAAAAAAGTTCAACCTTTGATATTGTAACACTGTTGTCATCAACAAAGTCCTCCCTTGAGAACTGAGCAATCCAGCTTAAAAAAAAATCACAAAACTGTCTTATACTGTTTTAGTAAGTGTACAATTTTGTGTTAGGTCAGGCCACATTTATAGGTATCCTAAGCTACACGCAGTCCACTGGCTCTGAGCTGAATGCACCAGTAAGTTAGTATAGATTTGTTTTATCTGGCATCAGTAATACTAAAACCAACAAAGAACCCACCAAATTACTTATATGTTCTATTTTTAAATACATATATGTGTTTTACATGTAAACATGTGTGTCTTGGTCTCTTGATCATTGTTCTATTTCTGTGAAGGGACACCATGACCAAGGCAAATCTTACGAAAGAAAACATTTAACTGGGCCTGGCTTAGAGTTTCAAAGGTCTAGTCCATGAGTATAAAGCAGAGGAGCATGGCAGCATGCAGGAAAGCAGTGGAGCATCCCTGAGAGCTGCATCCTGACCTGTAGGCAGAGAAGGCAACACTGGGCCTGGCATGGGCCTTTAAGATCTCAGAGCATGCCCACAGCCCACCCCCAGTGACACACTTCCTTCAACAAGGCCACACCTATTCCAACAAGGCCACACCTTGTTATCCTTCTCAAATGTTGCCACTTCCTGGTGACTAAGTAGTCAGATATATGAGCCTGTGGGGGCCATTCCAATTCAAACAACCACAGTATGTATCTGTAGTACTTTATAGACACTATAATTAATAATATACCTGTTGTCACTACTTAGACTTATAAAGGCTTCACATGTAGCTTCATCTCATTTCCTAAAATGATATTCAGCTTCTTCTCTATGATACACTATCACTGAATACCACTTGGCTAGTGCAGTCATGTTTAGATGTGGGGAAATGGGGCGACGTTTTTATGTATTCTATTCTACAGGTTATATTTTATGTATGTAATTTTAAGTATAACAGTTGCCTCTATTTATGTCCATGTACCTACCACATGTGTGCCCATGCAGGCCAGAAGATGGAAAGGATCTATTTGTACTGGAGGTGTGAGCTGCCATGTGGGTGCTGGGAATTGATCCTTGGTCTTCTGAAGGAGCAGCCAGTACTCTAAACTGATAAGCCACCTCTCCAGCCATATAATTATATTTTAAGTAAACAGTAATTGTAAAACAGAAACCAAGAGTAGTCTTTATTTTTTTTTTTATCTAAGCTCTTAGAATAATTAACATTTAAGTAGCATATGACTAAGTCAATAAGTGATTAACCTTTTTTTTTTTTTACCAGAAACTCTTGAAACTCAGATTAGAGGGCAGGGTAGGACTGTGCATACACAGTTTACTTGCTAAAATTCTTTTAATTGTTTTTTATTACATTTTGCCTTTTATAAATTTACTTTTGACGTGTGTATAAGTTGTGGAATGTTTAAACCAAATGTAATCTTGATGTGAATTATCTTACATACTTCATTAATATACATTTTCACAAACTGCAAATTAACAGCTGCTTAGGAATAAAACCTTGCTAGTTGACATATTATTTATCTTTCATTTCCACACAAACGGAAAATAGTAATCATAAGCTTAAAGTCAAGCCAACTTCTGAATTTATGTTGTGGTCAAATCTTTAAGAAATAGTTTGAAATCCAGTAGAAAGCTAGTGATGTAGAGTGTACCACTGTCAATATTATCAGTACAAACAAATTTGTATGGTTTTTGGCTTTCTCTTCTACAATGTATTGGAATCAGTTTTTGTTTTTTGCATTTTAAGATATTAACACATTACTGTTATATATTTAGAATGCTTAAGTTTGTTGCATGGAAACAATTTTGAGATGTAATTTGCCCATTTAAAGGAAAATTCAGTGGCTTTTGTGTACCTGTGCATAATGTTATGGTACCATCACTGTAATTAATTTTAGAATACTGTGTTATTTCCAAAGGAAGACAAGCCCATTTCCCAGGCCAACCTGGACCAGCCCCAGACAACAGCTAATCTGACATCTCTATACATGTTAGCCCATTCTGGACTTTTCATAGAGTTAATTTATCTATGATGTACCATGTATTAACATTATATTCCTCTTATTAGCCTAAAACCAATGTACCAAACTTAAGAATCCCTTTTGTTCATTAGGCTATTTTTCTATTTCTTTTAAATAATTTATTTTTTATTTATGTATATGTGTGTGGACCTGAGTGTGAGTACTACTTGTGCACAGGTACTTTCTGAAAACAGAAGAGGCATTGGGGCTTGGATCCCCTGGAATTGGAGTTATAGCTAATTGTAAGCTGCCTGAAGTGGGTCTTGGGAACTGAACCCGGGTCCTCTGCAAAAGCAGCAAGTGCTCTTACCTATGAGTCATCTCTCCAGCCCTCTTTATTAGGCTATTTTTCAATTAATATACTTTTATTACTTTTTATTAGTGAAAAGCCTAGGACTTATAAGTACATCTTAAAGTATAGATGCAAAATTGCACAGTAAGTCATAATTTGGTCTTTAGTTAAAATTGGTGTATTTATCCTCTTAAGGAGTCATGAGTGTTTACTTTGGTTCTCCTAGAGGAATTTCTGAAGTAACTCAACTGTATAAAAGTTCAAAAATAAGCCGGGCGTGGTGGTGTATGCCTTTAATCCCAGCACTCGGGAGGCAGAGGCAGGCGGATCGCTGTGAGTTCGAGGCCAGCCTGGACTACAAAGTGAGTCCAGGACGGCCAAGGCTACACAGAGAAACCCTGTCTCGAAAAACCAAAAAAAAAAAAAAAAAGTTCAAAAATAGCTATAAAATGGTTTTAATAGAGCTTGGTCTATAATGTTAGATTTGAACACATTTTAAAAATATATCTGTCTGGATTGAATACCTGCTTCAGGATGAAATGTGAGGATAGACAGACAAAGGGGAGATTAATGCTGACACATTAACATTTAATTCAAAAGAATTCAAAATTCTCTTGGAAATCATAAATATTAAGTATCTTATAACTTACTGTCATTAAGGGATACGTTAGGTATAAGGACAACATATGAGTTTTGAATTCAGATTATAGGAGGTTGGTTTTGCTGTGTGGGTGTTTTGAAGCACATAGTCTTCTACCTCAGTGGTCTTACCACCCCTGCCATCCTCTCCTCTCCTAGGTCTTTTCCTTTTGTCCATGCTTTATTGGTTCTTTACTCAAAACTGTATACAGTCAGCTTTCTTTCCAGTCTAGGACTATGGCAAACTACAATGACTAATTTCTTGTATAACAGGGCCTTTTAAGAGTGAAAGTAGGAGGAGGGTGGTGGTGGTGGTGCATGCCTCTAATCCCAGCACTTGGGAGGCAGAGACAGGCAGATCTCTGGGAGTTCAAGGCCAATCTGGTCTACAGAGCAAGTTCCAGAACTACACAGAGAAACCCTGTCTCAAACAACAACAATAAAAGAGTGAAAGTAGGAGGCAGGTGGTGGCAGCAGTTCATGCCTCTAATACCAGCCCTTGAGAGGCAGAGGAAAGCAGATCTCTCTGAGTTCAAGGCCAACCTGGTCTACAGAGAAACTTCCAGGACTACACAGAGAAATCTTGTCTGGAAAGACAACAACAAGAATAAAATAATGAAAGTAGGTATTATTCACAGTTAGGCCGAGGATACAGGTGCAAACAAGCACCTGGAAAAACAGACATTGCCTATATTCATGACATTTTAAACATTTTAAAAAACAGTAACTTCAGAATAGGCATTTGTTTTATGGTTGTACCAATGCATATGCGAATAAATATGCTTATTACATGCCATATATTTAAAGGTTTTAAATAGCTAAACCTTACTGCATAAATTAGATACTGCTGCTATCCCATTTTTGATCAAGATGCTGATGAATAGAAAAGTTAAATGAAGGCTCACAATAGAAAGTGAGGTTTAAAACAAACTGTGTAATATGCTTGCAGAGTTTTTGTTAACAGACTTAACAGAGTAGTTAAGCCAAAATAAGTATCTACTTTAATATTATTGACACCTGTGGTGGGTAGGGATCTAAGATGGCCCCAGTGAATTTCACCTTTTGATATTAATTAAAAAATATTTATGTGTGTGGATGTTTGGTTTGGATGTATGTATGTACTTCATGCCTGCAGAGTCCTGAAGAGGGCATCAGACCCCTTGGAACTGGTGATATAGGACATATTAGCTGTATCATGTGGGTGCTGGCAATTGAACCTGGGTCCTCTGAAAGAGAAGCAAGTGCTGTTAGCCACTGAACCATCCTCTCAGTTTCCATCTTGGTATTTTTGACCCTATGTGACCCCTCTCTTTGAGCATATGTTGAATAATAAACGTGTAAATGTTAGAGGCGTTTCCCAGTAGAGACACTGCAGCTCTGAAGGGGAAGTGGCACCTGAAGGGAAAGGTGTCCTGGCACCCAGGAGCCATGGAATACCACAAAGTCATACCTCACAACAAACCTCTTACAAGAGATTTATTGGGACAGACACAAGAGAGTGTCTTCCCTTGCTCTGGCAAGAAGCAGTGAAAAAATGGGCAGGAGACAGGCTTCTATAGGGTCTATTGTGAGGCAGAACTGTCCAGGGTGGCCTGGGATTGGAGGGATTTTGTGGCCTGATCTTGGGGCAAGCTCAGGGACTGGTGGAATTTTGTGGTCAGATCTTGATCTTTTTATTCTGCGGGATAAGGCCTACATTTTGCATTTTCACTGTTTTTACATGTTTGGTCATATTTTCCATGTTATTTACCTTAAATGATATTATCACTAAATTTTCATTTTAATTCGTTAATATTGTGTGTTGTTTTGATATTCTGTAATCTCACTACTTATTTGCTAGTTTTGGTAGCTTTGTGTTGTAAATGTGTTGTTTGTGCTTTGAGACCGAGTACCATTATGGGATCTTGAAATGTAGCCCACTGCCTCTCTACCTCCATTACAACCGTGGACCAGTTTTAGTGGTTCTCAGTTGTCAGTTTCTCTTAGTCAGAGCGAGATAGATCTATATGTTACTGACTTTTGGAAAGTTGCTATATGGAAAGTCTAGTATGTGATCAGTCTAACGTTCTGAGAATGGTATATATTATAATATTTATATGTAGAGTTTTTTTTTATTTGTCCACCATATTACATTTGTTCTGTTTGTTGTTGTTCAAGTGTTTCTTGTTTTTATGGATATGTGGCATGTGAATTGAAAGATGTATTTTCAAACATGTTACTATTTTGGATTCATCTTTATTCTTTTTTTTTTTTTTTTTCAAAATTTGCTGTAAAGAGTTGAGAATATTTTAGTTATTTGGACACAAATTTATAATTACCTATTTGGCATGCTAAGGACTCTTCCTTGTTTGTAACATTTTTCTTTTCTATTTATAGCTTGTCTTTTAAGGTATATTTGTTGGATATATTTATATAGGCTTTGATTTATAACACTATTTTAGACACGCATTTAGAAAATAGCAGGTATTTAGAAGAGTTACTTCTTTATTCTTTCGTGCATCAGTCTTTCAGACAGTACATGTTTGTACTGTCTATATTTAGTGTGGTTTTTATTGTTTGAGGAAGGCTTCTGGCCTCTTATTTTCCTAGCTATGTATGCCCTTTAGTTATGATGTGACTTATATATCTTTGGATTTATATCTTTGATCAGTATTTGGATATCATATATATATATATATATATTATATTTGTAATTATAGCTTTTCACTTTTCTCCTGTGCCTACAGTTCTCTTGTATTATACATATATAATATATATAATAAACAGTGTATACGTTGTTAATTCTCTTTTCAGGTGTAATTAATCTATATTTTATGCACTCACTGAGTTCTTGTAAAATTATATCTAATTTATTTTAGAAGGCTTTTCTCAAGTCTTCCTAACCACTTGTATTTTTTCTTTGCTCTTAGAATTTCATTTTAAAATTTAACATTTTGGGCTGGGGGAGATAGTTTGTCAATAAAGTGCCTGCTGTGTAAGCTTCAAGACCTGAGTTTGATCACTACAACCCGTGTGAAAAAGCTGGGTGTGGTAGGCACACTACTAATTCTAACATTAGAGACAGAGAGAGTGCTCACTGACCAGCTAGTCTTGCTCTAGAGGAATTAAATTCAAAATGGAACAGTCAAAAGTGCTAGGGAATGAAATCTGAAATGCAGTCAAAATTAAGTTCTTGAAGTAGACATAGAAACGATAGAGCAATGCAAACAGTATAGTTAGGAACTCAAAATAAAGGCAATGAAACAATTGTTTAATTAAATGTTCTGTTTACTTTTTCTTTTCCTACAGAATTGATTTGAGGTTTTTGTGTCCATGTATACCTTTTTCTCTCTTAATAAGCCATTTTGTGACTATGGATGCTACTTTATTGTTTAGTTGATCTATTCCTATATTTTCAAAATCTATTCATAGAACTCAGTTTTTTAAACTTACTAATTTTATGTGGATGAATGTCTGTCCTGCATATTAGTAAATGCACTATGTATGTGCCTAGTGCCTATGAAGATCACAAGAGGGGTCCAGATGCCTTGGAACTAGAATCACAAATTATTGTGAGCCACTGTGTGGGGGATGGGAACAGAGCATTGGTCCTCTCTAAGAGCCCCCGTGTGGGGGATGGGGACAAAGCACTGGTCCTCTCTAAGAGCCCCCGTGTGGGGGATGGGAACAGAGCACTGGTCCTCTCTAAGAGCCCCCGTGTGGGGGATGGGGACAGAGCATTGGTCCTCTCTAAGAGCCCCCGTGTGGGGGATGGGGACAGAGCACTGGTCCTCTCTAAGAGCCCCCGTGTGGGGGATGGGAACAGAGCACTGGTCCTCTCTAAGAGCCCCCGTGTGGGGGATGGGGACAGAGCACTGGTCCTCTCTAAGAGCAACAAGTGCTCTAACAGAGTCATTCCTCCAGCCCCGAGTTCTCGGAACTTTAACTTGAAATGCAACAGTAGTGAAAAACATGTCCCTCCAACTAGGAAATGTAGAATCCACTTAAATATTTCTGGATTGTTATGGTAAGGCTGAGAGACTTTGTTAACTTTACATATCTTTCTCCAATTGTCTACTACAGTATATAAGCTAGCTTGTGAATTTCCAAACTTATAAATAATTCATTTGGTTCATAAGTTAATGAGATTCAAAATGTACTTAGTATTTAAATTTTGATTTTCCAACTAAAACTCATTAAATTGGTTGGTCCATGAATTCTACAGTAGATATTTTGGAGAACAGAAGGTTTCAAAGAGATCTGTTGACTTCTTCTTTCCTATTTAAAAGTAAGAAACATTTATACTTTTTTTGTGTGTTTGTGGTATATGCAAGTAGAGGCCATAGGTTAATGTTGGTTGTGTTTTTCAATTATTCCTCACCGTATTTATTTATCTTTTACTCTTTTGACTTCACATAAAGAGCGCTACAGTAAAGAAAGATGAGATAGGAAAATGTCCAGATTCTTGTTGTGTAACAGTAAAAACCCATACAAGGGTTAAGAACCAGGGGAAGAAACATATGCAATTTTTTTTATAAATAAAAACTACAGTGGCTAAGTTAGCAGTTCTCACTGAACGTCAAAGATGATGCCGTATGTGGGAAATCGGGTTTCTTGCTTATTGTTTGGTTTGTGACTTAGCACTTGAGCCTTTCGGCTACTTCACTTTAGACAGTGCTGCTCAATGTATGCAAGAGGGGAAAGGATGTATCATTACTTGATCCCACCAGTCTTCTTGTGGGAGTTTTGCTCCCAAAGAAGTAAAAATGTATTTTTATGCAGGCATTCATTGTAACAGTTCCTATCATGGCACCAAACCTGAGAAACCCTGGGTGAGCATTATTGAACTCGGGGGTTACAGTGTATACCCCATGTCAAGTCCAGCTACTGGTTCTCAGTAAGCCAAGCCAAGGAGCCACATTAACAGTGGGAAGCAGAAAATCATATGAGGAGCAGGGCACAGGAATCCAGCACACTCCTCAAGTCCATCTCTGGAGTCCAGAAGTGAGACCAAAGTTTGAACAGAGGCCCAAAGATATGCATGTCTGAGTAGTCTTAGTCATGGGGTGGTCCTGCCTACCATTGACCCATTATAATTTGGGTTGCAGTCTCATCCTGTGAGGTGGTCTGACAAGTTGTTGAAACTGTTTGTGTCTTTTTCTGAGAGACATGTCCGCCTTCTGGCTGATATCCATCTCTTGGGTGTGGATCCATCCCTTGAGATGACCTGGGAAATTCCTGTTTCCTTGGGGTCCATTTATCTAAAGGATAGATTGTGAGACATGGTAGATTTTTAGAATATCTTCATTTATGCAATGTCAGCTACGTCTCCCCACTTTTGGTTTTAGTACCCCAATCCTGAGGTAGGATTTGTCTATGTCTAAAACAAATGCAAGCTAGTCTAAGGTGGCTATGTATATGTACCATTTTTCTAAAATCTCTTGGCATTTAGTTACTTTTAGGAGATGGCACAGCAACTCCATCTCGTTGGTTTGAGACGGGGCCTTTGCATGAAACCGAGGGCTGGCCTCAAGCTTACCTTCCTGTGTCAGCTTCTCAGCTGTGGGGTTACAGGCAAGTGCTATCATAGCCAACACGACTTTATTTCAGTTCTGACCACTTCTCCTCTTCTCTCTGCCATCTGCTCACCTCAAGGTTTTGAGACAGGGTCTTTCACTGAGTGGCTGAGTAGACATCCAGACCTTTCTTTGTCTCACTATGACTGGGGTTAAAGACATGTAACCCATGCCTGAAGTTTTAACTGGAACTCTGGTCCTCAGGCTTACATGGCAAATGCTTCACTGACTAAGCCATCTCCCCTACCCAACTTATTCTCTTTACATTGATATAAGTTCCAAAGTACAGCTTTCCTTGCTTGATTATATTGCATTAGATACTTTCCTATTGCTGTGATAAAACACTGTGACCAAGGCAAGTGACCAAAGGAAGGGTTTATTTGGACTTATGGGATAAGGAATCTGAGGAATAAAAGCCCATCGCCATCATGACAGGACAGCGTGGTGGCAGGCAGGTATGCCAGGAATAACTTAAAAGCTCACACCCCAAACCTCAAGCAGCATGTAGAGTGCTCACTGGGGATGGCACATGGCACTGAAGCCCCACAGGCTCCCTCTCCCCACAGTGGCATACTTCCTCCAGGAAGGGCACTCTTCCTAAGGCTCCCAAAGAGCTCCACCAACTGGGAAAAGTGTTCCATTGATGCAGGTTACAGGAGGCATTCTAATAGTGATACAAGGGGCAGCATGTACACTATGCTCTAAAAAGAAATGCAGCAAGAGCCTGAAAAATACGTTTTACTGTCTTAATATTGTATTGTTTTAGGTAAACACATAACAAGATAATTGCTGATCAACCACTTAGTTATTTTTTTAGTATTTTTAAAAATTTTATTAATTTATTCAGATTACAACTCAATTGTTATCCCATCACTTGTATCCTCCCGTTCCTCTCTCCCTCCTGCTTTCACCCTATTCCCTTTCCCTAGGTCTAAGACTGATCAGGACATCCTCCCCCACTATATGGTCACAGGCTATCAAGTCTCATCTTGGTAGCCTGCTTATTCTTTCTCTGGGTGCCACCAAGCCTCCCCACCAAGGGGAAGTGGTCAAATATGGAGCACCAGAGTTCATGTCAAAGTCAGTCCCCGCTCTCCACATAACTGTGGAGAATGCCCTGTCCATTGGGTAGATCAGAGTAGGGGTTTGACGTTTACTATTGTATTGTCCTTGGTTAGTGCAATAGTTTGAGCAGATACCGCCTCCCCCCCCCCCCTGCAACCCCTGGACCCCAATCCACCCAACGTGATGCTCTTCTTATAAGTTTCTAGGACTCTCTGGGTCCTTCTGTTTCCCCATCTCCTATATTTCTCTTACCTAGAATCTCAGTAGGAGGTCCTTACATCTATCCCAATCTCCTGGTAAGTGAAGACTTTCGTGGGACGTGCCTTTTGGGCTAGTGCCCAATTATAAGTGAGTATATACCATGTGAGTCTTTCTGTTTCTGGGTGAACTCACTCATTATGATCATCTCTAGCCCCATCCATTTGTCCACAAATTTCCAGATTTCCTTGTTTTTAATAGCTGAGTATTATTCCATAGTGCAAATGTAGCATAGTTTCTTTATCCATTCTTCAACTGAGGGGCATTTAGGCTGTTTCCTGGTTCTGGCTATTATGAAGAAGGCTGTTATGAACATCAATCACTTATTTCTTATATATGTTACTGCTTTTCAAAATGTTTAGGAGGGAATAAATTAGCTGAATAGTCATGATGTGATTGGTTCTTTTGGAATTTAAAGTGAAAAGAAATGCAAGAAAAATATTTTATCTTAAAAATAGACATTTTTGTATAAACTTTTGCTTTTAATTGCTATTAACAGCTGACGTTTTCAAATATTTAAATCTAAACATACCAAATTAAAAGAGAATAGTGTAGCTTTTTAATATAAAGATTATTTAAACCAGTATATTAGTTGAATTTTGTCTAAATGATGTTATTTGTTACTGTTTTAATTGGATAATCCAAACAGAATTTTTACTATGTTACCTAATACTTTTAAAATATTATTTATTTGAAATAGATTAATAGCTTAAGGACTTTTTCTTCCTGCTCTTATTACTTCTTATCTTCAATAGCCTTTGTTCTTTTAAATAATATTCAGAATTTAGATTAGAATTAAATTTCTAAGGAGCTGGACATATGTCTCAGTGGTCAAGAGCATTTGCTGCTCTCACAGAAGACTGGGCTTCTTCCCAGAAGCTACATCAGGGGCTCCCAGGTGCCTGTAATTCCTGCTTCTGGAGAGCTGGCACACTTATCTTTGCAGGCACCTGCACATAAGGCACACAGAGATACAGGTACATTTTTAAGAAAAATTAGATTCCATAATCCTTTATTAGCTCACTTTCTAGCTTCTCTCATCTGTTATAATAAATTCTGTTACTCTGAAGAAGATTCCCTTTAGTAACTAGGATTAGAAGTCATACAAAATCCACTTGTCAAAATGTGTAATCTGGCAGTTCTATCATATGCATAAAGATGTACAACCATCACCACAGTATAGAGTTGTGAAGAGAAGATTTATTAGAGGAGTTGGATGACATGATTATGGTCTGAGAAATCGTGGGAGAGGCTGTCTGCACTGGAAGGCCTGGATGGTCCCAACAGTCTCAGAAGTTGAGAAACAGGTAGTGTGCCTTTCACGCTGCAGCAGGAGGCCTGGGTGCTCGGACAGCTAGTGATGTTAAAGGCCAGAGTTCAAGAGGCTAACTGCACGGGCTTCTGATGTGTACGCACAGGAGAAGCCCGCTGATCAGTCCCAGCAAGAGAGGAAGTCACCGTTCCGTTCTGTCCAGGTCCTATTTTTTTTTATTATTAATTTATTCTTGTTACATCTCAATGGTTATCCCATCCCTTGTATCCTCCCATTCTTCCCTCCCTCCCATTTTCCCCTTATTCCCCTCCCCTATGACTGTTCCTGAGGCCCTATTTTGTTGGCTGATTCCTGTCTACATTTAGGGCAGATCTTTCTTCAGTCCATTTCACCATAAGAACAATTCCTCTGGAAACATATCCCACTGATATGTTCCTAACCAATTTATACCTAAACTTAGCCATCTAATTTATGAACATTTCTATTGTCCATGAAAATGCTTTGTACCAATTAGTAATCATTTTCTCTTGTCCTCAGTGTTAGCGAGGCACAATAAAAGGACTGATTGAACTACTCCATGAGCAGAAAAGATGGTTTCTTTGAGGACAAAGTGCTGGGTTGACTCAGAGAGTAGAGAACAGCGCCTTGGCAGGAAAAGCCTTGCCGGTTTTTTTGTTTTCTTTCTTTCTTTCTTTCTTTCTTTCTTTCTTTCTTTCTTTCTTTCTTTCTTTCTTTCTTTCTTTCTTTCTTTCTTTTAAGGCAGGCAGCAGCAGAAGGTGGCATGGGGCCCAGATCTGTCTGGGAGTTAGGTGGGAACTTGTACAGTCTTATTCAGGGTTAATACGGAACTAGATGCAATTTCCCATAGGTAGTTGGTCTTGGAGGATGAGAAGGGAACAGAAGTAGTGGCTTTTCTGACAAATAAGAACCTGTGTTATGATATTTCTGAGGAATACTGAGTTTAGGTTTCTGTTTACCTGGTAAGAATCTTTCTGTTTGTCTGTTTTAAAAAATCCAACCTGTTCCATCGTCTTAGGACATGGTCAGCAGCACTGCCATTTTGGGGCCTGCTTTGTGACCTACCACTGCACTAGATTGCCAGTTGTCTATGTGTTTCTTTAGAGATATGCTTATTCTGGACATTTCATATAAATGAAAGAATATATGGCCTTGTGTTTGACTTGTTTGTTGTAGTATAATGCTTTCAGTGTTCTGAATTAGCTCTTGGTTCCTTTTTATGACTGAATGACTCTCTCTTAGATGGATACATTTTAATTGAATCTTCAAAGTGAGCTTTTAAGTTTTCTTTTTATGGCTATTTTGAATGATGCTAATATAAATAATGTTAATGTGTATTTTTGTGCTCATGTATGTTTTAAATTCTCCTGAATATATACATAGGCATGGGTTTTCTGAGTCACATGGTAACTATTTAGTCTTGTGAAGGGTTGGGAAGTTATTTTCTGGAGCGGCTATATCATTTTAGTATCCGTACTTACAGTGGATTTGGGCTCTGATTCATTAGCACTGGCCATTGTCCTTTATTTTTATTATGATCATATAGTTTGTGGGGGAGGTATCTTATTGTGATACTGACTTCATATACTGTGCTATTATTTTGACTTTATTTTTATGTGCCCATTGGCCATTAGTGTATCTTCAGAGAAATTTTATCTAAATCCCTTATTCATTTCTTACTTATTTGCCTTTTTATTATTTGTTGTTTTATAGTAGCTTTTTAGCCTTTTATGATTCTATATGAAATTGGTGATTTGCAAATAGTTTTTTGATTTTGTGTGTGTGTGTGTGTGTGAGTGTACGCTTAGATTTTGAACTTTCTATGCTAGGCAACTGCTTTACTACTGAGGTATATACCACTGGCCCTTTTGGATGTTAATGTGTTTTGATTCACAAAACTTTTTACTTCCAATGAACTACAAAGTACTTTTCTTTTGTCTTTTATGTTTTTAGTGGCATATCTAAGAAACTCACCAGTTAAAATTTATTGCTGTTTTTGTTGTTGTTGTTGATTTTGGTAAGGATTTTTATTTGCTTTTTAGTTTGCTTATACATCTTTTGCTTATTTTAAAGTGAAATTTATGTATGATGTGGACAGGGAAAAGCTCTTTTTGTCCTGTATAAAACACATTTCCACAACTTTTGCCTTTAATAATACCTTTAATAACTGCGCTTGGGCTAGTTTTTGCCCATTCTGGATCATCACAAAACTTTCTGAGGTTCGGGTCGCATTCCAAGTAGTGTTACTAACGTTTTTGTCCATTGTCCATAGGAAATTAACAGAAACTTCACAGTGTTATTTACTTTTCATAGTCTAATGTAGTGGGGAAAATCTTTCTCTTAACCCTCTTAAAGTCCTGAATTAGGTCTGAAAATTAAGTTGAAACAGACAAAGGAAGAGAAGAAAACTAGACAAATTTATTTGATGAGATTTTATGTGATATGAGAGTCAGAAGGAAATAAAGACCTAAAGAAATGTGGTTTTTTTTCTGATTTTCTTTTTTTTTTTTTTAGTTTTATTGAAAATAGTTTTTTTTCTCACAGAATGTATCCTGATTATGGTTCCCCATCTCTCTGCTCTTCTCAATTCTACCCTGCCTCCTCGTGCGTCTAGATCCACTCCCTTTCTGTGTCTCATTAGAAAACAAACAGACTTCTAAGGGATAATAATTTAATAAGAAAAATAAACTAACTATTTTTATTTAAAAATGAAGTCAGAATTAGACAAAACAAACAAAAAGAGGGAAAAAGGCCAAGAGAAGACACGAGAATCAGAGAGCTATTCATTCACACATTCAGGAATCCCATTAAAACCACTAAACTGGAAGCCATGTTACATAAGCAGAGGAGCTGGTGCAGACCTGTGTGTGCCGCCTCAGTCTCTGTGAGTCCATGTGGTTTTGATCATGCTGATTTAGAGGACCTTTTTCCCTTAGTGTTCTCCATCCTTTCTGGCTCTTGTACACTTTCTCCCTCCCTCCTCTTGCTCAGGGTTCCTTGAGCCCCGAGGGGAGGGATTTGATGGAGATATCCCAATTAATGCTAAGTCTTTCAAGGTTTCTCACTCAGCGTAACGTCTTGACGTCTTGACTGTGGGTCTCTGTATTTGTTCCCGTTTGCTGTAGAAGGAAGCTTCTCTGATGAGGGATGAGTAAGGCACTGACCTATGAGTATAGCAGAATGTCATTAGGAATCATTTTATTGTTTTGTTTGTTTTTGTTTTAGAACAGTGAGTAGTATTTGGTTTTTGTCCTAGGTTCCCGAGCTGTCCAGTCTCAGGTTCTTAGTCACCCAGGCAGTGTCGACTATGAGTTCCACTCCTGGAGTGGATGCCAAATCAAATCACACATTGGCTGTGCCGCACACTTTGTTCCCTTAGCATATCTTGCAGGCTGGATAGCTTTGCAGACTAAAGAGCTTGTGGCTGGGTTTGTATTTGTGCTTCTTTTTTGGTAACATGCAGACACTGTACCACAGACACTAGAACAGTAAGGCTGAGGCTCTGTGTAGGCACCAGCTCAACTTCCCTATGTTGGATGAGCTGTGCAGGTGTTGTCTTGCTCAGTTTGTGGAGAGCACCTGATAGTCTTGGCAATAGCCAGGATTTTTTGTGGATTCCCAGGAGACCCCTTTGGCCAACAACTCAATGTAACCCAATCCTGGTACTGAAATCTTCATTTGGTGACAAGAGCTGGCCTGTTGGGGCTCTGTTTCCCCCATTATTTGGTGACTTCATTCATATTGCCTTCAGATATGTATGTATATATTTGAGGAAGCTCCTACAGTATTAAATATTTATACTACCCTTTAATGGCCCTTTAATTTTAGCTGTTTCTCATGCAATCTGTCTGTTCCCCCTAAGCCCTCTACCTACCCACTTGATATTCCCATTCTAAATCCTCTATCCATAACTACCTATTCTGGTTCCTTTCCCTCTGTTTCTACAGATTGTAGCTTCGTTATCATTGACTTAAGGGCTAATATCTCTACATAAGCCAATATATTCATTGTTGTCTTTCTGAGTCTGGTGTTCCTCACTCAGGATGATTGTTTTCTAGTTCCATCCATTTATCTGTGAGTTTTATTTTTTAACATCTGAGTACTACTGCATTATGTAAATATAACACATTTTCTATATTCATTCTTAAGAAAGTCTTTAACCTGACATTTTTTATACCATTGGATGAGGTACATTGAATTGTCAAAGTATGTGATAAGTCATGGATGTTTGAGCTAAGAATAGTAAACTGGGGGAATCTTTTAAAAAAGATTTTATTTATTATTATGTATACAGTGCTCTGTCTGTATATACACCTGCAGGCCAGAAGAGCCTGTTGTAAGCCACCATGTGATTGCTGGGAATTGAACTTAGGAGCTCTAGAAGAACAGACAGTGCTCTTAACCGCTGAGCCATTTCTTAACTTGCAAGACTCATTCACTCTGGTCCCTCCCATCAGCCTTGTTCCTCTATCTGTAGAGATAGTGACATTCCTTTCTTGGGTATGTGGCACTTGAAGGTCTTATGACTTAACTCAGAGAAGGTGGCTAGAGAGTCTTATGTACCATAAAGTTCTCAGATGAACACATTCAATGTTTCAGTGCACTTTACTTGAGTTTTGTTTTTTATTTTTTTCTGTGAACCCACTCATTAGTATTTTGTATGTCTATTGATTAAATTATAACAAAAGACTCAGGAACTAGTGGACCCAAAAGAAATGTAATTGTTCAGAGAAGTAATAAACCAGGCCTAAAATACCGAATGACATATCAGCTTTCATTAGCCATCGTGATCACAGAAAAGATGGATTTTTTATTGATCCTTTGTTAATGATTAATATCATTCTTTTCACCTGTAAGCACAGGGTATATTTTTATTATAAAATGACTCTCACATCTTGTCATCAAGTACAAGTGCAGTTTTTGATGAGTTTAGAAACTGAAGATAGTAGATAAAAACAGTATTGGTATATAGAAGGAAATAGGGCATTATCTAATTTAATTGTATTGTCATATTTAAAATATTAACCGTTTATGGGATATTTGTAGATAATGTTGAAAAAATTTACTTTAAAAATTCCTGCCGTGCTTGTTAATTGAAAATGTTTTGAAAACCCAAGTAATGTATTGTCTTACTGAGGAAAATTTCCTGTGAAAATTGTGATTGATAGCGTATGTTAAGATTTGCAATTTTGCATGAGTATCATGCCAAGTTTTCCTTTCCTTGCTTTCCTGAAAGTAGAATGTCACGCAAAAATACAGGCTGACCACAGACTTTCTTTGGAGAAGCCATTGCCTTGTGAGAAAATGTCTAGCTGAGCTTTCCTCTAGCTCCAGCTTCCAATCCTTAGAGGGATGCCTGTTGCTAGGTCCTTAGAGGGATGCCTGTTGCTAGGGCCTTAGGCTACTTAGGAGAGGTGAGCAACTGAAGAGAAAGGTAAGTTCTTTTGGTGCTCCAGATAAGTAAGCTCATTACCACAAACATGGATTTTTGCTAAGTAGGTTGGAACTGTATATTAATAAATTACAAATGGTTAATAACTGCTCAACTAGTATTTATACAGGAATGCTATAGGAAATACTGTGGTACACGTAGGAATAGAATTGTAAACTATTATTAATAATTTTCAGTTACAAATAGTTCATTAGCAAGTAATATTATCAGTGACATTTTAAATCCAGTCACTTCAATTTTAAGTTTTCAGACAACATAGCATAATTTATGCAATTAGTTTTAATTATTACCAGAAATCAAATATGTTGTTTTCATAGGTAGTATTTTTTGTTTTGGCCTCAAATTTTAAGTAACTAAGAATCATATTGAAAGTATCTTCAATATGAAAAAACTATCACTTTATTGCTAAAGTAGATATATTCAAAATACTCTTTTCTAAAATTTAGTTCTATAGAAATATAATATTGATGTTGTGTGCCTGTAAATGTGTAAGGACCTTAAAACAGTTAAGAGTAATAAGTTTACTGCTTTGAAGATATGTATAGGGCATTGTCTCATTGTATGAATCATACATATTTAGTCAAATTTAGGATGTATGTATGTGTATGGGTAGGTATATGTGTATATACTGTATGCATGCTTGTGTGTGTATAGTCAAAGTTTGGCATGTATGTGTGTGAGTACGTGTATATGTACTGTATGCATGCTTGTGTGTGTATAGTCAGAGTTTGGCATGTATGTGTGTGGGTACATGTATATGTACTGTATGCATGCTTGTGTGTGTATAGTCAAAGTTTGGCATGTATGTGTGTGAGTACATGTATATGTACTGTATGCATGCTTGTGTGTGTATAGTCAGAGTTTGGCATGTATGTGTGTGGGTACATGTATATGTACTGTACGCATGCTTGTGTGTGTATAGTCAGAGTTTGGCATGTATGTGTGTGGGTACATGTATATGTACTGTACGCATGCTTGTGTGTGTATAGTCAGAGTTTGGCATGTATGTGTGTGGGTACATGTATATGTACTGTACGCATGCATGTGGGTGTATAGTCAGAATTGGGCATGTAACCGTGTTCCTAATCCATTTTTTCCAAGCAATACTGCAGGACAGTGTACCTTTCTACTACCACAACTTAACTGTTGCATTTATTTTAAACTAATATATTTTCAGAATGTATTAAATATTACACTAAGCATTGAAGATCTCCCCTTCTTTTATCACTTTCCTAAATGTGTGATGGTGGGTGAGTCACTCTGTGCTTTAGTTATTTTTTTTAACTAATGGTAAAGATTATGATAACATCATCTCTTGTATATAAACCAACTAGTAGAAGTGCAGCTTAAATGATAAGAGTATATTTCTTAGGATAATATTTGGCTCAGGTTGGTAGTTGAAGTGATAGCTATTATTAATGTCTAGTATTTCAGTGAGATTGGCTGGTTAAGAGGCTTTCTGGGGTACATAGAAGGAGATTTCCACTCTTCTATCCCCATGCTCAAGAGACACGAGAAGAAGCTAGACTTTTAGCTTGTGACAACCTCCCATGAAACCGATTTTTAAAAGCATAAATGTTTTAAATTACCTATTAAATTATTTTCTTTCTTCCTTACTTGCTATAATTTATGCGTGAATAAATTCAAGTTTTCCTTGGTTTATGCCAACCTTCCAAACTCTCTTACTCATTCATACTCCAATTTCAAAATCTTAAGGCTGCTTTAGACCATAGGAAGCACTGGTAGCAAAGTATAAGAGGCAGCCTAGACAAGAAGAAAATATTGATGCACTAATAAGATACTAGTAGGTAAGAATCACTTATAGAAGTCTGTTTCCTTCCAATTATGAACTTCCTATTAAAAATCATTCAGAAAAATAAACTATACAGTCAATATGGAAAATTATAAAGAAATTCCTCAAACAAAGCATAAGTATTTTAGAAAACAGAAATCTTGATATTTTGTATATGTACACAGGCTATGGAGTCAATATTTTGAAGAGATATGGCATTCCCATGTTCATTACAGTATGTGGGGTTAACCTAAGCATCTATCAACACATGAATAGAGAAAATATGAGACCTACAGACAGTGAACTACTACTACACTTCAAGAAGTGTAATAAGCCAAACATAGAATACTAAACATGGTTTCACTTATATGTAAAATGGAAAAAAATTTTAAAGAAAAACATGGTCCAAATTACTTCCCCAAAATTACTTTTTATTAAACTTATAAAAAGAGAAAAGGTGAAATACTATTTTCCAGAGGTGGTGGGAAATTTAGGAAGATGTTGGCAAGAGTGCACAGCATTTGGTTAGATAAGAGGCATAAGTCCAAGAAATATAGTATATACTTGCTGACTACAGTTAATGCCATATTGATTACTTGAAAATTGCTAAGAGAGTGGATTTTTGCTTTATTTTTTAAATTTTTATTGTTTGAGGGTTGCATACATATGTAGAATGTGTTTTTGTCAAATCCATCCCAACTGCCCTCTCTTAGGTCCTCTTCTATACCTCCACTACTTTTTCTTCCTAATTACATCTACTCTTTTAAAAATGTTAATTAAAAATTAATTATTTTATTTTATGTGTATAGTTGTTTTGCTGCATATATGAATGTGTGTCTAGTGGCTGATGAGGGCATTGGATCCCTTGAGCTAGAGTTATATATGGTTGTGAGCCATGACGTGGGTGCTGGAAATCGAGCCTAGATCCTCTGGAAGAGGAGCCAGTGCTTTTAACCACTGAGCCATCTCTTCAGCCCATGTACTCTTCATTTAAAACCCACCCATTCTCTGGGCTTGGTGCTGCACACTTTTACTCTCAGCACTTGGGAGACAAAGGCAGGTGGATCTCTGTGAGTTGGAGGCCAGCCTGGTGTAGAGTCCAGGCCAACCAGGGCTACACAGAGAAACTATGTCTGGAAAAAGCAACCAACCAACCAACCAACCAACCAACCAAGCAAATACCACACATTTCACTTATCACTGCCACTATGGCATAGGTGCAGGGTTTTGTACTGGAGAATGGGTGTCTTTCAGGGGCCACATTGCTGAAGGAAACTAACTCTCTCTCAGCAACCATTACTTGCAAGTAGTTCCTCATCTAGGGGTGGGACTTCACGAGTCCCTGTCCCACCCATCCTGGGATTCGTCTTGTGCAGGTGTTCTGTGTGCTGTCACAGATCTGTGAGTTCCTCGGCCCCTCTTCCCTGCATGTTTTGAAGCAGTCCTATACTACTTGTGGCTCCTACAATCTTCACACTCCTTCTGTGACGATCCCTAAGCTGTGGGGAGGAAGTGTGAGTAACACAGATGACTCTTTACAGCTCAGCACACCACAGGAATGGAATGGACTCTAAGCATGTCTTTTTTTCCACACAAAAATGAATATATAAGGTAATACGTGTGTTAAATAGGTTGACTTTGCTACTCTACAATAAATCTGTACATTAAAATATTATATATTGTAAACATATGCAATTAATTTACTAAAAGACAGATGACTATCATTAGTTATAAATTCTACCCATATTTATTTAAGTTAATGACTTATGAGTAGTTTGGTATGCAGTACCTAGTACTTATGAACACACTGGCATTTTGCTAAGTTAGTTATGTATAAAGTCTGCAACTTAAATGTTTATGCTATATTTCAAGATATTTGCCATAACTCAACATTTTTTTCTGCTATATTATCCCCATCGCCTCCTAACCCCTCTCCTCTCCTTCTTCTCACTTCTGAGGCTGTAGTCACAGGCTAGCACTCCTCCTACGAGGCATTTGCATACTTCTAAGGATCTCATTTCCTGTGCTCTTGATTAAGCCACAGAACATCTCCCCAGTCCTTATTGACAAGGTATGAATGTATGAGAGAGAGAGAGAGAGAGAGAGAGAGAGAGAGAGAGAGAGAGAGAGAGAGAGAGAGAGAGAGAGAGATCACTAACTTTTACACTGACAAGTCCCTATGCCCCTCTCACCCCTTCTGTGGAGTTACTTTTAAAAAGGGAAACATGCTTGAACAAATTTATAAGGGAAAAGCAAGACTTCTGGATTTTAGTCTTGCTAATTTTATGATGCTTATTAGGTAGTTAAAGGGAAATGTCAGGTAGGCAATTGGCTATACTTTGGTAAGGAGCAATGAAATAAAAAAATTGGGCAATGTAGATGTAATTCAAAGCCAGTGAGGTAGAAATAAAGTGCTTGTAGAGAAATGTTCTGAAGATTGAGTCTGGGTTGCTTTCAGTCTTTAGAGGTCAGAGAGGAAGAGAGGAGCATCATGGTAGAAGACAGGAAAAGCATCCAGTGAGACAGGAGCAAGGGTGGAAAGGGATGGTGAGGAGGGAGGAAGGAGAAAGGAGCATCATGGTAGAAGACAGGAAAAGCATCCAGTGAGAGAGGAGCAAGGGTGGAAAGGATGGTGAGGAGGGAGGAAGGAGAAAGGAGCATCATAGTAGAAGAGACAGGAAAAGCATCCAGTGAGACAGGAGCAAGGGTGGAAAGGATGGTGAGGAGAGAGGAAGGAGAAAGCAGACGGCCTCAGAATGGAAATGCTCTGTTTAGTCAGATAGTGTCGTTTCTTTCTTAGGACCAATATATCTTATGGTGAAGACATTTTAAGCCTTGTAAAGTTTTATATCAATAGTTCTCTTTCTGAACTTATATGTGTTACTTAGGTAAAAGAGTAAAGCTATCTTGTCTGTTTAGTCACACCACTTGTCCCCCAAAGTGAATGATTCCAAATATCTTTAGAATTTCAGTTTGCTTTCTTGAGATAATTAACAAATAACTGCATTAATGTCTTGCATGTTTATATTTATTAAACTGAAATAAAAGATGAGGTTAAATTTCTTGGCACATTACTTTATTTTTAGTTTGGTTTTCAAGCACTCAGGTGCCATGTTAGTGATTAAGCAAGTACTTTGTGGCCTTCGGTGGGCTAAAATGACAAGTATGTGGCATGAAGCCAGTGAAATGTCTGTGTGTGCCCAGAAATATTCAATGTTTTTTGATACACAGCTGTCATGATTACTGTGTGCTCCATTGATATGACAGCATCTTTTATAATAGGAGAGTTTAGTGCTTGTCAAAATGGGACTGGTGTGATTTCTTTGTATCAGCTGGGAAAAGCTTTTGTATATATTTTCAACATTGCAACAGGGACCTGGGATTTACAGTAGAGCTACAGAAGCTTTAAAATATTAACAGCCCATTAAGTACAGGATATGGTCCATGAGGTTTAATGGGAAGTTGTTAAAAGGAGATGGAACTGTTCCAGTGTTTGGGGAGACGTGGTTAGTGGCAAAGCACAGGGCAAAGAACTCTTAAAACCATGTATATCTGTGTCGAATAAAGGACAGTAGCAACACATATCACTGACCCTGACAAGCAATAGTTGGAGCTCAGCAAGAACTCTGTGTGGTGCATATGTTAACTTTCTTTTTCAAAAGATAGCCAGTGAGCTTGGGCTAAAAATTTTTCTCTGTGGAGTTGAGATGCTTGGCATTCATTAAATCAAACCTTAAAAGACTTTGAAATAGCACCTACTTTGTTTAGCTTTAAAATTATAAGCCCCCTGAGATTAGTCCTTAGAACAGCCTTTAGTGATTATCCAGAGCGTAAAAAAAATGCAAGGGTTTCAAAGGAAGGTATTTTTAAAATTAAAAGCTCAGTACTTTGGAGCATGCTATTTATTATACATCTAGCTATTTATTTATGCATGCTGTTATACACTTTGGAGCATATGCGTATCTATACATATCAGTTTACTGGATCCATTTATACTGTGCGTTGCATGACTGGTCACTATCAGATCTGATGTACCTCCTGTGTTCTATGCACAGTCTTAGATCTTGGCCATCAGCTAGCAGTTAAATCTAATGCTTGCACAGAGTAAATTCTTTTCTTCCGAAATCTTCAATCCTGAGATATTCCTGTAACTTCTTTGACTCAGTTTTCTTTCCTCCAAGACTCTGACTGAGACTTCATAGGATTATGTATAAGAGGAAATGAAATTGTATACTGGGCAATACTTTATAAAGGATTAAATGACAAGCCTAGGTTGTGCTATGCCATTACTAGAAAGGAGAAGTCAGAAGATAAGCCTCCGGAACTTCATGGATGGGTATCGCAAATGTAGCTTTACTTAATGCTGTTCACGCTTCAGCACTAAGTTTTATCATGTATGCCTCATGCGTATTTTGCTTTGGGTTTCTAAAAATGGAGTTGAAAAAAATGAGATCCCTGTAGAACTCTACCACTGAGTAAGAATAATAATAACTCATTTATTATTATTACTATTATTATTAATTATTATTATCTTGGAAGTGAATTCAGGACCTCATGCATCTTGGGCAGAAACTCTACCACTGAGCTATATCCCCAGCCCTTCACTAAGAATTATGAATTCTATATGTTTGAGTCCTTACCTGAGCGCTCTTTGTCAGCTCAGACCATGACATTCACTGTTGGCAATGCTGTCACATTTTCTTTGTCTATTGCTGTAATACAACGCACTCAAAAACCTAGAGTCTTACACCAGTGACTGCCATTTTATTATTGCTCACGAGGCTGAGGAGTACTCAGGTGGACAGTTATGGCTAGGTACCTGGTGTGATAACACCTATACCCTGACTTGAGCTGGAAACGCAGGGGTCTGTATGCGCTGGGCATATCCAGGCATCTTGTCCCCTAACATGGCTTCTCTGAGTAGGCTAGTTTAGATTTTCTTTGCACACTTGGGCCTTACACAGAGGAAACAATGGCCAGTGTCCCAAAAGAAAGAAGCAGAGCCCGTCTTTGGCATAGGGCTTGTTCCCTTTAACATCACCAACTTGTCTGTTCTCTGGAGGAGTAAACACAGATCTTCCTTGGTGAGTCACGCTGTATTCCGTCCCATGTTACTTTGACCACTTTTGTACAGGAATAATGATTAATCCCATCACTATGTACAGTTCTTGCTCTTGTTAACTTGACTTTCTCCTGCATGGGGAACTGTTCACTCTCCCCTTTCTTTTGCAAGTATATATTTTCATGTTACATACAAATAAGGAAGAAGAAAGGCTGACTAACAGTAATGGAATTGCTTTCCAAATAGCTTTGTCTTCATTTTGGAGAGATTATTTGACCCATAATGAGGAATAAAAGCCTCAACTTCCCTTGAAATCCCACTTAACTTGAGATGTTGCCGTGTGGAGAGTTGTGTGCTCTTACACATGATAAAGATGTTTATTCTTTTTGCTAACACACTAGGTTTTTAATAGAGTGATATTTACATGAGAAATACTTAGAAAATTGTGCAGATCTGCTTAGATAATGAAATATGCTAATGTTCCTTAAGATAATGTATGTTTTTGCATAATTAAGTTCAATTAGGCCTAAATAGTAAAATTGGTAACATATCCATAAACAAGAGTTGCTATACTTAAGGAGGGAGATGCTCATGGGAGGATTCCATTACATTTGTATGATAAGTGTTTCCTACAAACTGCCTTGAGCAATCTCCCACATTGTCCGCCCGCCCTTTGTTTAGTATGTGTAATGCTCAAAACCTGGGGAGTCATAAAGACGACATTTGTTTTAGTACATTACTGTTCATATCTGTTATGATAAAAAATGAGATGGTGTGCAACAGATATGAATATGGAGAGGTTTATTTATAGATTGGGAGTGAGCAGAGAAGGAGGAGGGGAGAGGGGAAAGAATGCCCCAGCGGAAGAGACAGAGAGACAGGCAAAGAGAGAGAGAGACAGAGTAAGAGAGTACACGAGTAAGAGAAAGATGGGTGGGTGGGTTTGTCTTTTTTATATCCTGGGCCCCTGGCACACCTAGTGGTGGGCAGGTTATGATGTCAGAGGTTGCCAAGTAACCTGTAGGAAGATCTGTGAGAGGATAGCTTATTGATTACTCTTATCACCTTTGAGGTTTAAACAACTTTTCAAGCTTGGCTTAAAAGGAATGACTGTAAAGTGAGATATATTAAGCGCATTCTGAAAATCAGTTTTCAACAGGAAAAAGAAAAGCATTGCCAATTTGAAATGTTAAGAAAATTTGGCAGACTTGACAGGGCATATTTGGAATATTCTGAGATTTTAGATAATTTAGAAAGAAATATGAAATGTAACATTTTAATATTTTTGTTTTGTTATGTTCTGAATGACCATAAGGTAGCTTTATTGACATATTTAAACTCTTAAATAACTAGAGATGTTTTAAATTGCCAGCCTGTTTTATAATGTTGGCTTTTCCACTTTTAGAACTTGCTGTAAACAACCATAAAATTTCAAGATTGAAAACAATTCTCTGTTTGCAAAGAAGAGAAAGCTTAGAGGTTCCTCAGATAAATGAGAAATGATTGATTACAATAGTAAGTTGGAGTCATTGCTTTAAAAAGTGATAATGTTATAAAAGAGAGGCTATGGAAAATAAAAATAAAAAGGCTAAAGAAATATGACTATTAAATGCAGCTCCTAGCCTATGCTGGATTCTACCCTAGAGGAGGAGGGAAAAAAAGACGTCTGTATGCCAAACGACAGAACTGGAATATAGACTAGATACACATATTGTAAATATAACGGTGTTTTCTGTGTGACCATATGAGAGAATTTGGGAAGAAATGCATACTGAAAAGATTTAGGATTAATGAATTGTGGTGGTGTCAAAAGGTTCAGGAACACCACTGTGTGTGTGTGTGTGTGTGTGTGTGTGTGTGTGTGTGTGAAATCCAAAATAACTTGATAAACATTTTATTATTTTGAGACATTAGAAACTAGTATTTCACATGAAGTCATGAAGCAGATTGTTTTGGACACCCTACCCCTGCTGCCTGTAACTTCAGTGTTTGAATACTGTAATCAAACAGAAAAAGGATAGCTATGCTAAAAAGAAAGCAGAAATACTGACTCATTGAGCTTGTTGATACAGTGCTGTTTTTGTTGTTCTGGTATATAAGAAGAAAGGGCTCAAACTGTCTTCCTTTTGGAATACATGTAGAACTAGAGAAGCAGTTACATTCATAATTTCACTGATAAAAACATTTGCTTGACCTCTAGTGAGATAGTGCCCATTCCTTTGTTTCTGTTTTGTTTTGAGAACTTCCTTTCCTTCTGTCCCATAGCTCCATGAGTAAACTGGTTAATTCTCTGATGTGCTCTAGTTTTTACCAGCCCATTGAACTCTCTGGCAGCCTAAAAATCTCACAGTGTTTTAAAACTTAATTTTCTCTCTTTGCTTCCATGATAGAGTTCTTCTTATGAATTATGTGGTTGGGAGGATCTTGAGCAATTAAAACATCTAAAATGCTTGAGTAGTTCACATCACTATGTGAAAACTCACAGTGCAGTGGACCTGGCTTATCATGCAACTTTTATATCACATTGATTTAGTTACTAAGCTCTTTGTAGAAAGAGATTCTAAATGAGTAAATAAAACTAAATTGATGTTTTAAATGGCTTCTTGTTTCTACGTTTTACATTGAGGGCTAGAATTAGTGTATAATGTGTTAGGCTCCAGTTCCTCATGTCCGCTAAGGGAATGTCTAGGATTTGGGAGTTATCTTGACCATGTTCATCTTGTTTCATTCAAGTAAAAGGAAACATTTCTAACTACACATTCAAAAAGATGGCCATGTTATTTATGGTTTGTGCAAAATATCTTCCATGAGCTCATGGCTTTGACATTTTGGGGAGGTTGTGGGACTTTGGGGACATATAGCTATGAAAGCAGAAGTGTGCTGTGAAGTTGATAATTTGTTTTTATTTCTATCTGGGGATGTCTATTTTATGATTTTTCAAGATACGAGCAGCCTCTGCCACATGTTACTGTTTTCAATGTATTGAATAACAACACTTAGAAATGTAACTTTATATTAATGAAAAGTTAACAAGTGGTTCATCTTACTTTCTATTGGTTCTTTTGCAATCAATGTGCTTTGGTCCTTCTACTTTTTTTTTTCTCTTTTTTTGGTTTAACAAGACAAGGTTTCTCTGTGTAGCCTTGGCTGTCCTGGCCTTGAACTCACAGAGATCTGCCTGCTTCTGCCACCCCAAGTGCTGGGACTACTGTGTGCCACTGCACCGGGCACTTTATACTGTCTTTTATTCACTTACTGAATCTTTCTTCCCAGCCTGCTGGTTCCCCTCCACACTTGCAGATCTTCTTAATCATGTTGATGAGTTTTTTTTCATCCATGTTTGCTTTCTTACTCAAGTCTTTTGCTGACTTCCTTATGTTGTCTTCTTGTTTGAATCTTCTTTAAAGTCACAGACAGATTTTACGATTATGCTTATACATTTCTTGTCTTTTATTTCATCCCTTTTGTATTTTAGATCTGTTATTGAAGAAGTAGGATCTTTTGAAAAAAGTTTTTTTTTGCCTTTCTTTTTCATGTTTCCTATTTTTCTGTCTGTGATTTGCATATCTGTTTCTCTTTTAATTTTATCTGAGGGTCTTCTAAGTGAGAAGACTTTTCCTGAGGGCGTGACTCTCAGCAGTAGTGAAATGGTGGCCATAGCTTTAGCTCTTTCTCTGCAGGGATCCAAGAGTGGGGCTTCTGCCCAAGCTTCTGTCTTCTGCTTTGAGCTGTGTAATCTTCCGGTTTTCCATGCTTTGAATCTGTCCTGTCACTTCTAGATTCTTGATGCTCTTCTTTTCATTCCTTCTTCTACCTCTAACTCTTCTAACTTACAGGAGCAGAGACAGCTCCTAGTGTAGCATCTTGCCCTAGATCTCTGCTAAGCATTTTGTGTATATTACTTTATATAAATTCATAGTAGTTTTGTAATTTATACTTCACCATATATCACCTGACATTTGAGAAAAATGGCATACAAGAGGCTTTTGGTCACTCAAAAAACCATAGACCTGAGTTTCAAACTTAGGCCTATCTGACTTTAATTATAGTCACTTTATTCAAATATTTATTGGTATTTATTTAGTGCGAGGCACTAGCACCTCCATGCAATCTTAGGGGTGGAATTTATACTCTTAAGAGGGAAAGATAAGGGATTAAGCAATGGAAGAAATAAGTATTTTATTAATATCATTAAAATGAATTTGCTAAAGAAAAATATATTTTGTAATATAATCTAAGTATGTTTACCCACCACTTCCCTAGAATGTATGTACCAAAATCTAATCGGCAAGGTGATGGCATTAAGAAGAAGGACATGGGGCTGGAAAGATGGCACAGCATTTAGGAGTGCTGACTGCTCTTCCAGAGGACCTGAGTTCAAATCCCTGCACTCTGTCTGTAACTTTAAGATCTGACACACTCACACAGACATACATGTAGGTAAAACACCAATGCACATAAAATAAAGGTAAATAAATATAAAAAGAAGGACATCTTTCCATAGGTAATTCATAATAATAATAATAGTAATTATTGAAGGTAGAGCCCTCATGAGTAAGATTACTTCCTTTATAAAAGAGGCTAAAGAGAAGCTGATACCCTCTGTCACTTGACTATGCAAGTATACAGTAGGACTATTGCATCAGGGCAGCAGATGCTGGTGCTTTGATCTCACTTCTTAGACTCCATAAATATCAGGGATAGCTTTCTGTTCTTTCTAGGTTACCCCTGTGATTACATAGTTTGTTATAGACACTGTAAATGTAATAACCACGTCAGAGACAATAAACAGAAGTACGCAGATATAGCATGGTCCATAAAAGCCGGTCTTAAGAGTAACACAGAAGCAAACTGTTCAAGCATAGAAAATATCTGTAAAGGGCAAAGTGAAGCATCATCCAGTCCTAAATATAAGTATACCCTAAATTAAGAGGGGAGCTGTGGGTCAGATATCAGGTAATAGCAGTGTGTGTGGAAAATAGACATGAACTGAAGTTGGAAATTACAAGTGCCATGTTCTCATATGTAGAAGGGCTCTGAGGGTTTCAGTGCTTTGTTTTGTTTGTGAAGCTTTTTCTTTTTACACAATTTCCATTTTGCAAACATTTCTGCAAATAGTGTAGACAATTTTGTCTGTGTGCCATGAAAATTATAGTTATTACTAAAAGTATAATGAAATAATCTTTCAACAGTTTTATGTGGGAATGCAACCTGATGACCCAACATCAAACAAAACATTCCAAATTAAATTAGACACTTGTTATGGTTTAAATCTGGTCCAGAACCGGAAGTGCTGGTCTAGAAGGCTGTAGACCCTTAAAGAGGTAAGGTGTGGGTGGTAAAGGAGGCGCTTGGAGGCCAGTCTTTGGAGTGTTACAGTCCTGTTTCTCTGATTAATGTTCTGCTTACTGATCTGCCAAGAGGTCAGGAGCCTCTTCCTCGCATTCCCACTGACTGGAGCTTTTCATTGCCCTCCTAAGTGTTCAATTGGAGCCATCTGCCCAAATAACTCTCTCCTCCACCATGTTGCTTCTAGAATGTGTTTCGACACAGCAGTGAGTACAGTAACTAATGCAGACAGTTGGGACTTAGAAAGGGGGTTTGTTATGGTCAAGGCTGACGATGGGGTATGTAGCCTTTTGGAATTTATTTGAAGGGAGAATGTGGAGGTGGTTAGGGCTGTGAGCTAGACAAGTCCCAGAGTACTGCAAGCAGAGCTTAGTGGACCATCTGATGGGAGGTTGGAAAACCAGGATGCTGCTAGAATTGCAGATAGTAAAGTCTGTGCTCATGAAGCCATTGAAGGGAACAAGGTTCCTATCATAAATTTGGCTAGAGACTATGTTTGTTATAATTAAACAAAGAATCTGGCAACATTCTCTTAGTTCCCTGAAAAGTAGAGTGGGGTTGAATCTAAAAGTAATGGACTAACTTAGTTGGTGGAGAAACTTTCAAGGCAGCATAACATCTAGGCTGTGGCAGTTATTACTGTCTGCGTTTAGCTGAATTTATAGCAAGACTCTAAAGTCAAAAACAGAAAGATGTGCACATTGTACAGTTTGGTAAGGAAAGGAGCATGAGTGTGTCAAAGGCTGTAAACAAGGTAGATTAGAACAAAGCAGGTTTGGACAAAGGGGCAGTAGCTGCTAAAGACATTAATACCATCCATTGCAAAGAACCTTGGCTTTATACAGTCAAGGCCTTTCTGCTTTTAATGCTCTAGGTAGAAATATGTAAGTGCATGTGACTGAGTTTGCTCTTCAAATAGGATTCTTTAAAAACACAGAACAGAAGGATTTTCTCCCTCGCAAATGATCTCTTAGCGATAATATTTTCGTAGGTTCCGCCAAGCAGACACTCAGAGGCTGCCATAGCATGGTCTAAAGCAGTGGTCCTCAACCTTCCTAATGCTGCAGCCTATTCATGCAGGTCCTCACACTGCGGTGACCCCAACCAGAACATTATGCTTGTTGATCTTTCTAACTGTGATTTTGCTACTGTTAGCAATTGTAATGTAAATATTTTTGGAAGAAAAGTTTTTGTCAAAAGGGTTTGTGACCCATAGGTTGGGAAACACTGATCTAAAGGGTCCCAGATACATTTCAACTGGGGTGCAGAATTATGTGTCATCTACATGGTTCTGGATTTGCAGCCATTAAAATTGCAGGGGTTATGGAACCATGGAACTTGTAACATGTTAAAAAAAAAAAAGGTTATTGAGGCCAGAAAATGGGGAAGAGATTTGAGTTCCATGATTTGGGGTTAGCGTCTGAAGCTGTATATGTGAAATCTGAGTTTTAGAGATCCAAGGAAAATAGAGATACCAGTAATTGGGCCGTCTGTCAAGTGATGCCACACTACCGATTTTAGCTGGCCCCAGTGAGGACCCATGTGTGCTGAAGTTGTCAGAACCATGGCGGAGAAGCTGGCAAAGCCTCTTAGATTTCAGATGGCGGCACACATACTATGAATGTTGAACACAGATACAAGGTTAAAACTTCGCTATGTTGGCTTCCAGTCTTGTTTTGTTCTATTGCTGTTTTCCCACTCCTTCTGGGAATGGGAATGTTTACTCTCTTATTGTATATAGTAAATACCTACCTCAGTTCTTTGTTTTGATTTAATTTATTATTGTTGTTGTTTTGCTGTGATTTACTGGGGCTCACAGCTAATCATTTGCTTTGAGCATTAGAAGAATCTTTGGCCTTCTGAAAAGTGGGCGCCCACAAAGGTATAATTAAAGCTTTTGCATGTGAGATGGCCATGAGTTTATAGGACGTAGGGGCAGACTACTATGGCTTGAATCTGAAAGGTTTCCTTCCCAGAGGCTAGTGTAATTGAATACTCGATGCCTGGCTGGAGGCAGTGCTTTGGGAGGCTGTGGAACAAGGAGACAGTACGGCTTGGCTTGTATAGGTGAGGTTCTGGTGCAAAGGCATTTGAAGGTGTAGCCCAGCCCTGCTCTGGACCAGTATTCTGCTTCATTGGTCTGTTAGGATATGAGGAGCTTCCATCACATCACACACTTTGACTGCCATGAATACCTTTCTTGGAAAGATGACTGAAACTGTGAATCAATATTAACCTTTCTGTCCTCAAGTTGTTTCTGTCATGTATTTGGCCACAATGCTGAGAAAAGTTACTAATACAATAGTTGTACTGAAATATAAACATACAATTTATTTGGATGAGTACATTAGTTTGTCTTGTTATCTTACGTGTATTTTAAGATAGTGGTAGGTTCAAATCAGATATCCCTTAGGAACAGTATTTAGACTTTTTGTTTATTTGGACTTTGTTGTTGTTGTTGATGATGATTTGAGACAGAGTTTCTCTGTGTAGCCTTGGCTGTCTTGGACTCACTTTGTAGACAAGACTGGCTTTGAACTCACATAGATCTTCCTGCCTCTGCCTCCCCAAGTGCTGGGATTACAGGCATGCACCACCACATGGCATATTTAGATGTTTTAAATGTCTAAAGTAAAGGATGCTATGCTGGCTGGTCTTATGTCAACTTGACACACAAACTAGAGGTATCTGAAAGGAGAGAATCTTAATTGAGAAAATACATCCATAAGATCCAGCTATAAAGTGTTTTCTTAATTAGTTATTGATAGGAGGGGACCCAGCCCACTGCAGGTTCCATTCCTGGGCTGGGTGGTCCTGGGTTCTATAAGAAAACAGGCTGAGCAAGCCATAAGGAGCAAGCCAGTAAGCAGCACCCTCCATCAGCTCCTGCCTCCAGGTTCCTTCCTTGTTTGAGTTCCTGTGCTGACTTCCTTCAGTGATGACCAATGATATGGAAGTGTAAGCCAAATAAACCTCTTCCTCTTCAACTTGGTTTTGGTCATGATGTTTCATCACAGCAACAGAAACCCTAAGACGGATGCCTAACAAACTATATTTATTTTTAAAAATAAGTGTAAGGATGCTATATGGTTATCATTAGCTCTGTGTTTAAGGTATAGATGAAGCATAAGTGAATTTTGTGTTTAAATTGATGGTCTATTTGAAGATATTATCTTTGGTATATTCAAATATCCCAAAAATCTGAAACTATCAGAAATTCAAAATGTCCCTATTTCCAAGCTGTTGGGATAACATGATCTCTAAATGGAGTTTTGAGTGATTGATGACTGTACTGGCCAGTTTTATGTCAACTTGACACAAACTAAATTCATCTGAAAGGAGGGAGCTCTGGCTAAGAAAAGGATGCCATAAAATTAGGATGTAGTCAAGCCTGGAGGGCATTTTATTAATTGAGGAATTCTGATGTAACACATAGCTCTCTACCTGCTTGTTTTGTCTTGTAAAACAAACAAAACAAAACAAAACTGGCCTATATTAAAAAGAACTTTTCCCCATTCTTTTTCTTGGAATTGGTGCTTAGAAAGGAGAGACTCTGTCTTGGTTGTTACTCATGCCTTCTTGACTCTGAGATTGACTTCTATAATTTATTTTCTTTTTGGTTTTTTTCCTGAAAGTCATCCAGGAACAACAGTATTTATGGAGCAGAGCAGCAGTTCTGTTACTGACTGTGGAGGTGAGAAAGTATCTGGAGTTTGCATGGACCACATGGACAGTAGTCACAGGGACTGCATCAGACTTCAACAGTACTTAGTGTACTCTGAACTTTAAAACTATTACTAGTGAGGATATGAAGTCAGTAAGATGATAGTGTTAGGAGCATTGATTCTGGTGACCCTGACACAGGTGGGAACCTTGTTCCTGTTGTATGGATTGTAATCCCACAGAACTAAACATCCAGTAGGGGTTTGAGTATCCTCTTACTCCACTGCCTGGCTTACTTTTTCCTGTTCTTGGCTGGATTCAGATATTATTAATAGTTTTTGTTAGCATTTCTCTTATCTAAATACTGACCAGGCACAATCCTGTTTAACTCCCAAGATCGGACACACTGAACTTTATGCACTATTTTGCCATTGGGATTTAAAAAAGAAAGTTATAAAATTTTATTTGATGACTATGGGATTAAACACCAGAGCCAAGAACATATCTGTAAGAGTTTGATTGCATGGGCTAGCTCATTTACTGAAAGTAGATGCCCATATCAAACCTTTAAGGTTCAGAAGAGCCTATGACCAAGGGAAGCAATTAGAGGTAAAGATGCTGGTATGTTTTCTCATGTAATAGCCTTCATCTTACCTTATAGCAAGGACTTAGGTAGGTGCATCTATAGTTTCAAGCTGCATAAAATAATACCTTCTGTCAAGTATTTCCAAAGTGTACCTTAGAGCAGGTCCCTAGCAGAGGTTCTTAGAATTGTCCCTAATATAATTAGTAAATGGCAGTTATCCTGAATCCAATGGTCTTTCTTCCACATAAAACTGCTGTTCATGTTGTAAAGGTATTCATATTTGCCTTAATCAAATACACCAGTTTTTTTAAAGGCAGACTATTATCATAGAGGTTCCAAAAGAATAAGGTTTGATAAGCTGAACAAGAGTCATAACCTGATAAATCAAGTTGATATATAGTTATTATATTATATAAAAATAATAATAAGGTGCCCTTTGTTAGTGATGCTAGTACCAGTTTGTTGGCTCAGACTGTTCTGTTGGTTGGTCTGCTCACACTGCTTTCCCCATTGTTGTCCTCTGAATGCTCCATGATACATCAATACTTTTTTTTTAAAAGACCATTGCTTACTGAAGAAGCTTTGACAAATTTTCTGTTTTTCATTTTGGCTAATAGTCAGTAAGCTATTTCCCCACACAGAAAGATAATGCCACATCAGCCAAAGGCTTGTCACATCCCACTTTGGAGAAGACCTTACCTTGCAGTCATATTGAGAATATTTATGTTGCTTTCAAACACAGAAGCATCAGCCTTCTTGATAGATACACTCTGCAGCAAAGGTGTCAGTGGAGGATACCAGGGCTATTGTCATCCTCGTAAAATTTTTGAACTTTAGTTTTCTAAACTAAAACTTAAAATAGATTTTGAAATTATCTTTCATTTGGCTCTCAGAATTTTAGCATGTCGCTTAGATTAGCTGGAAATAACCCTGAAACAATCATAAAATAATTCAGAGGTTCAGCTTTTCATCTTGTAACCATTTGTATTGATACAGAATATCTTTCGAAACAGCTGATGAATTCTTTTTATTTGAAATTTGAAATCCTAGAGATAGTTTTCTTGTCTTGAATATTGTGTTGCTTGACAAGTTCCCTTCCCCAGAGATTATTTTTAATCTCTACTTAATTAAATGCATTTCATAACTTGCCTATTCTTCCAAAATTATTTACATTTAGTAGATTATTCATATATTGAGTTTAAAGTTGGTGAAAAGGTTACTAGTAGTAAAATAAGCTCGAAAGTGTTTTCAAGATATTGAAATGTTCATTGTCAAAACAACAACAACAACAACAACAACAACAAAAATCAGAACATTGGGTTGGAATCCATTGGGTTGGAATCCATTGAGTTGGAATCAATTACCAATGGACTTTGTATCTCATTGCAGAAAACATTATTTTGGGGGAAAATGGTATTTCTAAAAACACACACACACTAATGAAAAATATATTTTAATTTATTAATGCTAACCTAACAATTGTCCAAAATAGCATTACCTTCCGCCGACACATAAGTGAGGTGTAACTTCTGTATCTTAAGAGAAGATACCTGTTGTTAGAATCCTCTTTGATACTATGATAAACCATCTTAGTATGTTATGCCTTTATATGTCAATTTTAAAGTACAAAAGTAACCACCATTCAAAGCAATCTGTTTTGAAACCATATCAGAAATAAATCTATTATTCTATTTTCTAGTAATTTCTCAGAAACTATAGAGGTAGTTATTTACATAAGAATTACCTTTCCCCTGTGGATTAGTATGTAGTAACAGAATTAGACTATAGTCACTAACAAATGACTGTAATTAGGTACTTAATGAATAAACGATAGGTTCCTGTTACTGTTTTGGGTATGACTTTATGAATTCTTTATACTCTATGGTAACTTTGAAAACTACTAGTAGTTTTAATATTGCTGCTTGGATTATAGATAAATTTTAAAATACATTTCTTAATGGAGCTTTAGAGATGCCCCAGCAGTTAGGAACACTTACTGTTCTTGCAGAGGACCCAGGTTCAGCTCCCAAAACCCACACAGCTCACAACCGTGTGTCACTCCAATGTCAGGGGATCCCATGCTTATTCTAACGCCCAGTGGTCACCATATGCAAATATACACATGCAAGGAAACACTTATACACATAAAGTAAAATAATCAATTCTAACATTTTAAAATGTGCTTTTATATGTTATGCATATGGATGTTTTTTATGCATATATGTCTGCACATAGAAAAGGGCATCAGATCCCATGTGAGTGCTGGAAATTGAGCTCAGGACCTCTTTAAAAACTAGCCAGAACTCTTAACCATGGAACCATCTCTCCAGCCTCCACTAAAAAAAAAAAAAAAAAAAAAAAAAGTAAAGAGTATTCCTTCAGTGTTCTTTGATGCCAGAATTTTAAAAAACAATCCATTTCCATGATATTCATAACTTTCTTTAAAAAAATCTTTTGTAGAATCAGGGTAGCTTCCCCTGATTTGTTTTTTTTCTCTTGGTTTTCAAATAATTTATTTGTGTTAATTTGGTTCAATTCCCTGAAATACAATTTTACTTCTTTTTTCCCTTTTTTTATTAATTTATTCTTGTTACATCTCAATGGTTATCCCATCCCTTGTATCCTCCCATTCTTCCCTCCCTCCCATTTTCCCCTTATTCCCCTCCCCTATGACTGTTCCTGAGGGGGATTACCTCCCCCTGTATATGCTCATAGGGTATCAAGTCTCTTCTTGGTAACCTGCTGTCCTTCCTCTGAGTGCCACCAGGTCTCCCCCTCCAGGGGACATGGTCAAAGGTGAGGCACCAGAGTATGTGAGAAAGTAATATCCCACTCTCCTCTCTACTGTGCAGAATGTTCTGACCATTGGCTAGATCTGGGTAGGGGTTTAAAGTTTTACAGCCTGTATTGTCCTTGGCTGGTGCCTTAGTTTGAGCGGGACCCCTGGGCCCAAATCTGCCTATCATAATGTTCTACTTGTAGGTTTCTAGGACCCTCTGGATCCTTCTACTTTGCCATTCTCCCATGCTTCTCTCATCTAGAGCCCCGATAGAATGTCCTCCCCTCTGTCTCAGTTTCCTGGTGAGTGAAGGCTTTCATGGGACATGCCCCTTGGGCTAATATGCAGATATAAGTGAGTATATACCATTTGAGTCTTTCTGCTTCTGGGTTAACTCACTCATTATGATCATTTCTAGCTCAATCCATTTATCCACAAATTTCAGGAATTCCTTGTTTTTAATAGCTGAATAGTATTCCATAGTGTAAATGTACCATAGTTTCTTTATCCATTCTTCTACTGATGGATACTTAGGCTGTTTCCATGTTCTGGCTATTATGAATAAGGCTGCTATGAACATGGTTGAGCAAATTTTCTTGTTGTGTGCTGGAGCATCTTCTGGGTATATTCCAAGGAGTGGAATAGCTGAGTCTTGAGGAAGCCCTATTCCCATTTTTCTGAGATAGCACCAAATAGATTTCCAAAGTGGCTGTACTAGTTTGCATTCCCACCAGCAATGAAGGAGTATTCCTCTCTCCCCACATCCTCGCCAGCATGTAGTGTCGCTTGAATTTTTGATCTTAGCCATTCTGATGGGTGTAAGATGGAATCTCAGAGTTGTTTTGATTTGCATTTCCCTGATGATTAAGGAGGTTGAGCATTTCTTTAAGTGTTTCTCAGCCCTTTGATATTCCTCTGTTGAGAATTTTCTGTTTAGTTCCAAGCCCCATTTCTCAATTGGGTTATTTGGTTTGGTGGTGTTTAATTTCTTGAGTTCTTTATATATTTTGGGTACCCCTGATTTGTTAAATTGCATTTATGAGCGACTGCTCCTCTAGATTGAACACTGTAGACAGTTGCATCAGTCACCCGCTGGAGGCAGTGGTCTCTGAATCAGTAAGTGATGAGGAAGGGCAAAGAAATGAACATGATGAAAATTCCCAAGTGATGGGAACTTTGGTCTTGAACACGTGGAACGATGTCCTATATCTACTTCTCAATATTGGCATAATAATACAAAGACTGTGGCAAAGAGAGTAATTGTTTTTACTCCCCTACAGGCTTAATAATATGTAATTGGCAAATAAAAATTATATACATGCATAATACACAATGACATTTGGTATTTGTATAAACTATGAAATTAACATGTTTCTTACATATATGAACAAACACATTCACACCAAAAGTAAACGTAGTTTTCTTTTCAAAATCAGAGAATAGCTTGTTGATGTTGGTTTTGTTGTTTTGTTTAACATGCTTTTCCTCTTATCTTACTTTCCTTCTTTGTCAGGTTATCTTTATATATTCTTTAAATACTGATGACAGTATTTGGGAGGATGATGAGTTGCTGTACTATAAGAAAGCAAATAAGCACATGTTTGCTGTAGTCGTTAGATGAGGTGTGTATTACTTTCTTTTCTAAAGGATTAGGTATTTGAATTGAACCTAGTACATATCTAGAATTTCACAGAGGAAATGGGAGAAGAGCTTTTCATGAACTATTTGTGGATATAGGGAAATTCCAAATCTTTTTAGATAGTGGTGAATGTATAATGAGTGTATTCTGTAGACGTAGACATGGGTTTGGGGGGACTAATAAATAATTATAGAAGGGTAACCTGAAACAAGATTATGTCTTGAGTTCTAAAATACGTTGTTTACACTTTTAGAGGAAATTTGATTTTTTAAGTAGAAGAATGGCATGTGCAGAACTGTGTTAGCAAGCTATAACTGGATCCACCATTAACTCTTCATACTGTCTTCCCAGGGGACCAGATTCTGCTTTCCAGCACCCACATCACATAGCTCAGAATTCTTTATCACTCCCACTCCACGAGAGCTTATGCGTCTCATGTCCCCAGGCTCCTGAGCATATCTGCACATACACCTAATGACCAAGTCTTTAAAAACAGAAATTATGCATAAATGAGACTTGGAGATAAGATGTTTGCTTAATCTCAACAGGAGGTAACTAATGATGTAAATTAAGGTGTTAATAACTGGCCTTGTAATGAAAAGGACAAATATCACAAGGAATATTTATCCTGCCATACAAAAAGAAAGAAAGAAGATGCGTTACTCCTAAATGTTCCAAATTCAGTCAATTAACTATACTCCAGTGCTGTAACAGAGTGGCAACTGTTTTTCTAGCTATATCTACTTTAGCATTTGATGATTTAATTTCTTCTAGCATCTTAAAATAAGCTGTATCAGTTTTGTTCATGTGTTTTCCCATCCTCTACCACAAGGTAAGCTCTTAATAAATATTTGTTGAAAATGATTAAATTTTTAATTTAGAACCATAAGATTATCTTTTAGTAAATGGCTCCATGAATTAAACTTGTGCATATAAAGTACATTACATATACTTAATTTATCATCCACGTGTTGACAACTTAAAAATAATTCTATTTTTATTAATGGATTTTAGGAAGTAGAAGATGAGATTGAAATTTAGAATTGTTATTAAATTATTTGGAATTTAAAACATAAAAAAAGGCTTGTGGAAGTTTGAAATGATCAATCTTTTTAGAAGTCCTCGGTTTTATTAACTCTAAACCCAGTGCTGTAGGCATCTTTTTAGGTCCAGCTCTACAACAGGGAGCAAAACAAACTACTCTCTAATGTTAAGGAATCTGTGATAGTGAGAAAGATGTATACATGAAATTACCTGTTTGATGCAGCCCACGAAGTTAAAACTTGGGCAACTAGCTGATTGTTTGTTAGGAGAATTTATCTCAATAGGAAAGATCTTTTGGAGAATGCCTACTGACCATGATTCTTAGTGCTTAATAGGAGTAACAGGAAAACATGGTTAATCACAGTAGAAAAGTGGTCAGTAGTATGGTCAGTGGTGATGAAATGAGTTTTGTTTCTGAACATCAAAGAAGGCAAGTTATGATTAGAAAGAAAGGGCAGATATGGACATTGCCTAAACATGAAAACACTTAAAATATGTTGATACCTAATTTCTGAGGGCAAACAATGTGATAGCCTATATTTCTTGATATATAAAAACATAGTAACAATGTATTACTTTTAAATAAATATTGCAATGTCATTCAGGAATGAAATAATGAAAGTCAACTAAGAAAAAAGAATGCAATTAGAATCGTAATGAATAAATGAGAAATGTATTAATTCATTGAGTTAGAGATATTGGTGATTATTAAAACATTTTAAAGTTGCAATGGTAGGCCTTGAATATATATATATATATATACATAATATCAAATTCTTGTCAGATCAATATTTTTCAATAATGTGGGATAATCACAAGCAAAAGATGTTCTTGGCTAATGATACTCTAAAGGAAGCAGTGGCTGCAGTGGCTGGAAACCGTATGTGAATTGCCAAGAGTTATTTTGCTGATTAATAAAAATTCTTGAATTCATGCCATAAACTGAACGAAACAGCATCTGATATATCATGGGAATTAGCAATTGAAAGTATTTAACATACCTTTGAGAAATATTGTATAAGTGATTGCCTTATTATAATAAATGGCTGCATATTAGGTAGTGGATACATAGTCGGTCTTACAACATAGGCCTTTGAAATTATCACTATGTTACAGTACTCAGCTAAATAAATATAATTTACATGAAGAGGTAATTATGCTGAAAATATAACTTGTAATTTGTGTTATATAAACTTAATCGGATTAACTTTTAAAGTCATTACAATCTCATTCTTTTATTAGAAAGACTGGTATGATCAAGAGGTAGAGGAAGGAGGATTATGAGCTGCATAGGGAAAACTTTTCTCAAAAAACTGAGATAAAAACAAGTAAGAGAAAACAAACCCACACTGGGTCAAAGTATTTTTTCTTTATTTCTTTGTAACGAAGACCAGTTTTCTAATGCCGCTTCCTTTGTTCATATATGGAAAACAGAAGAGTTATAGCACCAGTTGGACTTTCACCACAGCAGAAGACAAATATATTTTCTTCTAGTTATCTGAAGTTCATGGCTGAAGCGCCTGTAAGAGCTGACATATTAACAAGAGAAAACACAAATTCCATTAATCTAAATTTTATGCGAGAGGAAAACCTTTAGTAGACTATGAAGATTTACAAAACAGTTAAGCTGAGACCAGTCGCTCAGTTGATAAAGCACCTGCTGCGCAAGCATGAGGACATGCACTGGGGTCCCACGCTTCGTCCCTAAGCCTGGGCCAGCAGTGCAGCACAGTGGGGACGTGGAGACAGTGATGTGCATGCCCCGTAAGCCATCCTCGCTGAACTGATGAGGTACTGGGTCAGCAAGGTACCTGCTTCAGATTCAGGGGGATTGAGGAAGACAGCTGACCTTGATCCCTGGCAGACATATCCACCACAGCTTGTAATCACACACACACACACACACACACACACACACACACACACACACACACACACGGAGAGAGAAGGAGAGAGAGAGAGAGAGAGAGACAGACAGACAGACAGACAGACAGACAGACAGACAGAGAGAGAAATACGCTAGTGTGGGTTTGTGAAAAACTACAGTTTTAGAGCAAAGTGATGTGGAAAGGGGGGCATTAATTTTAATGGTGGCAACCTAGAACTTAAAGAGGTTCATGTCTTCTCTGTGGCCCTTAGTATCCTGAGGTGTGGATGTTCCCGTTTCCTGTGAGAGTTATGAACTGCTTTAGAGCAAGACCTGAGAGTCATCACTAGGTTCTACAGCTTGGTGGAGGCGAGCAGGGCTAGGGGAAAGAAAGTGGCTTTGCTTCTGCTGCTCTTGCAGATTTCTTTGGCTTCCAATAACCCTTACCAGTGTCACCACCACTTCTAACAGAACCAAAGGACCTCATACATAGGACATAGGGGCTGGAGGTGCAGGACTCCATATAAGCATAAGAGGAGAATGTAATTTTGGACACAGGCTTTAAGAACAAATCCTCCACCCCCACCCCTATCCCATGCAGGTGACTTGTTGTTATTGTTAATTTTTCTTTATTTCTTAGAATTTCATACATATAAAATAAAATATCATCAACTTTATTCTAAAATCCCCCCTCCTGATGATCTCATATTTTCTTGTAGGCCCCTTCCTAACTTTACATCTTTTTTTCTTTCATAACGTCTTATGTAAATTATGCAGCCCTTCTGTGCATGGGTGTGTAACCATTCACTAGAGCATGGGAAACCCACTGTTGGTCATATCCTTAACAAAGAGCGATGCTTTCTCTCCCAGTGCCTATCAACTGTCATAGGCCCTCAGTGTGGGGCGGGACCTGGAGATCCGCTACCATCTGTAACAAGATTGTGTCTGCCTTGATGTTGTGTAGGTCTTGTGTGGGTCAATGCAGCTACTTAGAGTTCAGGCTTGTATTAGCACTGCCGTGTCTGGAAGGCATTTCACAGCACCCTTCTCACCCTCCAGTTCTTATAGACTTTCTGCCTTGCTCCCTGAGGCTTGGTGGTGGTGGTGGAGATGTCCCATTTAAGGCTGAGCCATCATTCTATTTTTCTAAGCATTTTGGCCAGGTACACATCTTTCCATTGACTGCTGTCCACTGCCAAAGGCAGCTTTTTTGACAGGAGACTGAGAGCAACCCAGGCATATGGGTATAAACATCAGGTCTCTACAGTATAGGTAAGTGGTGCTGTATTTCACAGACCTTAAAATGCAACACAGTCAGATGTTTTGGTCAGTTTCTTCTGATACTCATGTGCTGAAACGGTGATTTTAAAAATTAAAAATTTAAAAATTTAAAATATTCACAGCACAAATAAAACAATGTAATAGTCACAGATATTCAACCATATTTTTGTTTTATTCTTAAAATTTTGCTCAGTCAGCCCAACCTCATTATGAATTAGGGTGAAAGAATGGCAACAAATGCATTCCTTATCCGAATGTATTATTTATTAAAAAACTAGAACCCTGTTTTTTTTTTTATATATATATATAAGAATTAGGACTTATATGGTGTCTTAGTGTTTGTGTTGTGATGAAACACTATAACCAAAAAGTAAGTTGGAGAGGAAAGGGTTTATTTGGCTTACGTATCCATGATTGAAGGAAGTCAGGACAAGAACTCAAACAGGGCAGGAACCTGGAGGCAGGAGCCGATGCAGAGGCCATGGAGGGGTGCTGCTTATTGGCTTGCTCCTCATGGCTTGCTCAGCCTGCTTTTATAGAACCCAGGACCACCAGCCCAGGGATGGCACCACCCACAATAGACTGGACCTTTCCCCATTAATCACTGATTAAGAAAATGCCCTATAGGCTTGCCTACATCTGTATGCTATGGAGACATTTTGTTAATTGAGTCTCCCACCTCTCAGATGACTCAGCTTGTGTCAAGTTGACAGAAAAGTATCCAGCACATATTGATTCCCTACTGATCATTATTAGTTCTTTGTGTGTGTGGTCGCACATGTGTTTGCCTGTGAGCTCATGCATACGTGTGTGCTGATGTTTTCATTGGACGCCAGAGAATAGCCTCAGGCACTATCTGCCTTCTCCCTGAGGCAGGGTCTCTCACTGGCCTGAAGCTCACCAAGTAGACTAGACTGGCAGGCCAGCAAGGCCCAGGGAGTTGTTTATTCTCACCCCCACAGTGCTGCGTTGTCACAGGAATCAAATTTAGGTCCTTGAGCATGCAAGGAAAGCCTTTACCAACTGAAACACCTCCTTAGCCTGTTGGTTCCCTGCATCGTCTACCCTGTGTGCTCGTTAGTCTTTCTCTGCTTGACACGAACTGTAGTCACCTGGGAAGGGGAATGCTGCTATGAGCTTGCCCGTAGGCATGTCTGTGGAGCATTTTCTTGATCAAATATTGATGTGCGAGAGCCCGTGTGGGCAGTAACACCCCATGCAGGTTGCGTAAGAGCAAGCCAGTAAGTGTCTTTCTTCAAAGGGCTTTGCTTCCTCTCCTGTTTGACAACCCTCAGTAATGGACTGTGTCATATAAATGTTACTAAATATACCTTTTATTCCCCAAGTTTCTCTTGGTTAGTGCTTCCTCATAGCAACAATAAGCTAACTAGACACGCCCTTAAACATTGATATTCAGCCTCAGCCGGCGCAGTGGCACAACTCTGTAATCCTAGAACTTGGGGAGGCAGAGACAGGCCAGCCTGGTCTACAAAGCTGTCCAGGACAGCCAAGACTAAACAGAGAAAGCCTGGCTCGAAAAACCAAAAAAAGAAAGAAAGAGACAAAGAAAGAAAGAAAGAAAGAAAGAAAGAAAGAAGGGAATTAAAAAGAATGCAAAGCAAAACAAAGCAAAACAAACCCCATCATTGTTATTCTTTCGGAAAAAGAAAACAAAAAAGGTCTTATATTTGTTATCCAGCTCCGGAATTTAGAGCTAGTTTCTTTTGTGTGTGTGATATGTGTGCATGTACTTGCATGTGTATATGTGCAGGTGCACCTATATGTGTGTGTTTAAACTGCATTTCAACTGTTGTACTCCTGTGTTGGATTTCAGTGTACTTCTTGGCTCACTTTGAGATTTGATTTAACCCTAAATTTAGGGGTCCTGCTGCATCACATTAGTTAGGGCTCACATTGATTTGTGTAAAGGATGCTGAGAGTGAAAAGTACACTTGTTTCTTTAGTCTGTTATTTTTCTAGGAAGCAAGATAATGCCCAAATTTTATATATGTATATGCATACATATATATGTGAGCACGTGTGTCCAGGTATATCTATGTGAGTACACGTGTGAATGCGTACATATGTGTTTTCCCCAGTGTCTGAAATTGTATGAGGCAAATCTGGAACTTCAAAGTTTTGACAATATCCATTAAAACATATAAGCAACCTCTAACATTGATAATGTATCTGTGGTGATTTAAAGTTATAAGTATGTTGTTTATGAAATTTAAAATGCACAGTTATACATCATTTAAATTTTTGTTAACTTACCTCCTAAATGAATTTAATATGATAAATGACTCATTCAATTATGAAACGTGTTTACTATATAATCTAATTGTTTAAATCAGTCATCATTGCCAGTACCTTTCTTAGAGCACAACTTGTCTGTCATAACAAGTTTGACTTCATTTTAACATGGTAGTATACCCTGTAAAAATATTCCATCTCTCAACTGCAGTGGTGATGTTATACAGAGTAACTCGTAACAGGAAGACACTCAGAAAGGTATAGAGCCTTTCCAGCATAAAATAGAATTTTTTTCCATCCAATTTTACATATTTAGCTCTTAATGTATTTCCTAGTATCAATTCTCTCTTGAATTGCCCCTTTGTTTTATGTTCTGGAGAGTTCTATAGTCATTGCATTATAATGAGGTTTGGGATAAGTGATAGAAGTATGCTCTCTTCTTTTAAATTAGAAACAGAGTAGTTGTGAAAGAATTGAGACAAAGGAAACTGGTGGGTTGCAGTACACATGCATTCTTAGGTAGATCAGGCTCAGGAAGCCTGTGAAAGAGACTTGAGGATGACTGTGTTTAAATTAACTTGAGTATATATAGGATAAGTTATATCTATGTAAAACAATATGTAATGGTAACCACAAGATAAATCGATCATGACACCCAGAATATACTTTGTGGCACTTTCCCCCCTTTTTATTGAAAATTGATATTTTTGTCTCATAGTATATCCAGCCTACAGCTTTCCCTCCTTCTACTCCTTCTAGTTACTCCTGCCTCTTCCATCCAGATCCACTCCCTTCCTGTTTATGATTAGAAAACAAAAATGATTCTAAAGGATAATAAAAATAAAATAAACATCAATATTGACTTAACATCTCCAATGTGTAGTATATTTTAAAATAAGCAAAATGCTTTAATATCTTATGTTTTGAGTTTTGATCCAGGCTAGCAGTAAAGTCTAACATTAAGAATCTTTCTATTCAGCAATTCATATATCTATTTTTAAGTCAATTAGAATTTTATATTTTACCATATTAAATTCTAGTGTACAACTAGAAAAATATGTAACATTGATTTAATTCCCATTGATATATTATTATACTGTCTTTTTGCTTTGTGTGTTTTTTTGCTGTTCTGTTTTGTTTTGTTTTTTGTTTTTTTGTTTTTTAAAGACAGGGTTTCTCTGTGTAGCCTTAGCTATCCTGGACTCGCTTTTGTAGACAAGGTTGGCCTCGAACTCACAGTGTTCCCCCTACCTCTGCCTCTGGAGTGCTGGGATTAAAGGCATGCGCCACCACTCCCAGCTCGCTTTGCTTTGTTTTAAGACAAGGATCTATGTTAGAGCTGAAAAGACATCAGTTGGTGCTCTAAGACATATAGTTTGTTGCTATAACAAGAAAATACTTCAGCAGGATCAAAGAAATAATAATATTAATAATAATAAAACCCACTCATGGAGTAGAAGCAATAGCAATTTGTAAACAAATGATTGGAAATAACGTGATAGACGGTTTAATAGAACTTTCTTTTCTGTTTCTTACTGGTGGGTGCCCTGATTTGCAGGCAGAGCTGAGTGTGTGTAGTCTGCCTTGCCTCCATAGTGCTGCCTATGTGGCACTCTACCTGGCTGCTTATAATTGTCCCAATTTTGATCTGAACAAACAGAACTCCAGAAAAAGATGCAATGAACATATAAATGTCCTACAGTTTTGTCTCTTTTTTTCTCCTCCATAGATATGATATCTGCACTTATAAAAATAAGCCCTGTGGAACATTGGGTAAGTTTTTTTGTTTTTTTGATAAAAAGATAGTTTAGATTTTCTTTTTGAGGCAATGGTATTAATAGTAGTTTGATTATTTTTTTTTCTGCTTCATGGGTAATTATCCTTAAGATATTTTCATTATGACTTTTCTTGCATTTACTGATTTACTCGAAAAAAATTTGTTCCCATAATAATAAATACATTTAAATTTTCATTAGCTTTACATTCTCTGGCTAATGGTATGAGTGAAAACAACTTAGAAGATGATTTTAAAAGCAATAGTATTTACAAATCAAAGTTAACACTCATTTTCATATTATCTGTCTTTATAACTCATTTTGTAAAAAACAATAACAACAACAAACTTGGGTGTTTGAGATCAAGTGAAAACTTCTTGACATCAAGATAGGGAAGGAAATAAAAGAAAAACAAATTGAGATGCTTAAAAGGAAATGTAAAGAATAATACTTCTTTTGGTATGGTTGTTTTGGAAAAAGTATATCTTCTATGAATTCAGGTATTATTAAAAATGTTATTCTAATCACCAAAGAATTTCATCAAACATTATAGCCAGAAATGGAGAAAGGAGTTTTCTTTCTTGTTCCCTAAACCATCTTTTGCTTTTAAAAATATTCAGTATCTTCAATTTCAAAAAAATTATATTTTGTTACAAAGCATTATTATATTGGTTGAAAGTTAAATCAAATACAAATGAATGAATATGGCAGCTTCCTAATAGGCCAAATAACCAAGAAAATAACGTTTTTAAGGCACAAGAATGTTTTCCCTATGACAATTTTTTAGTGTGATGAAAACTTTACAGACTCAGTACCTAAGAAAGAGAGAGTGAAATTTTTGACCTCTCTATGTCAAGTCTCAGGTTTCTTATCTGTAAATGAATAATTAGGAAGTCAATTCCTGTGAGCATCCTAAACATTTGGAAATATCCAATTAAGGTTGATTTAAGAGGAAAGATGTCCTCAACTTTTGGTAGTTCAGTGAAACATCACTTCAAAGCCTGGAATTTCTCATCAGTTTGTACATGGCTTCTATCCTGTCTTCCTCATGTTTTATGACTAGAGGAGAAGTCCCAACTAGCCAATGTCTAGTATCAACCGTGGAAAAGTTTGCTAGTAATACCCATCACAGGAAGAGCTCTCTTTACTGAGCCAGCTTATGTTGGGGTTTTCTTTTTACTGTATTAAGAAGGCAACCACGAAAACTTGAAGTTGAGACTAACCTTGACAGTTTCAGGGTATCTGTTACTTTCTATCATTTTTTAAACCTCCTTGTTTCTCAGTTTTCTTATTCCTGAAGTAGGAGTGATACCTGCCATTTTACTAGAGGGATATTGTTAAAATCAATTAAAAAAATACAGTTGATTTGAAAATGAGCACTATAGTAAAGGAACAGGCGTTATTATTTAATGTAGAATCATCTGCAGTGTTTTATTTAGTTCATTTATTTATTGCTCAAATTTTTTATGTATCTATTAAGTGTGTTATCTACTTTATAACCAATGAACACTAAGCTTCAAAGCAAATATATATGAGGTAGAGCTTATATTTTCAAGAATATATTTTTAAGGAAATCAATATTTACATTTTTATTCTGTTCTTTGAAGGCATATTATATACATTGATAGGCTCTTTATTCTGACATTACTAATACTATTACCTACTACTTTCATTGCTATTACTAATTTGTTCTTTCTTTTGAAAATAATGAATTGAAACTTTAGTAACTCATTTCTACAGTCAATAAATTAAATGCTAGGTAATATGAATACAGAATCAATCAACTTATTACTATGTTACAGATTTAGTTTTAGTTAAAGTAATTTATTCCCTACTTTGGCATCTTTTGTGTTGATGTTTATGATGACATTTCTTTTTTAAATCTCTTGGTTAATAGCTCTGATGGTTAGTTGTATTATAAGGGTAGTTAGGGTTAAGGTTGGAAACAGATCATCAAACTTAGAAATACTAGCACACATAGGAAATGTGAAAGCAGCAGTTGTGAGGAAACAAGAAAATGGTGTGAGTTAATGAATACATACTACTGTTTATTTTTATATTAATTAAGATTTACCTTTAGTATTTTTCAAAAATCAATAGTTACTCTCCAAATACATCCTTTTTAAAATTGTTCTTTTGTAGGATTAACAATTTTATTTCAGATATTAATAAATATGTGCTTAGAACTATACTGGCGTGTCAGTGAGATTCTTAATTCAAAACACAGTCACAGAGCACATACCAAAAGAAAAGCCGTTCCCATACCCAATAAGAGAAAAACAAAACAAACAAAGACCAACCCAGTGCAGTGTCACTGACTTTAGAAAAACAAAAGGATAGTCTATGGAAATATAAGAAATGTTAATTTTTCAATAATTATAAGTAGTAATTTTCTAATAAAAGTGTCTCAGGACAGAAATAGTGTTCATTGCTTTGTTCTTCCCACATGATCTCCCATACTGAACCCAAAACTTAGAACCAATACTGTTTTTATTCCTCATGATGTCTCTCTCTCCTTCCCTCCCTCTCTCCCTCCCTTCCCCCCTCCTCTCTCTGTCTCTCTCTCTGTCTCTCTCTCTCTCTGTCTCTCCCCCCCCCGTGTGTGTGTGTGTGTGTGTGTGTGTGTGTACATGTGTGTGTGTATTCCTTAGTGGAAATTAGAAGTAACATATATAACATGTTTTTGACTAGCCAAAGCATGAATTATTTTTGTCCAAGTGGTCCTTCTTTTTATTGTCTTCTTTTCAGGTCCCAACGCCTTTAAGTGAAATGGAAGGTCAGCACAAGGATGTCATGAGTCTTAGAACAACTCTGAGGCAGAAATCAACCCCTTCTAATTTCTCCCAATCCCTTATGACACACTAGACAAAGCAGTACCAGCATACCCACAGTCACCTTAACTTTGTTATACTGTGGCTGTGATTTTAATATTTATATCAGAAGGAACAGAGAAACATAATTTCCAGAGCTTCTTTAGTAGAAAATATGGATTGAATAGTGTAGACCATTCTCAGTTAGTGCCACTGGGAAAGTGTACTTACCACAGATGCACTCAGTAAATATCCATTGAGCTGAATTGAGGTAACGTTGGTTGAGAAGTAGTTCCTGACATCGGAGTGACACGATAGCAGAATACACAAAATATTCTCCTTTTTCCCCCCTTCAACTTCTTTAAATGACTGTTCTCTGCGTGTATTATTTGGCATCCGCTTCTTTACAAAAGATGGCATTTTTTATTTCTTACAAAACTCTCTTTTCTAAGTGTTAATTTAAACTTCTGTACTAGTCCACAGGGCATGGTATTCATTTGGAAGTAAACACTTAGGGAAGGGAAACACCTCAAGTAACGTGACATTTCAGTAGAAATCAGCGAGTTAACGCCATGGCTTTGCTTTATTAGTAGGAACTCTAAAGCACGGAAGGGGGTTGGGAGAGAAGAAAACAACACTGAACGGAAGAATGACTCCCTCCATTAAAAAACCAAAGCGATATAAGCTGCTGCTAGCAGAACTAACTTCAGAAGATTAAAAATGTCTCCTATCTTTGATAGATTTTTTCCCACTGTTTTGAATCATCCATTTTGTTTTTATAAAAATGTCATTTATAAAACCGTTTGGGATTCCCTCTTTTTGTTAACTAAAAAGTTGCTTGTATATTTTTACGAACCCACTAAACTTAAACAGATCTCTTTAGAAAAATAATGTGGATATATTTTGCTTTCTACAGCCTGAAGAATATTAAAATAGAAATGCTTTCTTGAATTCCCTTTTCTGGCTCAAGTTACTAGGTGGTCCCAAGTTACCAGAAGTAAAATTTATAAATCTAACCCCTAGTCTAGACATTTTCCAGCACTGACTGCAGTTCAAAAAATATTAATGTCTAGCCGGCAAAGTGAAATTCCCCCCAGTGATTTTGCAAACGACTAGAAAGTTAACCTTTTGCCAGCTGCTCCTTCTGTGCGTGGGGTTTATTAAAAAGAAGCCAGGCATTTAGAAGCATGGGCTTTTTAAAGGCTGAAACACCTTGGCTTGACCCTGTGTGTCTTTTTCTGTTTATTCAGGCTTAGCCTCTGTGGCTGGAATGTGTGAGCCTGAAAGGAGCTGCAGCATTAATGAAGACATTGGCCTGGGTTCAGCTTTTACCATTGCACATGAGATTGGTCACAAGTGAGTGCATTTAAGAAAATCAAAATAAACTGTAGAAGTCTACTCTTTGAGCCACTTGTAACTACTGTGTGAAAAGCCTGTACTCAATTCTTTTATACAGCATTTTTGACAGCTTTCAATAGTGAGTGCTATCATTTGGGGCATGGGGATAAATCATCCTAAGAACTGGAGAATTGTTAAACAGGCAAACATCTCACACTTATTCTTACAGGCATTTAAAACAGTGAGGGTTAGATGCCTTCTCCCCACCTACTTCCACGTAAAATTCAAGTGTGTAAATGATCTGTCTTTTCCTCAAGGATTAATTTATGTATTTGTTTTATGGTTGTTTGTTTGGGGTTTTTGTTTTGTATTTTTTACAGAGCCTTGGTGTGTAACCCAGGCTGACCTTGCTCTAGACAAGCCGGCCTGGAATACACAGTAATTCTCCTGCTTCAGTCTTCTGAGTGTTGGAGTGACAAGAGTGAGCCACTATTTCTGGCTACATGTGTTTGTTTAAATTTGTTGACACTATATCATTAAAATTCATGCTTGGCTGGAAGCTTACCTCCTCTAGGCATAACGTTCTGTAGCCTTTGCTATGTAACTGGTCAGGTGTCCTCACATGCCATGGAAAAGGGCCTGTGTAAGTGTAAGAGTTCATCTTTGGTCTTTAAGGAGGACCTTAAGTTTTTAATATTTATTTCAAATAAATTAGTGCCAATGTTTCAAATTATACTTTCTCCCAACACGCAAATGGCAGTAAACCCATTATTTCAAAGAACAGAGGTAAATGTCTGTTGATGTGAAAAGAGATTTGACAGCATTTTCCTGTATTTCAGACATTTGTGTTGTTAAGACTGGAAGGTGACTTGTTCTTAGCCAGTGCTTAATGTGATTTGAACTAATGCTCTCACACAGGTAACACTGAACAAAAGAGCCTATGTTTACTGATAGGTTAGCTTGAGACAAATCCTCCTACTTTCTTCTAAGACAGAAGTCTTTAAGATTTAGCAAATAGCTAGTTTTATTGACTCCTTTAAAAATCAAAAGATAAGTAGTTTTAGTTGAGACAACAATCTATTTGTGGAACTCACAACATTTGTATGATTTTAGTTAATGATCTACCTTTATAATATGGTGAAGTGAGTGAAAAACAAAAGAACAAATAAAAATCAATATTTATGCTCCAGATGAAACTGCTAAAAAATATTCACAGTTCAGGACCCTTTCCTACTTCCCTCCTCCCTTCTCTCCTTTTCCTTTCTCCTTCCCTCCCTTTCCCCCTCACCTCCTTCTTCTTGCTCTCTCTCTCTCTCTCTTAAAATTAAGCCCTAATTAAATTTGGGTCATTTTGTTGTCTTTTTTTTTTAGTTGGAGTTGATTTGAGTATAAATCCAAGTCACCAGCAAGCCTTAAACCTGACTGGATCCAGAAGAAAAATCACTACTATACTTATAATGAGGCTTTAAAACATTGGCATTCCAGTTTTCCAGTTTTTGTTTTGTTTTGGTTTGGTTTGGTTTGGTTTTTCAAGACAGTGTTTCTCTCTGTGTAGCCTTGGCTGTTCTGAACTCGCTTTATTGACTAGGCTGGCCTCGAACTCACGGAGATCCGCCTGCCATTGCCCCCTGAGTACTGGGATTACAGGTGTGCTCCACCATGCCTGACTTAGTTTTTATTGCAACAAACAGCATGGAACAAGGGAAAACACCCTCCTAACAAGTCAGTTCATCTTTAACTCACTCAAAAAGTCTGGCTCATTGCAGAGCAGCCCCACCCCCAGGTTCTCCCTCCCTCAGTCCTGTGCACACATTATCCCTCCTGTTCCCCTCTCCATCTCTTCTCCCACCTAGCTTTCTCCTCCATCTGCCTCCAATGTCTATTTTATTTCCCCTTCTAAGGAGATTCCGGCATCCTCCCTTGGGGCCTCCTTGTTATTTAGCTTCTTTGGGTCTGTGGGTTGTAGCATGGTTATCCTGTACTTCATGGGGCTAGTAGCTCCTTATAAATGAGTGCATATCATGTTTGTCTTTATGGGTTTGGGTTACCTCACTCGGGATGATATTTTCTAGTGCCATCCACTTGCCTGCAAATTCCGTGATGTCCTTGTTTTTAATAGCTGAGTTGTATTCCATTGTGAAATGTACCACATTTTCTTTATCCATTCTTCAGTTGAGGGACATCTAGGTTGTTTCTAGTTTCTAGATATTAGGAATATCTAGCTTCTGTGAATGTAGTTGAGCAGATGTCCTTGTGGAATGGTGGAGTGTCTTTTGGGAATATGCCCAGGAGTGGAATAGCTGGGTGTTAAGGTAGAACTATTCCCAATTTTCTGAGAAAGCACCAGATTGATTTCCAGAGGGGTTGTACAAGTTTGCAATCCCACCTTCAATGGAAAAGTGTCCTCTTTTCTCTACATCCTTGCCAGCATGTGCTGTCACTTGTATTTTTTATCTTAGCCATTCTGACAGGTGTAAGATGGCATCTCAGAGTTATTTTGATTTGTGTTTCCCTGATGACTAAGGACATTGAACATTTCTTTAAATGGTTTTTAGCCATTTGAGATTTTTCTGTTGAGAATTCTCTGATTAGCTCTGTACCCTATTTTTAAATTTGGTTATTTGGTTCTTTTGGTGCCTAATTCTTGAGTTCTTTATATATTTTAGATATTAGGTCTCTGTCAGATGTAGGTTGGTGAAAACCTTTTCCAGTTCTATAGGCTGTGATTTTTTTTCCTATTAACAGTTTGCTTTGCCTTACAGAAGCTTTTCAGCTTCATGAGCTCCCATTTATTAACTGTTGATCGGAGAGCCTGAGCTGTTGGTGTTCTGTTCAGGAAGAGTGGTCTCCTCTACCAATGCATTCAAGGCACCACTTTCTCTTCTATTAGATTTAATTCTCTTCTATTAGATTAGATTTCTCTTTTATCAGATTATATGTTGACGTCTTTGATCCACTTGGATTTGGTGATTCTGTGCAGGGTGATAAATATGCATCTATTTGCATTCTTCTGCATGCAGACATGCAGTTAGACCAGGAACGTTTGTTGAATATGCTATATTTTTTATGTTGTATGGTTTTGGCTTCTTTGTAAAAAATCAAGTGTCTATAGGTATGTGAGTTTATTTCTGAGTCCTTGATTCCATTCCATTGATTGACCTGTCTGTTTTTATACCAACACCATGCATCTTTTATTACTATTGCTCCATAGAACAGCTTGAACTCAGAGATGGTGATGCCTCCAGAAGTTCTTTTACTGTACACGAGTATTTCAGCTATCCTGGGGTTTTTAGTTTTTCCATATGAAGTTGAGAATTGCTCTTTTGAGGTCTGTAAAGAATTATGTTGGCATTTTTATGGGAATTGCATTAAATCTTTAGATTGCTCTTGGTAAGATGGCCATTTTTACTATGTTAATCCTTCTGATCCATGAGCATGAGAGATCTTTCCATCTGTTATCTTTAATTTCTTTCTTCAGAGACTTGAAGTTCTTGACATACAGGTCTTTCACTCAGCAAATGCTGAGTGTAAATCATTATTTTTTGCTATCTATCCCTCTTAGGTGTGTTTGCTTCTTTTTGTTCTAGAATTTTCAGGTGTGCCGTTAAGTTACTAACATGGATATCTCCAATTTCTTTATAAAGACATTTAGCACTGTGAACTTTTGCTTTTAAGAGTTCTATCATTGTGTCTCATTAGTTTGGGTATGTTGTGCCTTTGTTTTCATTGAATTCTAGAGAGTCTTTAATTATTTTATTTTTTTTTCCCGTGTCCCAGTGGTCATTGACTAGGGAGTTGTTCAGTTTTTATGAGTTTGTAGGTTTTCTGTTGTTGTTTAAATCCAGACTTAAACCATGTCGATCTGATAAGATAGAAGGGGTTATTTCAATTTTCTTGTATCTGTTGAGGCTTGTTTTGTGACAGACTATATTGGCAATTTTGAAGAAGGTTCCAGGAGGTTCTGAGAAAAAGATATTTTTTTTGTGATTGGGTGAAATGTTCTATAGCTATTTGATTCATAATGTCTGTTAGTTTCATTATTTTTCTGTTTAGTTTTTGTCTGGATGACCTGTTTATTGGTGAGAATGGAGTGTTGAAGTCTCCCACTATTAATGTGTAGGGTTCGATGCGTGATTTAAGCTTTAGTAATGGTGTGTGTGTGTGTGTGTGTGTGTGTGTGTGTGTGTGTGTGTGTGTGTCCGTTCTTTTGGTTTTGCAGGTGTGGGGTTATTTTCCTATGTTTTCGTGGATGTAGTTAGCCTCCTTGAGTCATAATTTTCCTTCTAGTATCTTCTGAAGGGCTGGATTTGTGGATAGATATTGCTTAAATTTAGTTTTGTCATGGAACATCCTGTTTTCTCCATTTAGGATGATTGAAAGTTTTTGCTAGGTATGGCTGTCTGCGCTGACAGCTGTGGTCTCTTAGGATCTGTAAGCCATCTTCCCAGGCCCTTCTGGCTTTTAGAATCTCTGTTGAGAAGTCAGGTATAATTCTAATAGGGCTACCTTTGTATGTTACTTGGCCATTTTCTCTTGCAGCTTTTAATATTCTTTCTTTTGTACATTTAGTGTTTTGATTTTTATGTGGCAGAGAATTTTTTTCTGGTCCATTCTATTTGGTGTTCTGTGAGCTTATTGTATGTTTATAGGCATATCTTTCTTTAGGTTGGTGAAATTGTCTTCTGTGATGTTGTTGAAAATGTTTTCTGGGCCTGGAAATCTTCTTCTATTCTGTGTGTGTGTGTGTGTGTGTGTGTGTGTGTGTGTCCCAAATTTCTTGGATGTTTTGTGTCAGGAACTTTTTAGATTTGCCGTTTTTTTTTTTTAACCGATGTATTGATTTTTGTAAATTGTGCCTTCTACACACTAGATTCTCTCTTCCATCTCTTATAATATGTTGGTGATGATTCCATCTGTAGTTCCTGTTTTCACCCTTAAGCTTTACATCTCCTTCAGTTTGTGTTTTGTTAATTGCTTCTATTTCTATATTCAGGTCTTGCACAGTTTTATTCATTTTCTTCACCTGTTTGTATTTCCTGTATTTCTTTAAGGGATTTATTCATTTTCTTGTCTTTATAAGATTGAATTTGAAGTCATCGTCTCATGCTTCAGCTGTGTTAGGATATTCAGAGCTTGCTGTAGTAGGGTAGCTGGGCTCTGGTGGTGCCATAGTGCCCTGGCTCTCGTTGATTGTGTTCTTACACTGGCCTTTACTATCTTGTTGTTCCTGGTGTCAGCTGGCCACCTAGATGTTCCTGGTACCTTCAGGAATCCCAGGTGTTCTTCTGGAAGGCAGGCAGATCAATAGTCTGGACGATGAAGCTCAGGGGACAGAACTCACTCACTACTGTTGGCTGTGTCCCTGAGGGACCCACAGGGGAGTGGGAGGGGGAGGGATCTAAGCTGGATGTTCTTGTGGCCAGCAGGCCTCCTTCAGAAGGCAGGCAGAGCCATAGCCAGAATGGTGGCACCCAGGGAACAGAGTGCAGCTGCCAAGTGTTGGCCCTGCCCAGAAGGACCCTCTCTGTCACCATTGTAATGTGTGTATCAGATTATTATTTGGTCAGGGAAAATGTGTTTCATGAAGAGCCCTTTACTTACTTTTAAGATCGTAATGCTTAGCTTCAGAACCTCAGCATACCTACTCTGGTACAATTCATATTATCATTAAAATATGGAAGTACAGTCTGGAGAGGTAGCTGAGTAGCAGAGAATTTGACTAGGATGCAAAAGGCTTTTGGTTCGGTATTTGACCACTAGCACTTTGTAAAAGTCATCAAACCGAACAAGAAAGTGAGTGACAGCACTTCTTCCTGAAATGGAATGGCAACTGTCAGAATGCCTCAAGCATATTTTCCAGCTTGAATGTACTATGCCTTTGCCTTCCAGCTAAAAGTGTGTGCCACCATGTGATTTTTATACTTTAATGCAATGACTTTTAAGTGATAGGAGATGCAATGTGGATTCCTTACAGTAAGAATCTTTGTTTATTAGTTATTAGGAAGGCCCCTTCTAAATAAATAGAATGTGTGAATAACTTTCTACTTATTGAAATTTGTTTATAATGTGTTTTGTGCCCAATTTGTATTTTCATAGAAATATAATATTCATTTTAAATGGGTGTGTGATAATGTTTTTATTTGGCTATGTCTTAGATAATGATTCTCTGCCACTGTCTCTATCTCTGTGTCTGTCTGTCTGTCTATCTCTTTCTTTCATTCCCTCTCTCTCTGTTTTTCTTTCTGCATGCATGTATTCCTGTGTGTGTGCTTGTATGCATGTGCACATGTGTGCATGTTCATGTACCCATGGATGTGGAGCCCCAAATAAACTAGAGTGTCATTCCTCAGGTCCTGCCTACTTTCCTTCGGAGGCCGAATCTCTTCTGTAGAATAAGCTGGCTGGCTAATGAGTCCTAGGTATCTACTTCCCAAAGCCAGCATTGCAAGTGTATAACAAATGTAGCTCCTTAGAGACTGAACCTGGCTCTCATGTATGTGCAGCAAGCAGTTTTCATATTGAGCCACTTGCGCAGCTTAGCCCCCCAACTTTAAAATATTTTTATACTTTTGTCAAACTAGAAATTAGTTTTCTTGTCAAATGGAATAATGGACTTTATGCTATGCTATGTTCAGTTGGTTTTTTTCCGTTTTTTCTTTTTTTTAATTAATTTATTCATATTACATCTCAATTGTTAGTCCATCCCTTGTATCCTCCTATTCCTCCCTCCCTCCTGCTTCCCTCCTACTCCCCTCCCCTATGTCTGTGACTGAGAGGGACCTCCTCCCCCTATATATGCTCTTAGGGTATTGAGTCTCTTCTTGGTAACTTGCTATCCTTCCTCTGAGTGCCACCAGGCCTCCCCATCCAGAGGACGTGGTCAGAGATGGGGCACTGGAGTTGGTGTGAAAGTCAGATCTCCTTCTCCACTCAACAGTGGATAATGTTCTGTCCGTTGGCTAGTCTGGGTAGGGGTTCGAAGTTTACTGCCTATATTTTCCTTGGCTGGTGCCATAGTTTGAGGAGGACCCCAGGACCCCGATCCGCCTGTCATAAAGTTCCTCTTGTAGGTTTCCAGGACCCTCTGGATCCTTCTATTTCCTCATTCTCCCATGATTCTCTCACCTAAAATGTCAATAGGATGTCCTCCACTCTGACCCACTTTCCTGGTAAGTAAAGTTTTTCATGGGGACGTACCCCTTGGACTAGTGTCTCGATATGAGTGAGTATGTACCATTTACCTCTTTTTGCTTCTGGGTGAACTCACTCATTATGATAATTTCTAGTTCAATTAGGTGTAACTCATTATTACAGTTTAGTGAATTTTAACTTGGACTTTTACACTTTACTTTTATATTTTAATTGTGTGAGTATGATCTATACATGGGTCTGTATCTATGTGCATGTGAATTTCCAGTGCATACACATGTGGAGATCAGAAGTCAGTATAGGTATCTTCCTCTATTATTGGCCTTCTAATATTTTAAGAAAAGATCTCTTACTAAATTTGGAGCTATTCAGTTTGGTTGTGGCCAGTACGATAATAAAATTATGTTACATCTTTATATATGTCTCCATACATATATGTCCATATAAAACACATTCATAAATTATATTTACAATATGCATATACATTTTCATAATTATTTTTATGTATAAGTATTCCCCCATAGTGGCTGAAACAATAATGTTGAGATAAGGGCATTCTTTAGAAAAGTTATTATAGCGAATTATTTCATAATTAAGGCTTTGTTATTTTAAGTACTAATGGCCAAAGATAGCTAAGATCAGTCTGGTGATTGTTGTATGCATTATGTGAAATTTCAAAATAATTGTGTGTGTTTGTTTACTACAAAAATGATCCTTGTAAAGTATAATTTTTTTATTGCCAACTTTAGAAACTTTGGTAAATTGTCCTGGAAAATCAAATAAATGAATTTTCAGATAATATCATGCTAATAGACTAACAATTTCAGATGCCATCAACCAAGGAAAGTTATAATGCAAAAGCTGCAGTGTTGCCCCTACTTTCCCCCTCTTTGCAATCAGTGTTACCTTCAACCACATAAGCACAACTCCAGCTTACCTGACTTCTCTCTTTTTTTTCTTTTTTCTTTTTGTTGTCCTGACTTCTCTCTTATAGACATAATAGCAGCAGAAGAGTAAAGATAAATATCTTATAGTGATTTCATTGACTTTTGGAGATCTAACCTTCAGCTTTGATCAGCTTAAATACTTATACTAAATATCAACGTTGTTTTGTGCACATTTAAAAAGATTTTATATATTAAATTCTGTTAGGTACTACCCTCACTGAATATCTTCCTACATAGATTTATTATCTTGAGTTATTTACTGTAGTAAATTGTATATAAAATAGAATAAAAATCTAAAGCCTGTTTGAAAAGAACACATGAGCAGATTATGACCACTATCTCACTGACTAGTATATCTAAAGTCATTTTCCAGATATAGAAGACTGAGTACCCCTCATAAATTCTAATTTTGCTTTATTATAGTGTTTCATAGCCAAAATCAGTCATAAAATCAAAAGACAGATCGCTCACTAATGGAAAAGAAAGGAATGTCTTACCATCTTTTAGTTTCTCTGATATAGTGGAACAAAGTAACTTTGATATTTTATAGTTGCAACAATTTAAAATGTATCATTTTAAAAAGTTGCCTTTTTTCTTCCTTCCTTCCTTCCTTCCTTCCTTCCTTCTTTCCCTCCTTCCTTCCTTAATTTCTCTCTGTTTTTCAGATAGATTTTAACTGTTGGCCTGGAGTACACTATTTAGTCCAGGAAAGCTTCAAAATCCTAATAGTCCTCTTGCTTAGCATCACACATTCTGAGATTATAGGTATGCTTATCATGCCTGGCAGAAAGGTTACATTAAAATTTTTTTATCATATTAAATACCTTTAGGAAACAGTGCTTTGATCTTGTGATGTTTCATTGTTTTGAAAAATTGAGTGATCATATTTATTCACTTTTTTCCTTTAGTGGCAGAGTTCAAAAGCATGTGGTTAACACACTATATACATTTCATTAAATGACTGACAGAACTAGGTACCATTATTAACTAATGAAAAGTGAAGTTGATATATTAACATGATTATCTTCAGTTTAAAAATGAAACCTGATTTGATGAAAAATTTAAACTAGGTACTTTTTAAAAAATGGTTTTCAGTTAGTGTACCAATTAATGGTTCTTGTTATGATATTTTTATCCACATTGTAGTTTGCTCTTGTTTGTCCTACCATTACCTCCTTGACATCTCTCTCCTTCCTTGGTTGTGTTCATCTCCTCAAATGAGTCTCCTACTTTTATGTCACATATGTCATGTCAATATGTATATAAATCTGAATTCTACATATTGAATTTTATGTGAAAACATGATTTTTCAGCAGACTCTACAGGTTATAATGCAGGTTAAATTTATATTCACCCATCTATGTTTACTATTTTTACTATTACAAATCTCCCCAAAATTCTGGTAAAAATTGTGCACTAAAATAGAGTACAGTATGTCTGTCAGATATATGGGCCAGAAGGCTGATGTTGCTCCAACATTATAGAGAGTTTTGGGTGATTGTCCAGGCAGCAAACTGTCTCTGTCATGTTTTTGTTTTGGAAGCTGCTAACCAGCACTTCTGTCTACTCAGGTTATTAATTTTATTCCTTCTCAAGTCTCTGATTGGGTTGAAGACTAGATAGTTTAGTTTTACAATTAAGCTTAGTTGTTTAGGGGTTAAGATGTTTTTAGGTTTAGATAGATATTTTAAGTTGATGAGATATGATAGACATGGATTTACATTCAGAAGTTTAGACTCACGAAGATAGAAAAGATGTTTTCTTCAAGGTTGCCAAATACAAATAGCCACAACACTATGAATGTAACATTTATATAATTCCTGGTTGTTTCATGGCTCTTTTTGCTGTAGGTAGTTTTTTTTGTAGATATGTATCCTAATATAAATATAAATAATACAATATATAATATAATATAAGTATAAAATGTGTAAAATAATAAAAAAGCAAGAATCAAGAGTACATCATATCTTTGTAGTACAAGATGTACTACATTTTTGGCAACTAATTATTCATATAATATAAGATCAATTAAAACAGGGTATTACACATGAGGTGCTTCTTAGATGTCTTAAAAATAAAAATAATCCAATCTATGTTTTGTCATTATATAATTACTATATATGATAAATTTTTGCTTTGTTAATGTGGTTTCAAATGAAAACATTAGAAAAATAACAATCTATTTATAATATTTTGAAGAAAGCATGTATGTCCATGTCTTGTCACACGTGATAGCCTTTCTCCCAATTGTAGACATATAGTCTAATGAGTAGCCTTCATTATGTAATCTGACTCAGAGAAGCCACTACCAGGTTTCTGATTAGTGAGGCCATGGGTACACACACTGTCCTCTGATCTCCTCCATATGTGCCTCCTCATATATAAATAAATGTAATAAATAAATAAAATTGCACATTTGGGAGTTTTGTGGCTAGCTGTGAGTTTTTGTCTCAGAACATGGAATATAGTGGTGATAATGGATGTTGAGTTCCTCTGGCATAGAAATAATAGAATTGAGACTAAGCCATATGACCCAGACAGACAAAGTTTCTTGATTAAAACTTTATTTTGAGCCAGCCTACTTAAGTTAAAGGGAACCAGCACTGATCATATATAACCTGGCAGCTTTTATTATTTTCCTTAACAAACCAAAGTTTTGTACTTGTCAATTAGTCATTCATGGGCAGTTTCCAAAGATGCTCTTCTGTGTACAAGCATTGTGACTTTGTACTTGTTGGGCTAATGGGGTCATTAACATGATTAAGAAACTTCTGAGTGATATCTGGTATCATTATCTTACAAGAATATCCTAACCCTATGATAGGATAAGGGACTTACGTGCTTGAGTTCCTAAGAAAGGTAGGGGTGCCAGAGAAGATAGACAATCATTCCAGTGAGTGCATAGGCCAGTAGTTAGTTAGCCTTCTGTGATTCTATTGGACACATTCTTTCTTTTTTCTTTTCTTTTCTTTCTTTTTTCTTCTTTTCGTAACAAGACTTTATCGAAAAGTTTCCCACTGTGCCCCCAGCAAGGCTGACAATGTCTCCCCATGTTCCCTTCATACTAAGACCATTAATTCTCCCCAAACAGAAAACCAGCCAGACTTAGAATAGCCAACAGTTCTTAAAGTTCCTATTAGAACATTATGACAGGCAGATCTGGGCCCGGGGTCCTGCTCAAACTATGGCATCAGCCAAGGACAATACATGCAGTAAACTTCGAACCGCTACCCAGATCTACTCAATGAACAAGACATTCTTCACAGTTGAGTGGAGAGTGGGGACTGACTTTGACACGAACTCTGGTGCCTCATATTTGACCACATCCCCTTGATGGGAAGGCCTGATGGCACTCAGAGGAAGGATAGCAGGCTACCAAGAAGAGACTTGATACCCTATGAGCATATACAGGGGGAGGAGGTCCCCCCAGTCACAGTCATAGAGGAGAGGAGTAAGGGGAAAATGGGAGGGAGAGAGGAATGGGAGGATACAAGGGATGGGATAACAATTGAGATGTAATATAAATAAATTAATAAAATATATTTAAAAAATAAAATGCAGAATGAAAAAAAAAAAAAGAATTCTTTTCCTGCTGGAAAAAGCCAGCAAAACTCAAAAGAGCTTGGCTCAATAAAGCCTAAACCTATTTACATTGTGTGACTCTCCAAAGAGAAGTTAGCTGTGGCAGCAAGGAAAGGAAGGGGGTAGCAAGCATGAGCCTTCATAGCAATGAGCTCCTCCCAGGAGAAGTGCAGCTGCCTGTAATCTATCTACCTGGAACAATGCAGGAGTCTTGTAGAGGCACCTGCACTGCACAAATGTGTTGCCGCCTTGGGATCCCTTTCCCCTAACTGGGCTGCTTTTCCTAGCCACAATAAGAGATGTTCCTAGTCCTGCTATAACTTGATGTGCCACGGCAGGTTGATATACATGGGAGGCCTCTCCCCTCTTAAAATTTTTTATTTTTAATTTATCTCACTTTACAACCCAATGTAGCTCCCTCCCTCATCTCCTTCCAGTCCCACCCTCCATTTCTCTTTCCCCCTCCTCCCCTTCCCCTAGTCCTCAGAAAGGGAGAGCCCTCCTCCCCACCATCTGACCCCAGCCTATCAAGTCTCAATAGGACTGCCTGCATCCTCTTCCTCTGTGGGCTGGCATGGCTGCCCTGCCAGGGGGAAGTGATCAATGAGTGGGCAGCAGGGTCCATGTCAGAGCTGTGTGTAACAAATCTTAAATGTTCACCATGTTCTCATGAAGAGCCTCGTAATGTGACAGAAAGCTGGAGGCAGCAAAAGGAGTAGGCATGGTGTAAATACTGCAGTGACAAATCTATCACCCTATTTTAGTCATCTATCAAATGGCTATATGTTTTAGTTGATAAAAATGTGTTATGAACAGAAATGAACTTGCAGGAGAGTTCTGTGGGGTGGAGTAGAGAGTGGGAGTGAGTTACAGAAGGTAGGTGAGTATTGTCAGTATGTGGTGTGCATGTGTGAAATTATAAAACACATAACTGTAAAATGGGTATGCTTGCAATCCCATCTCTTGTTAGACGGAATGGGAGAATATTGTGTGTGAAGCCAGCTAGAGCTAAACACGGAGAGCCTGTCCTGAGAAACCCAACAAAAGCCAACATGTGCTAATAAAAGTAGCTGTCAAGTTCTTGTAAAATGACCTGGTCAGAGGTATTATCAAAACTAGGAGGCACAAATAGTACACTTCTCTGCTGTGTGACCTCCACAGTTAGGGATTTTTCCAAGTTAATGAAGGACAGTGAAGCCAGAAGGTTTTCTAAAGGTTTTTCTTTGGTTACATTTCCTTCCTTGTGTTGTTGTTTATGTAACTATCTTAAGCCCAAGTTGTTCTAGCTTGGTTTAACATAAAGCAGCTCCTCAAATGTACGCATACTGGTTGGTGGTCTCATGTGTTCTGTGGGTAACAGGCCAGGGACCTGGAGTTTACACATCTCCCGTCTCCTTGCAGTGGCTCATATTAGTGTTAACGGAGGCTGGATTGCCTGTACAGATAGTAGCACATTTTCAAGGCCACATGGAATCCCTACTTCACAAGAAGTTTAGTACTGGCCAGGGCATCAGAGCCACATCAAACAAATTCTCTTCTAATCCTGACACCAAATGTTTTCATTTGTCCTTTTTCTTGGCAGCCATGCTGTGTATGCCAAGGCAGTGTAGGATTGTATTATGACTGTATGAAAGACATTTCTTGCTTTTGTAAGACGAGAGAAATATAAGGCTTTTTACTTATAGAAGAGTATATATACGGCTGTTAAGGCTCATTATTGATTCCCTTAAACCTACCTGTGCCTACCACATGACACAGGTAGATATAAGACTCCAGCTAAAAGGAAGTCACTTTAACACTATCACATGAGAAAAGAATCATAGTCAGGTTAGTACAGCAGTGTCAGCCTTACACAGAAGGTTGATTATGTTGGTCCAACTGTGTCTACTTCAACTTGGAACTTTGCCTTCATATTCCTAGAAGATCATTCAAGGAATGATGTATTGATATCAAAATAGAATGATAAATGTTAGTGTTTGGGGGAAGCTGTTTGTTTCACTTGAGGGCTCTGGGCCTCTCATATATTTCTTCTCTTTGTTTATGTTACTTCCTGCACATGGAGTAACAGCTCCTCCCTTCTACCCCCATATGTGTGCATGGAACATCCTTTCATCTCACTCACTCATAATGTCCGTCTGATGAGCATCCCATCGTCCGTCTTATATCTTTAATCTCACCTGTCCTATGAAAATGATACGCCTCCTCTGTCAGGAGGACAAGTGTTAATGTGTATCGGCGCATTCACCTTTTCTGAATGACCTGCCCAGGCTTGCCTGTAGCAAGGCTCCTTATCTGTTTTGTGCTTCTTAATTTTCCACCATGGCACATCTGTTAGAATGTAATACTGGAGGTATAAGTTGATTTTGAAGTCACATTCAGTCCAGTCATCTAGCTCCTTGTCTAAAAAGATATTCTCATGCAATGAACTTATCCTTCTCAGATTTTTTATTAACATGTATTTTGAGTTTACTAGGCTTTAGGACAGAAAAGAAATGGCAAAGAAAGGAAAGCTTTGAAAACGTAGAGGCTTTGGCAAAGAAAAGCCACAAGGTTTCAAAATGTATTCTGAAAACACATGGAAATATATGTTTGTGTTACATTCTCTCTAACCAATGCTCATAAAAAGGAGAACCATCACCTATACCCCAATGAATCGTTGTCTTTTTCTGCAATTCTTCATTTGCGCTTAGAATAATAGTGTAAATATTACTAACATGGGTAAATGTGGACGTATGTAAAAAATTGTCGTTATCTTCAATGAGTCACTCATTTTGCTAAATTTCAGTTTTCTCATCTGTGAAGTACAGATTAGCATACATACCCTTTTTCTGCTCAAAGAGCAGTTCAATAATGTGATATTGATAACATGTGTGGACATATAAATAGAAAAAGATTTAGTCAATTCTTTTGTCTCTTTAACATTCACCATACATGATTTTAGAGGACTAGTCTATCTTGATCAAAGCCAACTATTGATGTAACTAATAAATGACCCAATAAGGAAATAAAAGATTTGTAATGGGCTTGTTTTATTTTTCATATTTCTTTCTTTCATGTCTCTTCTGTTTCTTCCTTATTAAAACAGTTTTGGTATGAACCATGATGGAATTGGAAATTCTTGTGGGACGAAAGGTCACGAAGCAGCAAAACTTATGGCAGCTCATATTACTGCAAATACCAATCCGTTTTCCTGGTCGGCCTGCAGCAGAGACTATATCACCAGCTTTCTAGAGTAAGTAATCTCTGGAGAGTGAGGATAAATTGTCTAGAAGTCACTCATTGCTGGAAGCCTAATGTACTTCAAACTTTGTATGAGGAGTTCTTACAGGGCCCACGTACGTTTCAGGCTGCTCACACATGCTCCGCTACATCACTGCGGCACATTTCCAGGTCTTGTATGGTGGCTAGGCGAGAAGGGCAATGAGCACATAAGCGTGATTGAGGGAACCAGTGGTTAGAATTTTTCAGTAAATTGGAAAGCATTTTCAGACAGAATTTCTATTTATATAATTTAATAAAAAATAAGCCAAACTTTAATTCAGTATTTTAGTATTATGATGTTGGTGAAAAGCTAAATTCCTCAGGAATGCCAAAGAATCTAATAGTAACAAATAAAAGCAACAGTCATATTAGACAGCCAGGAAGGGAGCGTTTGGAAAAAGATTTAGAAGTCCCTCTTTTCCTCAGTTGGGGAGCGTCTTCCTGGTTCTTCAGTGTAAATTCCAAGAATCTGCTTTTAAACGTGTTATAAATAGGAGTGATCACAAGTATAAACATATTTAGGAAAAGAGACTGTTTTCTCATGTCATTTGTGTATGCATTCATATTAGGAACCAGTAGATTTGAATGTCGCTTTCTGTGTGGCTCAGGCATATTAGTTTATCTTTTTAATTTTAAGGGCTTTGAATTTTTAAATTATTTTAAATAATAATGTTTATATAATAGAGGTTTTTTATGTAACAATGTTCAGTGCTATAATATGCAAATAAATAGATATTTATTAAATATAAACATTATTTTTCTAAGTACCATCAAGGTTGCAATAGTTTATTGCTGTACCGTTAGTTTAGCTGTATTGTGCTAGTTTTTCCCTTGGGGAGATGAGATTAAATGCAAAGCAGGCATGCACAAAGGGTATTAGAGCAATGGACATTCTTTTTAGAAAGTAGTTTATATTATACTTCATATTAACACAATAGTATTATAAAAGTTTTAAATTAGGATAGCTTATACAGGATAAAATTATGCCTTAAAATTTTTCTTAGCTAATAATAGCCAGGTCATAAAGTCTGAAAACTTATAATTATGTGGAAAAGAAAGTTTAATTACCCAGCACAGATCTTTGTTCAAAAATCAAAATACAAATGTTGAAAATAGACTTTACAATTTATTAGTACAATCATCCAATTTTGAATTCATTTCAAAATATTGTTCTGATAACCATATTGTGGATTAACATTTTTAATCGTAGTTAGAAAACATTATAAAATTATACTTGCCTAGTGCCAGATTGGGTGAAGTGCTATAAAAAGACAATAAGGAATTTGTTTGATATTAGCTAATTTTTACTACAAAGCATGGACAATATCATTTTAAAGATGGTTTTGGATGAACTCATTTACATAAGATGTAAATACTATTGAAGTTCTCTTTGTGAAAACTTGACCAGATCTGAAATTTCCCTCTTGTCTTGGCATTTGTTTTCAGATTAAAATCTTAATCTTTATCATCACAAGGACAAATTGTGTGACACGCTTAGTATTTGTATGTATTTTCAACGGCAGTCCTCTTGTTTTTTAAAAGTACAGTTTCTTTCCCTGTGTGTTCTGTTTCTGTCCCATTGGCGATTATGCAGCTTATTAGCTACTACACTCAGCCTAATATTTTTGTGCCTTAGATATGTAATGCATTTTGTGTGCTCTTTTATGTACTAAAATACATACAGAACCGTAGATATATGGGCTACTTTTGAACTTCTGCCAGGTCTTGTGTAGTTGTAACTGTTATGCCAGTTAAGACACCACAAAGGGATTCTCTAGATTGCTAGTAAAATACAATGGAATGACCACTGGTTTGGTGAGAGATGTAGAACTATCAATAGTTGCATTATAGCAGTTGGTTGAATTAATGAAAAGAATTAGTCCAAAGGAATTATTAATCTTCATTGCTTTCCTGTATTTTGTTTATATAAGCAAAATGAGTGTTGACAGGATTCTAATGGGCTTATTTATCCTGTGGTTTATAAAACAGGTTCTTTTGTATAGCCTCATAGAAATGCCTGAAGTTAAGACCACTAGGAAGTGATTAAATGTTAAAATAAGAAAGAAAGAAAGGAAGGAAGGAAGGAAGGAAGAAAGAAAGAAAAAAGGAAAGAAAGAAAAAAGGAAAGAAAGGAAGAGAAGGAAAAGAAGGAACGAAGAGAGAGAGAGAAAGAAAGAAAGGCTTGGGAGAAAAATAACTCTCTCTCCTCCTCTAATAATAAACTAGCTAAATCTTATTATAACTCGTGCAAGCAATAAAGGATTTTAAACACAAGCCTCATTAAAAAGAACTAGTTTATTGGAGCACAAAAATAAAATAGTAATTAAAATTCTTTGTTCCATTTTCTATGCAATGAGCTTAATTGCTTTAACAACTATGAGTGATATATCTGCTTCTGTATCTATACTCAAATCCAAAGACATTTTGCATCTTGATCAGTGATTGAGTTTACATCTCTTTTATAGTTGGCTCAAAAAGGTTCATAGCACTTTATTTTAGATTTCCTTTTCAAGCAAAAGAAACCTGGAAAGAAGTAATTGCTAAGGAACTGCCACCCAGTCAACAAAATGCATACCTTAACGATGAGCTTTCTATGAATTATAGACATCCATTATTTACTGTTTAACTGGAAAAACAGAAACAAAGACATGATCTTAAATGCCACTAGAGTGCAGTCTCTCATGTCATCTGCAGCATTAGGTGCTATTGATCAATCAGGAGATGGTGTTTACCAACTCCCAATATTTTTTTTCAGATTTCTTAAACTCGGTGATTCAATAAGTGGTTCATGAATCGCCCAGAAGCCGTCCTGATTAAATAATAAAGAACCCATTTCCGTTAAAATGGACGTGTTATGCCAGCTTCTGATGTTTTCCGAAGACGGCTTTGCAGGTAGTGTCTTTCCTATCTGCCTGCGGGACTCACTTATTTACTTATTTAGAGAATATAAAAAAATGAACCTGGTATGAAGGCTTAACTCACTGACTATGGGATAGGTTACCAGGCTGTGAAGAGCAGATAGCTGTAACTTAGGACAGGTTTCCATTCATTCCAGACCACTTAGAATTAGTCCAGAACAATTTCATATGCATTCTAAAAGCTATGGGAGCTCTGTGAGTCATCTTTTACCCGACTGAAAGTCTGTAAAATTCCCTGAACTCTCAAGTGGCTATAGCACAATTGTTTGCCATTTCAAGTTGTATACGGAATCTATTTCACAAAATGGTGGAAGTTGGTTGAATGCATTGAATGGCTTAGTTGTGGCTGACGAGCACCTAGGAAGAGGAGGGAGAGGAATGCTGTGTGATGCGCAAGATGGCCACAGCACTCACTGTTGCTGTGTGATGCGCAAGATGGCCACAGCACTCACTGTTGCTGTGTGATGCGCAAGATGGCCACAGCACTCACTGTTGCTGTGTGATGCGCAAGATGGCCACAGCACTCACTGTTGCTGTGTGATGCGCAAGATGGCCACAGCACTCACTGTTGCTGTGTGATGCGCAAGATGGCCACAGCACTCACTGTTGCTGTATGATGCGCAAGATGGCCACAGCACTCACTGTTGCTGTGTGATGCGCAAGATGGCCACAGCACTCACTGTTGCTGTGTGATGCGCAAGATGGCCACAGCACTCACTGTTGCTGTATGATGCGCAAGATGGCCACAGCACTCACTGTTGCTGTGTGATGCGCAAGATGGCCACAGCACTCACTGTTGCTGTATGATGCGCAAGATGGCCACAGCACTCACTGTTGCTGTATGATGCGCAAGATGGCCACAGCACTCACTGTTGCTGTATGATGCGCAAGATGGCCACAGCACTCACTGTTGCTGTGTGATGCGCAAGATGGCCACAGCACTCACTGTTGCTGTGTGATGCGCAAGATGGCCACAGCACTCACTGTTGCTCTATAGACATTGCCTTTGAAGGTTAACACAACTTTATTAAACAGAAAACATCCACTTAGGTGGAATTCCCTCTCCCCCCACAATTGTAGTATCCAAGAAATAACCTGGAGAGCAGCTTGCCCTTTCAATTTATCTGATATGCTTCGAGACCCTTGCTCTAACCGTGAGTGTCTTTGGCAAGTTGTACTTATATGGGGAGTGGGTATAGCGTAAGCCATTAACAGCACAAGATTTACATTTTTGAAAACTCAGGTTAATTATATTCAAACATCCACATTGTACAGTGAATGGCAGGAAAAGAAGTTTGACTTTAGATAACATACTTTTGATTTTTCCTGATTATGTCATTACACTGTTATGTTTAGTTAAAACATTGTTAGTTTCATAAAAAATAATAAAACTACTTATGAGAAGATAGGAGATAAAAGACGTTTAACTTGATGTAAATAATATCAACCTAGTTCATGTTTAATTCATATGTATCAGCATACCTTTGTGAAAAAATGTGGCATTAAATTATACTTCTGTTGTTAAGACACTGTAAGGCAGGTCATAGTTAGGTAGATGACCTTTCAGATTGGCCCACTCTATAGATTCAAGCTCTATTCTTTATAGTCTGTTTAGTAAGAATAAAATTTAAATCTCATTTAGTAATACATCCTCATGTGTTCTGGAAGCAAATATGTCAGAAGGACATATTTTATAAAGACCTATAAATTTTAGTGGGAGACTGAAATGTGGTTCCTGCTCTTGTTTTCAGGGTTGACTCTGGGGCTCTGTGATTAAAGGCTCACTAGATTAGAAGTGGGTACATAAAATAACTTTCCATCACAATAAAAAGAGTTTTGGGAATACAAATATACTCTAATGTACTATGAATTTTTCATAGTCAATGAATATATATATGCTAAAACTGATATATTTTGCTTCATCTTGGAAGCTTAAATAAAAGTACAGATTATGAGTTTAATAATTATCTGTAATTCTAAGATATTAACTAGGATTAGTATTTTTGTTGAGGAATAAGAACTGTTAGAAAAGTAATTATAGATTTAATCTTATGCATATATCATTATGTTAGACAAATATATTTTAATAGTGAGTTATAGCCTCTTATGCCTGAAGAGTAATAGTTCTATATATTACGTTTCGTACTGAGTAAAGTTTATGTTTTCTGAATGGAAATTTTTATGTGCTCATTTCAAGGAAAAACAATCATTTATCTTAATAAGTGCTGTTAATGAGAAAATTTCAGAAAAATGTAAATGGATTTATCACTACTTTTGTTACATGGGTTATATTAGGCTTAGCATAGCAAGAAGTACTGCATCTCAGTTAACCAGATTCAAGATTAAGCCAGAATTTTCTATAGCTTCTATTTTGTTATAAGAGCATTATAAAATGTAAGACTATGTAACTCTTTTATAAAGAGAAATTAGAAATACAAATCATATTAGTGTATGAACTGATAAGTTATGTGATCCAGTCTCAAATGGAATATGAAAGATCAGCAGAATACACAGGCTATAAAGGGAGCTGTCTCTCACAGCTACAATACTGAGCAAAAGAACAAAATTCTCCAAAGAGAACCAGTAGAATGGCTCCTTTAAATCGGAGTCCCCAAATAGGCAGATGAATCGTGAAGAAGCGCAGTTATTGAGAGGAGTACAGTGCACTGCGCATGACAGCGCACTTCCGAGTGCTGGAGACAGGAAATCAAGGCCACGCTCGTCTACACAGAGAGACCTATTCACAAGCAGACACAGAGTAAAAGCAAAGAGACTGCTGGTGTAAGATCTATTTGGGCGAGGTAGATCATCAGAAGGGGATGGGGCAGTGAAGGACTGAGGGAGAGGAAAGTGAGTAGGAGCAGAAGGTGATGATGTATGAAGACACTGCAATGTAAATGTAGTTTGTTTGATAACTTAAGAATGACATTTAAATTGTTCATGTAGGGTTTAGGAGATGGCTCAGTGCCGGGGTTCTCAAGCTGGAGGTTGTGACCCCCCTGTGGGGGTTAGGTAACCCTTGCACAGGGGTCGGATAACAGATCTCCTGCATATCAGATATGTACATTACAATTCATACTAGTAGCAAAATTACAGTTATGAAGTAGTAATGAAACATTTTTGTGGTTGGGAGGGGGGGGGTCACTGCAATATGAGGAGCTGTAAAAGACTGCAACATTAGGGAGGTTAAGAACCACGGGCTTCATGGGTAAAGTGTTTGGCATTACAAGCATGAGTACTTAAATTTGGATCCCAGAACGCATGCCAAAGCAGGCACAGTAGAATATATCTATAGGCCCAGAGTGTGTATGTGGAGGGCTGGGGCCAGCTGAATCCTGGCGGTTTATGGCTAGCCAGTCTAACTAAACATGCAGCCCAGGTTCAGTAAGAAGCTGTCTAAGGGGGGAAGACATCTGACACTAACCTCTGACCTGAACACAGCTACAAGAGTGAGTGCACCCTTACACACACTTGCACACATGCTTATACCATGAGGGGTAGAGAGAGAAGCTACTAGTGTAAAGTCAGAAATCAGACATTACCTCACGAACATTTAAAATCAGAAGAGGAATTACTCATAAGAAAAAATTATTAGCATTGAGTGCACGTATGCACATGTATGCATGCATACACACACATAAGGGAGGGAGGAGAAGGGAGAGAGAGAGAGAGAGAGAGAGAGAGAGAGAGAGAGAGAGAGAGAGAGACAGACAGACAGACAGACAGACAGACAGACAGACAGACAGACAGACAGAGATCTGTATCCCATAGATCCATGTTTTTTACCTTCTGTGTCTGTATGGTAGTTGAGACTGTTCTTCTTAAAGGTCAATTAATAATAATTATGCTTTATAAATTTTACTTAATTGGAAGTAGCAGAAAAGGCACCAAGAAAGCAGTAGACAAATTTTACTAACATAACATAACAAAACATTTGTAATGCTTAGCCTTAGTTAAAAATTAAAAATGCGAACCTGGTGGCACTCAAAGAAAGGATAAGCAGGCTACCACGATGAGACTTGATAGCCCATGACCATATTGTGGGGGAGGAGGTCCCTCTCGGTCATAGACCTAGGGGAAGGGAATAGGGTGAAAGTGGGAGGGAGGGAGGAACAAGAGGATACAGGTGATAGGATAACAATTGAGATGTAATCTGAATAAATTAATAAAAAGAAAAAATAATTAAAATAGGAAAATTGTGCAATTCCTCAAATACACTCATCAGAGTTTTGTTGTGTTCCCACATGTGACTGCTAGGAAGACAGTAGTGTCTGTACACACAGTGGGTGTAGGTGGGATGGACAGTCTGACCAGCTGCACAGATACATGCGTTACTTGAGGTGAGGTGACTGACAAGCCTTGCTGCCGTGTACAAATATAGGCAGAAGAATTCCAAAGGCCTTTGATGATACAGTGTTCAGAAACATAGGGTCATTGAAAAAATATACATATGGCTTTCTTTTATATTTTATCTCCTGGAGTGTTTTAATCTTCTTGTAAATGTACTGAACGAGGAAAATTGGTCTTGTCTAGTTCTTTAATTAACTATTTATTAATACAAAAGAAATAGGTACATACAGAGAACTGAAACAATATGCTTTGGGGACCAACTCTCTCAAGAGTTCTCATCTTAGGTCCCAGTCATGCCTGGCACTATTGGCTCTGAAGGCCCTGGTTGTGCTTATCTGATCTAATTTAAAAAAAAAAAGGAATCTGAACCATTGGATAGAGGATTATTATACTTCAAAACAAGAATATTAAGTGAAATATTTATTTTTCTTTCTTAATTAAAGGCAATGTTACCATCAGGAAAGAGTTTCTTCCTCTATCTTTCTATCTTTAAATTCGCTTCTGAGGTTCATATAGTTGTACCTCTGAATTTTTTACTTTAAATATCTGTACTTCTGAAAGGCACTCTATAAAATATTTGTAGTTCATTCTGTAGTAGTGCCAGTTAGATAATTATGTCTATATTTTTTGTGTCCTGCTGATAAATATTTATAACCTACAAGGTCTTTTATGTAAATTATTCAATATATAAGTTTTTTCTATTGATTTATAGTAGTATTTGCTTATTTTATAATATACTTAATTATTTTCACAAATATGCATGTAGTTTTATTGTAAGTGAATATGAGACTTACATTTTGAAAAAAATTAGAAATTAATCCTCTAATTTAGTCAACTCACAAATATTCTATATTATCAAAACACTCATTTCTTTTACTATTGTACTATCAAATATGACCCCCCTTGCCATTACCTTTAATATATATTCGAAATTACTAATAGGATCTTACGTGACTAAAGTTTATTAAAGATAAGCCAGCAGCATCTTAACATAAAACAAAACGAAGCAAGTGTTGAGTAGTGTAAGCCTTGAGCAGTGGCGATTAAACGTCCGTGTCCTGCAGTGTTGACCCATCATTACTCCCTGTAAAAATTAATGAAGAGGAGCATAAAGCAGAGACGACAGTCTTGTGTCTCTTTGGTCTGGGTCACCTTAAGAAGAGTACATTCCACGTTTTAAAGATACTAATTTGCTGCTGTGCAAGTATACATTTTATGTAACAAGTTAACTTATCACATTTTAAGAATTTAAAAATCTTGCAGGTGAATTTGAAACCCAGTGTTCTGTATGACTCTTTCTTCCCTGTTTGTAAATGAAAATTTGTGCTGTCTTAAATAACAGTTGAGGAACTTCAACTTGTGAAGTTATTTTCCTTTGGCAACGTGAATGGAAAAGATTTGGGGAAAAAAAGCAAAAGTGCTGGCACAATGGACAGGAATGTTGGAAAAAATTTTTAAGTGTTGGCATAGGAATTCTTTAAAAATTCTAACTCACATGTGAAATGAAAGTAAAAAAGCATCTGTCCTATTTTATGTGGACTGAATAAATAAAATGAACAATTATATTTAGCAAAGACTAAAGCTCTTTAAACTAAGGTATTCTGTCTGGCTTTTGGCAACCTTTATGTTATTTGTTCCACTGAATTAAAAGACTGTGTTTTAGTGAAGGCATACTTTGTAAAGCAGAAATTATGTAGAAAGGAGAACATTCTTTTTTTCTAGTTCTGATGACCATAAATGAAATATGAAATATCTGGAAGACTAAACACTTGTAGTATGTGTGAGGGAGAACTTTGGACGTTAGCCTCACCAGGCCTTCACCCATTAACTAGTGACATGTCTTACCATAGCACCTTGTGTTCTGTCTAAGGGTGAAGTAAACAGATTAAGCCTTTAAGATTGCTGCTATACTTATTTTTGTTTAATTTTCCACAATTCATGTTTTTAATTCTACTACCAGATGTGGTTATATTTTCAGTGAAAACAAACAAGATACTTAGAGCAAAATAAATCCTGTTTTGAATCCCCCAGAACTAGTTTAAACTGTTTTAAAGGCCAACATGACATTTTCAGATTGTTGTTTGAGATGCTTCCACTGTGTTTTGGGGCTGGAGAAAAAGAATTTGGAACTCTCATTCAGGTGTCTATTTTGTCGTGTGATTATTAGTTGAATGTGTTGTTGTTGTTCGTGTATCGAATTATTAAAGCAAAGATCTCAACGCATGGTTTCACAATTGTGAAATAGTTTACATAGTACCTAATTTCCTTTGGTCCTTTATGTTGAACAGTTCAGGCCGTGGTACTTGCCTTGATAATGAGCCTCCCAAGCGTGACTTTCTTTATCCAGCTGTGGCCCCAGGTCAGGTGTATGATGCTGATGAGCAATGTCGTTTCCAGTATGGAGCAACATCCCGCCAATGCAAATATGGGGTAAGAGGTCTTAATCCTTATGCTCAGCCATTTGTAAATATTCTCTTATGACATATGTGCAGGTGGAAGAATGGTGAACTTAGTTTGCCTTTGAAGCATTATTAATTTACATAATGTTTTAACACTGATTTTTTCTGATATCATATGTATAATATCTATTTTAAGTATTTGAATAATACTAAACTAATATTCACATTTTTATTAAGGACACAAACAGAATTTGAGTAAATGCCATGTATTTTTTTTTAAAATCTTGAGCTCATGATGCTAATTTTACTTTGTTCTTAAAAATATTTTAATTTTAAGAGACCTCTCAACTGCCTCTTCCTGGCACTCTTATAATTGTGCTAAAGGGAATTTTTCACTGGCTTCTTGCCTTTACCTTAATTCATTCTAGCTAGTACTGAGTCATTCCAAGCTGCTTCACATACTGCCCACTTTCCAACACAACAGTCATGAAGGAACAAGGTGACATTGGCCCAAATAGTGAGAAAAAGGGAAATAGTCTTGGGGAAAAATGTAGACATCATGATTTTCTTCATGTTTGCTTTAGAAAGTCAGTACCATATTAGAAATAATTAAGAAGTTCTTTTTAAATTTTATAAATATTTTGGTATCTAAAACAGGAATGTATGTAATGAAATAGGATTCTAAAATGACAATCTATGTGCCAAAAAATATTTAGGCTTAAAAAGAAATCTAAAGTTTTGGTTCGTGTTGTGTGGCATATGGATGGTCCAATTCCTAAAAGCAGATAACAATACAAGGAGCTAATTTTACCATAGGTATAATTAGACTGTACACTCATGTACTTTACCAGTTACTCCTCCCAGACATGGAACAATAGGAAGCAGTTAAAAAATTCTCTTGGGGAGAAAAAATCTCTCGGGCGACAAATATTTTGTTATTCTTTATAGACTTTGGCAGTACTTCCAAGATTGTGTATGGTTATCTGGTTATGTTGAGCCCCATGTAAAAGTTTGGTTTTTTTCCCTGTTTCTTTGTAAAGTCTTAGTTTTGAATGGTTCTAGTTCCTCTTATTCTTAGGTGTTTTTTCCTAAAAGAAAAATCACTCAAACATTAATCACAGTCACTACATGTACTCAGTGATCAAATGAGATGGGAGATGCTTTGCAATACCAATCTCAGTGTGTGTCATTTTTGTACTAGCTAATGAGAGTGCCTCATTTTACTTTTTTTGGAAGCTATGTTTGAGCTCCATCCATAAACTTCTATGGTAGATGATGATGATGATGATGATGATGATGATGATGATAATTTATTATTATTAAATAATATTATTAGACATAATAATATTATTACATTTATGAGATTTAAAGATACAATTTTGAAAAACAAATTAATTTAAAAATTGATTTGATTTTTCTCACTTAATCTGGAAATCTCATGCATTCCAAGCTGATAGAAATGAGATAAATACTAATTTTGAAACTGTATTTTTCACTTTTTTATTCTTTCTGTGTTGTACTTACATACATTTCTGTAATCAAAGTAAATCAGAAAGCTTGGTGAAAACATTAGCATTTATAGACATAGTTTCTAATATTTTGTTATAAGCCCTCGTTACTTTGTTTTGTAGCAAAATACTGGTTTCATTAATACATATATTATATAGATTACTTATCATCTTTTTATATTCCATTATAAATTTTCAGTTAGGATTCTTGATCTCTGATAGATTTGTGCGTTCCAAGATTAAAAGCTTTGTAAAGACTTGAGTCTGTCACCTGTGTTGCTCCTATGTATTGTAATTCTGTCAATAAGATAAAGATTGTAGGTGTATTTTGTTTTATAGAACACTTGCTCAGTTTTCACTAGGTGATGTCTCATTCCTGACTAGCACCATTCTCAAAACTCTTCATCTTATCCCTGCCTTTTGGGGGAGAAGTAATCTCTGAAATTACTGTTTGGGGACATGCATTCTTAAGTGTCTGAAAATAGAAATCGTGAAGTCTCAGAATATAGGACGATGACATTTCTCTCCACCACCACCGCCATCATCATCGACAGCATCTCATGTAGCTCAGGCTGGCCTTAAACTTGCTATGTAGTTATGGATGACCCTGAACCCCTCCTGAGCCTTCTCCCTGCTCCTCTCAATTACTGGGATGATAGATATCTGGCATCATACCCAGTTTATGTGGTGCTGAGATCAAACTCAGGGTCTTGTGTAGACCAAGTAGATGCTCTGCTAACTATGCTTCAGTCTTATTTTCTGTTATTAAAAACAGTTAGGGGGCCAGCTAAATGTTTGATTCATGAGTAAAGGCGCTTACTGCCAAACCTGAGGACGTGGGTTTAATATGGAACCTGCATGGTGAGAATTTACTCCTGTCTGGTGTGTGTGTGTGTGTGTGTGTGTGTGTGTGTGTGTGTGTGTGTGTGTGTGTGTGTAAGATAAGATGCAAATACAGAAATGCAGAATATAAAGTTAGATCATTACTATATTACCTTCATATATCTGCCAACTCTGACTGTAAGGATGCCTTAGGTGCTTCTTAGCAAAAGGACAATGCAAATAAAACAACAGAACCATTGTCTCCAGAAAAAATTTTTTGGCTGATATATATATATATATTTTCAACACAGGGTTTCTCTGTGTAACAGCTCTGCCTGTCCTGGAATGCCATCTGTAGTCCAGGCTGGCTTCAAACTCACAGAGATACGCCTGCCTCTGCCTCCCAAGTGCTGGGATTAAAGGTATGCACAACCACTGCCTGGCTTGGGACATAATATTTTTTAAGAGAGTATTTTAAATAAAAAAATATGTTCACCATTCAGCATTACCTATAATGACAAGTTGACCATCTGTAAGTTTGACTCATTCTTGAAGGCTTTTTTAGTGAACAACACCCAAATTGTCTTATAAACGTCAGATAGCAAGAACATATGACAAGATTCCATGGACCTTTCACTTGCTGGGCACATGGTAGATACTCAATACGCGTTCCCCTTTCTTCTTGGAGTATCTGTCATTTGTGTGGTTCTGTTTGAGAACAGCTGCTACAATAGTAGAAGATGAACTTTTTGTGCTTTGAGAGCACAGGAAGATTCTAAGTTACATATTTACTCAACTTCACCTTTAACTCGATGCAAGAGGAATTTCTCTTGAGACAGGCCTGCTCTTTGATCATTCTCTATACAAAAATTCCTCCCAGTAATTCTGAGTCACACTGTGTTATTAAGTTTCATTTATTGTTTTGCTTATCTGATTACTTGTTAGTTAAATGATGCCTTCCTTGATTACTTTATCTAAACTTGTTCGTGTTTTGGTGTTTTGGGTATTGTTTTGTTTTGAGACAGGATATCTCTGTATAGACTTGGCTATTCTGGACTCTCTTTGTAAAAAACCAGGCTGGCCTTGAACTCGTAGAGCTTTGCTTGCCTCTGCCTCCCTAAGTGCTGGGATCATAGGTGTACACCATCACACCTGGCTACTTATTCATGTATAGACATTCACATGCATAAATCCTATAATATTTCCTTGCTTATTTCTTATTAGTATTTATTACTTTCTAATGTAATATTTATTTTCATTTTGTTTACTGCTGCCTACCCTGCTGGAATCTGCATAACTTGCATTCATAACAGTTCCCAGCTCATTTTAGAGGCTTGTAACAACATTCTTGGCCAGCTATGCATTTCTCCTATACTGTGGGACTTAGGTTCAATAAGGAAGCAGCTGTTTACCCTCAGAAAAATTATGCCATATAACACTGAGAACCTATCTTGCCTGGCAAGTTACTATTGCTAGCAGACTGGGTTCTTAACTGGGCTCATGACTCTTGGTGATTTTGGATGAGTTTTCTACTTACCACCCCCAATAACTTGTGTAGCATCTTCAAGCACTGTGGGTGCTAGCCAGCAGGGAGGCTTCCAGCTTAGTTCCAGCTTGATTTCTCAGTGTTCTGTATCCAGAATGTTTGTTGTCTTCAGTAACAGGGTCTTACTGTCTACAGACTACAGTTTTTAATGCTTTCATACATTATCCCTTTTGCTTATTACTTTATCACTACAAATTAAGATTCAAGTAACTATCACTCTGTCATTAAGAATCATTCATATAAATGCAAGTGACTTTATTAGTATTTTTAAAATATTGTTGGCTTTCTGAATAACTTTAAAAAATAGATGCAGAGAAATTGGAAGATAGTATTATTGAAATAGTAAAAAGTATATTAAGAAATAAATATAAGAAAAGTTTACCAAAATTTTTTGTTTGTTTTGCTTTGTACTTTACTTTTAAAGATACATGCTGCTTTTTATTCTCTACAAAAACAGTTTCAAAACTCACAGTAATCTTTGACTTCTAAAGCAGAAGGTTTATAAATTAAGTTTTAAGGTATTAAACATTTAATGGTTGTATTGAGAGAATCTTAAGGTAGCATGAAATATTGTAGTACCTCGATGGTCTCTGGAATCCAAACATATATGTTTAATTGACATATAATTATTGGAAGATTGCTGTGATATTTATATTTCCCAAGTTCCAAGACAAACCCCAGTTCTAGAGTGCTATGTAGGCTAAAGGCCAGTGCTTTTTACATTCGCTATGGGTCTTCCTGGTCTCCTTTCACTTGTATAACCATTTAGTTACCTTTAAAAGCCCTCCAAATTATTGATTATTTAAGTAGAATTTGTAAATCTTGTTTGTTTGGGTTTTTTGTTGTTTGTTTGATTCCCTCTGGAATCTCTTTCATTTGTATTACCTACTTAGTGGGCTTAAGCTCTTTAGGAGCTAAGTGGGGATGCATTAACCCCCCTCCCCTTTTTTTAGCTCCCTAGACCTAGGCTAGGCCATAGGGTTAGCACATGTAGGTTTTCAATTTCTTTTTGTTGATGATCCTTATTGACCTTCTCAGGGCTTTGCTCCATTCCTTGAATATCTTTATTTCAAACAGATGTTGAGAATGCTACTGAAAGGACAAAGATGATACTGAGACTGTTGTACAATTACTACCAAGGACCCAACATAGCATAAAGGTTAAGGCTTCCCTCAAACTGGAAAATTATTCATTATCTTAGATTATGATTTCAAGGCAGCAGGCAAGCTTTCTCATAATTAGAGAAAGATCATGAGACCTATAAAGACCTACAGGACAACTTGAAAATTCCATGGAAAGAGCTTCCTTCATCAGTAAATAGCTTGATAGCTTCAGTTCTAGAACCTAGATTCTACTGAAGTCATGGATGTAGGTGAAGAAACAGTGGAAAGACATACGTTTTTATATTAATGTTTAATGATAAGCTTACTGAGTTAACTGCAAGAGGACTGTGGGATGGGCAGTAACCAGATTACCACTCACCTTAGGTTAATTTTTAAAAAACAGGTTGTTAAGTGGGTTCAAGCCTCAGTTTTTATTGAAGTGATCTCTTTTGCATGCAAGTGCCCTTGCAGACCTTCATCTGTAGGAAGGAACTGCAGCGCGAAGCATGGTTTAGACACCCAAAGACTAGCAGACTGGGAAGCTGGGGGTGGTGGTGGCGAATACCAGCAGGGTTTAGTTGAGCAGATGTTTTTGTGGGAGAAAAATAACTTGCTTGGGAAACCTGGAGCACTAGCTTGTACCTCACAAGAGAACAAAGCTAAACTCTTATATCAGCTACCTGATACGGAGCAAATAGATTAGTTCTGAGTGAAAACCTCAGAGTATGTGACAGAAGCAAGTGCGTTTGACTGCACTTCTATAACTCAGAAGCTATGGCATGAGGGCAGATAGAAATACAGTCACTGAAGAAAGACTGAATATGAGTAATAACAGTATAAGCAAATTGTCCAAATTGAAGGCAACCACCATTGTATCAAAAGAAAGAAATCTGAAAACTTTGACAGAGAGGTAAGAGACATGCGGTTAAAAAGATCCAATTTACGCTGAATAGGCATAGCCAGGGGTAAGATAGAGATGAATTAAGGAAACCAGAATCAAAGAAAGGTACAAATTCTCAGCATGAATCTCAAGTAGATTAAAAAAGCAAAAGAAACAACAGTTACAGTAGAGAAATAGCACTATAATAAATTTCCAAATTCTTGGAAGTAATAAAAATGACTTTCAAAATACAGCATTAGACTGACAAGAATTAATAATATCTTCAAATGCTGAGGTACCATTAATGCCAGCTTAGAAGTGTATATTCAGTTAAACTACTTAAAATGAGGATAAATTACATATATGTTCAGAAAATAAGGAAAGCAATTACTTGCTTAGATAATTACTTAAGGAACTATGTCAAAAAAGAAATTGAATTCACAGTACGGACAAACACACAAATACGTCTAAACAAACATTTGCTAACACCTTACAGACAGTCAGTATTGGACAAACTTTCAGGGTTTCGTAGACAAGAACATTTTCTCTCCCAAAATCAGCAGAGTAAGACTCGGTTGTCAACTTTTAATTTTTGTCAAAGGAACAGTTTGCAAGTCATGCTTTACGCACACAGATTCTGCCTCCTGCCTTTTAGTCTCTGATTTACATCAATGAAGAAAAAAGAATAAAACTTTAGAAATGATGATGGTCCATTAAAATAGAAAATGGTGTCAGGCCTAGAGAGATGGCTCAGTAGTTAAGGGAAGTGGCAGCTCTTTAGAGAACCCAGATTTCTTTCCCAGCACCTACACAAGAGGCTCACAACGGTCTGGAACACTAGTTTCTATGGATCTGATGTCCTTTTCTGGCCTCCCTGGGCACCGTGCTTGCAAGCAGTGCATTAGATATACTTGTAGGAAAGAAAGTACCATGGCAACACTGACTTACTGATACTGTTCCTTTAGTCTTATCAGAGAAATTAAATACATCAGTTTGCCTGGTGCCTGTGAGTCTATGTGAAAGCCTTTATTCATTATGCTAGTAGGATGTCTGATGTGTGGTAGATTCTCAATAAAAAAATATTTACAAATGGAAGGGAACTATTGCTGTCACTATTTTTTTATTACCGGGCAATCTTCCTTCTGATTGTAGTTGACCCCCTGAAATTAAATGTTCCACCTCAAATTTTCACTCTTGTGTACTGTGACTCAATATCAATGTTACTTAGAGATGCTGTTGATAATTTGTTTCTCTTTCCTTAAACTTGAGGACTAGCAGAGTACCAGACTTCCCTGAGTCTTCCCAAAGTGAAACTTAAGATACTAGAGGAAACCCTAGCACAGAGGCAATGATTTATTCGCCCAGAGAAGTCGTGAAACTAATGTAATAAACTTGAACTTCTGTCAGGAATGATGAACAAGAAAAGTGTAGCCCCAGAGCTGAGCTGAGGGGAAATCATTATCTCCATCCACTCACTGTACCTGTCACTAAGTATTTTGCTTAGGAAAAGTAATTTGACACGTATGATGTTTGTTATATAGAAATTTCTCAAGAGATACAAAACCTTCAGCCTGCAGTTAACTTCTTTACACCTTAAAAGCTCCAGAGATGAGTATTCATGTGTAAAGCAAACTGGTCTATCTAAGTATATTTCCCACATTCTAGAACTTCTTACTCAAGATGAAATGCCAGGTGTGTATTGTGCTGGTTAAGTGTCCAGTGATGTCTGTGACTACTGTAACGGTTCAGCTGGAGTTCCCAGTGTTGTTCTGCAGTCCTTTGCTTCACGTAGTCATGTGTGCTAAGTCATTCCCCTAGCAAAATGACAATCTTCAGGAAGCCACTACGGCAACAAGCTCCTGTTAGCTGCAGAAATCGGTCTTTAAACACTGAAGAAAGCTGTATTGTCATTCTTGACATTACAATCATGAAGAAAATTACCTTAGTAATCTGCTGCTTTGGGTAGAGATTTTCAAAGGTGCTTTTAGAAAATAATGTTTCTATAACTCAAGTAAATCCTATGTTTTACTAATGGATGCTCTGAGCATTGTCTTTGTTCCACACTAATGAAAGGTCTATATACTATTATGAAAAGCTCCCCATCAGTATTAAACAATAAGACTCCCTTTATCTGCTAAAACAAGAGTTAGACCAAGTTTAAATGATCCTGCTAAATAAGTTACGTAGCCTCTGAAAGACCTCCACCCTACGCTCTCTATCAACAGCAGCAAGTGATAATGAAAGACTGAGTGTGAGCTATGCAGTAAATGCACACGACTTTACCCTCTATTCCTGATCAACTTGCTTTTGCCTTCTTTCCTAGGAAGTGTGTAGAGAGCTCTGGTGCCTCAGCAAAAGCAACCGCTGTGTCACCAACAGTATCCCAGCTGCTGAAGGGACATTATGTCAGACTGGGAATATTGAGAAGGGGGTAAGTACCCGTGACTCATTAGCTGTTTGACAACATAGATTAAACTGATCAGTTTCTGGTGCTGATGCCCACACACTGAAAATACATATTAATTCTTAATTAGCATCTTAATGTACTTTGAAATTATATGTTTCTAAGCAAGTGGTAGCTGTCTTATCTTTGTATCTACATACTAATGTGCCTTATGAAATTAAAAGGAGCTACCTTTTTTGTGTCAGCTTGATATAAAAAAAGAATAATATAGCTTATGACCATATAGTGGGGGAGGAGGTCCCCCTTGGTCATAGACCTAGGGGAGGGGAATAGGGTGAAGGCAGGAGGGAGGGAGGAATGGGAGGATATAAGTGATGGGACGGCAATTGAGTTGTAATCTGAATAAATTAATAAAATTTAAATAAAAATAATAAAATGTACTGAACATGGAAATTATGAATAGCGAATCTTAGTTTTTGTTAGCTTGATTTAAAAGAAATCTTCTCTAAGGATTGTTTATGCAGGGTTAGGGATATAGCTGGAATGCTAGGGCATTTTCCTAAACTGTATAAAGGTCTGGGCTCAAACTTCAGCACCACAGGAGAAAAAAAAGACTTGTTCAGACAGATTTTAAAAAATAGTTCTATCTTGCTACCAAAATTCTCTGGAATTGTTATATACATAAATTCTAGAATTTATTCTATGGACTAAATTTATAACTAGCACTTGTCACCTCTTCTCTGTTCTGCCTTCTTCCATGTGAGCTGGGCTACTTTCAACAAAGCTCACACTGAATTTAAGCTTGCAGTGGGATATTTAAATAAAAAGAATGAAAGTTTTCGGGCAGCTGTCACAGTTTATTAATTCCTGCTGAGGGCTTCATTCAGGACCCCTGACCTAGTGCCATGTTGATGGCTTTTCCATGCTGGGCTTGGAAATGTTGGTAAATTATGCTAAATATAAGAATTGGTAAGGCCATTTTAAAGGATTAGGGATTTTTCCCCCAAAATTTATAAGTAGCCAATAAAAATACAGAGACCTTCATACACTACAAAAATTCTTTCTCTTTTTTTCATTGAAGTAATAGAAAATATTAGGAACCACATTCTTGAAACAACAGTCTAGGTTTATTCTGGACCTGTCAGCCCTTGTCAAGGACAAGTAGCAATTTACATCCATCTGCACAGAAATGTACAAGTGAAGCAGGAAGCCGCAGTGGGAATCTGTAGCTTTATTAGCCATTCCCTGATTGGCTGTTCTTCTCACGGTCTGGCCTGAATAGCAGTTTCTCTTCTTCTAGAATAACACTAGCAGTAGGCCTGATGGGTTTTTGTTTTACTTTATTTTTTAAGCAGAAAACTATTTTTTAAAAATATCTATGACCTAGAGATGTGACTCAATGATAGAATATTTGCCTAGCATTCATAAGACCTTAGGCACTTTGACCCCCAGTACTGCAAAAAGAGACAGGGAGAAAACACCTCAGAGCATTCTAGAAGTTAATCATTCCAAATAGTAATAACGATACTGTGAGTACTGGCTATTTGAGCACACATGGCTCGATGTCACTAATCGCTTATGTGGCAAACACATTTTGGTGTCTTTTTGTGCTGTGCTCCATAGCAGGCCCCTAACTAACAAGTCGTAGAACTATCTGCATATGTGTGATAAAGACTGAATGGCTCTTAGAAATTACAAACTTGGAAGATACTCAGAAAACATTTGCAAGATTAAAGTGACAATATTGAATTCGTGTTTATTTAAATAAATAGCTAGAATTATTTTTAAGCATGAATAAAAATAAGTAGATATAAGATCATGTTAATAAAAGAGGGAAATTACGTTTGATCCTAAAGGCTTACAATCTGTTTTGTTTTGTTTTTCAAAGACAGGGTTTGTTTGTGTAGCCTTGACTGCTCTGGAACTAGCTCTGTAGATCAGGCTGGCCTTGAACTCACAGAGATCTGCCTGCCTCTGCTTCTCAAGTACTGGGATTAAAGGTGTGTGCGACCCTAGCTTGACTAAGTCTTACATTCTTAATTTAGTAGACTTTCAGATCCTAAAACCCTTTCTTCAGATGAAGCCTACATAACTTTAGTATAAGCATTTGCAGTGAGTAATGCCATGGCTTCACGTGCTCCATGCTGGGAGTGCCTTAGACAGTTTCTCCAGACCTTACCAGCTCATGACATTCCTCCACAAAATAACTACTTAGGAACCATTTAAGTGCAGCAATGGTTGTAAACCAACAGGCCAACTTTACCTACAGCACAACAATGTGTTATCATAAAGTCAATATGGTGGATGTCACCACCTAAAGCTAATATGTAAAGCAAATCTTAGTCATTTTCCCAGAAGCGTGGAAGATGGATAGTTTTAAGAATGGTACTAACAAATCTTAAAATGAATGAACCTATGGGGGAAAAAACCAAATGCAGGTTCCCAGAAGAACAATAATAGAAAAAAAAAGAATTTAAAAGGCCTTCAAAATGCCCACAAAAAACTGAATTTATTAAGTGTGATGGCACATGGCAGTAACTGTCATTATTTGTTAGGCGTGGGAACTGTGGATTCTAACCTAGCCTGGGCAATGTAATGAGACACTATTCAATATAAAATTTAAAAGTGAGGGTATGCTGAAGGTAGCCCTGTGAAATAACACTGTACTTGTTATGTATGAAGTACATAGCAAGTATGAAATACATACACATGCACACTCACACACACACACAAACTTTGAATTTTTATAAATATTTCAGAGAACTAGATTAACCTGCATTTTAAAGCAAAATAAAAAGCAATACTCTTTACTCATTAACTGTATTTACTATTTATTTCTATGAAATTTTGTTATTAAAAGTGATATATTTTACTGTTGCTAAATACAGATTTTATACTTAGAGCTTTTATTTGGAAGTTAAATGTTTATTTAGAAATTAAATGGGAACTCAGAATTTAAACTAAAAAAGAAAAGCCATGCAAAATCGTAGTGGCAAAATTAAAGTGGAAATTTCAATTGACCGAATCAACCTTATGGCTAATCTAAACTAGCCATGTAAATATAGGTAGGTGACATTCCCAATAATGCTGATGGCAGTGATACTATTTTAAAAGCAATTATACTATTCCAGATACATGTTGCCATTTTTCTGTTGACAAAACCCCAGTGAAACAGGTACTGTTTTAACATTATTTTACAGATGAAGAAAGACACTACAGAGCAGTTTCATACCATAGCTGAGGCTCCAACACTGGCCTTTCTAATCCATAGCTGAAGTCCTCCCGTTTTAATATATCTTCTGATAAGGAATTATATGTTCTGGAAAAGGCAGTGTTGCATTTCTACAGAAATGAAGTAGACCCCTAAGCATGAGCTAGGCAGTGGCAATATATTTTACTCCAGTAAGTGGATTTCTCATTTACCAACATGTAACGATCGATTGATCGGTAAGAAATCATGACAAGAAGTCAATGTGGGCAGAATACTGAGCTAATAATATGCTCTTATATGAAAGTTCGTAAACAATGGGATCCTTCATAGAAGAGCAAACAAACGTTTACATACTTAACAGATGGAATGAGATAATGAGATGGGAGTGAGCTTTTTCCAGCATCATTGCTTAGCATTGTTATGTGCCAGGCTTGCATCATCACCAGGAGCAGTAGGTGCTACACAGCATGGATGGCTTCAGAGGTGCGAGTGGCTTATCCACAAATTACGATCTTAACCTTGAGTTTCAAAACTATTCTCATCAAAAGAATAAGAAGTAAGCTACGACCCAATCTAGCCAGCCAAGCCAGCGGATAAAACCAAAGCTGCTCATAGTTGTCTGGATACATTTTTTTTCTAAAGGGAGGAGTTAAAAGTATCACTTGAGTGGCATAGACATAGCCACAGGATTGGATCTGTGATGATCTTGTCAAACTCTGGCTGCAAAAGTTGTGGGATCCCTGCCCGGAGGCACGGTTCCACAACTGTTCCATGCACATTTAGCAGATGGAATAAGAAATATGGCCAAGAAATTAAAAGCTGATCTTTGTGTGAGTCCTGGGGGGTCTGACATTGCTATTACAGCCATTGGATGTTTGCCTGAATAAGCCATTCACAGACTGAATAAGAACCATATGGTCTGAATGGATGTGCTCAGGGACAGTAGCATTAACTAAAGGGGGAAATTTGATGAGCCCAGACGGTGTGCTGGTACTGTGTGCCCATGGGTCAGTCTCCTACATTTCAGTCAGTGTAGCTTTCAGCCAAAGAACTTTACTTGAATATAGCATTAGCAATAACCCCTTGGGTAAGAATCAGGGATGCTTGTATTTGATGAAATAGTAAATAAGGATTTATTTGTATGAACTTCAGTACTAGTGTTGGCATTGTTACTGAACAGGATATTGAGGATACTAAAAATCCAATCCTTATAATCCCTGTTCATCACCACAAAGGTTTCAAATATTTGGTTTATTGCCAGAAGATTCATTTAATGATTCTATAAGACTCAATTAGAGATATAGGCCAACATTTGGGTTTACCTATAAGTGACATTGATCCCTAATATTATTGCGTGGGAAAATAGGTCTGGATTAGAAAGAGATTATTATATGCATTTTAAAGCACTGGATATATGGCAAGGCATTTGCAACCTTATTCTTAATTCACCCGAGGTAGAATGTAATATGTTTTGACTGGACACCAAGTAAACACATGGAGCGAGGAAAAATAATTTTTCCAAATGCCCTAGAAATGTGAATAGTGTGGATGGCAAGTTCTGATTTGGAAACTGGAGCTGAGCTTCCGCCTGAGCAGTCCCACGCCTACTTGGAGGGAAGATCGGACTTTTCATAGTGTGGTGCTTTAGCCCTCTGTGAGTCTGATCTAACAAGGTTCTGTATTCAACCACCAATATCACTTCTTTTGAATTTTTAGGATTTTTTAGAGTTCTCTTATTCCATATGCTAATTTCATTCAGTTCTGTTTATAACAAGTTATTCTATAATTATACCCTAAAATTGTTCTACGTAAAAGGAAAAAAAAATGCCAAGCATTGTGGCTCACACCTATAACTCTAGCACTTGGGAGGCTAAAGTAGGAAGATTATCATGAATTCTTGGCCACGCTGAGCTACAAAGTTAATTCTAGTCCTTTCTGGCTACAGAGTAAGATTGTCTCAATAGTCCCCAAAGACAAAAACTCATGTATAAATACTGTAGAGTTATATAATTATGCAATGTAGTAATTCAATAGTAAGTGATATAGTAAACAAATTAGGACTGTTTTAACATATGCCTGCATTGAGCCAATTTGTAAAATTTTCTAATTCTAATTCATATTTTGGAGTCAAGAACTAAAATGAGTTCCCAATTTATAGTTAAGAAAACAGGTGACTTGCTTTGGAGCCTAAAACATTGCTATAGTGAGACCCGAGAATAGTAATATAATGCTTCCTCTACATGTTGAAGTTGGTAACTTGTAAGCTAGTTGCCTAAGTTAACTAGTCATCAAATTGGAGACCAGTCTTGGTAGATATGAGGTATCTGATATTTTACAGTTGTTATTTAGCTTTGTGTTATCAACATTTTATTACCCCATTGACTAATTATAAAAATATTATTTATACATTAAATGCCTTCTAGAAAACTATTTATGGAATACTATGATTGTGTGAGTGTTAATTAATAATGAGGAAGCTAGGTATAGAGGATCAGAAAGCCAAAGTAAGTCTTGGCTACACAACAAATTCAAGGATATTCTGTTCTACATGAGATCCTGTCTCTAAAACACTTATGCCTCCAACATCCCCCAAAATTGATGACAATTGAGCTGCATATTATAAATTAAATAATGCATTTATCTTTTACTTTAAGAGGTTTACTTATATACATTTTGGGGTGGAAAACAAAAGAGGGTAATGAAATATATGGCATGCAAGAAGAAAGATAAATTCTTTGTGGGAAGAGAACTTGGGAGAACTGGTGTCAAATAAGAATATATATATATACACACATATATATTTCCATACATATATGAAAATGTTACCATGAAAAGTCAATTTTGTGTGCTAATTAAAATTGTTTTAAAATTTGTATGCATATATGCTGGGGATTGAACCTATATCTTTGGATGTTAACCATCTGTTCTACCACTGAATTCCACTCTAGACCAAAATTAAAGTTCAAAAGGAAAACAAGAGAGAATTTATGTGATGCTCTCACTGCCCTCTATTTTGTCAGCATATATAATAATAATGTTAAATACTTTGGAATTTATATCTTTCAGTATTTTTATGTCCCTCACTATTCTTTTATCCCAAGAAAAATTTAAAAAGTAAAACATTTCTCTACAAATCATACGTATTCTCAAGGAAGTCTGATATGACAAAGAAAAAAATATGAGCCTGTTTTCCTTCATCTTTTCTGGCTCCTTTCTGACATACAGTGACTAAAATGTGACACAAGATTCAATGATGTAGCTATAATAATTCATCTAATAATTTATTGTATATATACTAGATACCAAGTCATACTGGAGGCATTCAACAGGGCACCTGTGATCACAGAAATGCTCTTCCCCTCTTCTGTTTAGTACATTGCTACATGTTGCTATGACATCCTTAAAATGTGGCTAGTCTGAGGAACAAGAGTTTATAAATTAACAGTGGCAATGTGATATTCTCAAGGTTCTTGCATTCTAAAGAGGGGAGTGGACAAAGAAGAAATTTGTAAGATAATGAAAGTAGTTTCAAATGGTAAGAGAATTGAAAGGGAGGGCATAAGTACTGTTCCGTTATGGAAAGGAAGACACTGGGGCAAGAAAGGTTGGTGGATAGTCCTGGAAAAGGTTTGCTTTTGATCTGAGGCTAAATGACCAGAAGACATCTATGGAGAGCTGGAAGCTAAGTGTGATGGCACAGTGCTTAGGGTCAGCCTGGGCTATGTGGCAAGGACCTATCTTGACTAATTAATGCATGAAAAGTACTAGAGATATGGCTCAATGTCAAGAACCTAGTAGGCACACGGCACTCTGTTTGACCTGTGGGGTCAATTGCTAGGAGAATGCCACCTGAAAGGTAAGAAAATGTGCTAATGAGGGAACAAGTTTAGAACAAGGAAGACAGGGAGGGACGGAGGGAGGGGGGAGGGAAAGAAAAGGCAGTGTGGCTGTTGCTTTCAAAGGAGAGGAGGCTTCTGGATCCTGGGGCCTCCTCAAACTAAGGCACCAGCCAAGGATAAATAGGCAGTAAACTTCGAACCCCTACCAAGACCTAGCCGACGAACAGGATGTTTTCTACCGTTGAGTGGAGAGTGAGATCTGACTCTCACACGGACTCTGGTGCCCCTTTTCTGACCATGTCCCCTGGATGGGGAGGCCTGGCGGCACTCAGAGGAAGGATGGCAAGTTACCAAGAAGAGACTGGATATTCTAAGAGCATATATAGGGGGAGGAGGTCTCCCTTAGTCACAGACATAGGGGAGGGGAGAAGGGGGGAAGTGGGAGGGAGGGAAGAATGGGAGGAAACAGGGGAAGGGCTAACAATCGAGATGTAATATGAACAAATTAATAACAAAACAAAACAAAAAACAAAGGAGAGGAGGCTAAAGAATGGATGTAAGGGCTCCGTCAGCAAGTCTAGGGTTAAGGGATATGGAAAAACATGGAAGTATTTTAAGCAAAATAATGACAGCATGTGATGCTATGTCTTTAAAAGCCATGTTAGAATTATTTCTGGGAAATAAATTCTAGTAGGGAAAGATGGAGGCAGAACCAGCAAGCGAGGAACCACCCTGTCTACCAGTTGTTGTCTGGGGTGGCAGCAATAAGGTGAAAGTGAGAGAATTCTCAGTGGGTCTTAGAGGTAAAACCCAACAAACTTAGTGATGTAATTAGGATAATGAAAGGACTAATTTCTAACTCTCACATTTTGTTATAAGGTTGAATTTATTATTTAACTCTAAAACCATTGCCTATTATTATCCATATAGGCATATCACTTTCATGGCATAAGTTTGATTTGTTCCTCTTTGATAATTTAGAAAAATGCACCAACAAAAATCTGAGAATGCTTTGTTTAAAATAATACTTTTATTTTGCTATATACTGTAAATAAGGTTTGTCATCCTAGAGTTATGAGCTGATTATGTGATGTCTGCTTTCTGATAAATAAGTCCTGCCTCTCTCCTTAGATGCAGTATGTGTGGTTATTGCACAGGGTAAAGCTGAGCAGAATTCTGTTATGCATGTTCATACAGGAGCCTTACACATGGCTAGTTAATGTGTGTAAGGGCTTTGTTTTTTTCCCTGTCCCTAGTGTCTTGGCATTACTTTTATTATGTCTGCCCTGCTCCTGGATGAAATGTCACAAAGCATTCTTTTACTATTGTAGCTTCAACCAATTTCTTTCTTTCTTTTTTTTTTTTTAAAGAATGAGCAATTGCCATCATAAAGACTCCTTACTAGGGAACTTTCCATACTGTGTTATCATTCCACAAGTCTAATAATAGTGGAATATAAAGATTAAAAAAAAAGAAATTACCGCAATATCTAAAAATGATTTTGAGGCCTATAGCTAACTCTATAATGAGAAACACTACAAGTCTGGAGGAAGAGAAACAAAGAAAAACTGCCAAAGTCAGGGCTTTTACAACTGGTACACGATGGAGACTATAAATCTGAGCCAGCTAAAGATAGTTTGCAAATCACAGGCACCTTTACCATTGCCCCAAAACAATTAAAAACCTGTTCTGTATTTTTGAGATTGCTGATGCTTAAAAGTGGTCGTTACCTGGCTTTTATGAAAGACTATGGGCTTCTCTTTTCATAGCTGTATCTGCCTCAAAGCTAATTCTGTGTTTCCTGTGCAATTTTACAGTGGTGCTATCAGGGGGATTGTGTTCCTTTTGGCACTTGGCCCCAGAGCGTAGATGGGGGCTGGGGTTCCTGGTCGTTGTGGGGCGAGTGCAGCAGGACCTGCGGAGGAGGCGTCTCCTCATCCCTGAGACACTGTGACAGTCCAGCGTAAGTAGCTAAAGTAAGCCGGAGCCAACAAAAAGACACAGTTGGAACTGATTCAGAGCTGTGGTTTCGCATGTTATCTGTAAAAACGTTTCTTCAGCAAAGCTTGTCTTCAGAACAAGCAATGGGTCCAGGAAAGCAAAGGAGCTGTGAGAGAGACTTTCTTGTTCTTCCTTTCCCCTTATTGTCTAAGTAAGAATTAGAAAGGAGGAAAGAAAGAAAAGAAGTTCCCAAACCTTTAAAATAGAAAAGCAATGTCTGTCTAGAATAGCTGGATATCTAGCTCCTCCTCTGAAAACTACTGAATTATGGATGAATCCTTGCCTGGTTTTTGCTACATTACCGTTATTCCCAGGGGGAAAAAAGGGCTTTTCACATGTCACATAAAATTATTACAGCCACACAACAGTTAGAAGGACCAGTGAGAAAGCTTCACAGCACAAATCACAATGAAGACAATACTGCTCATGTGTTAACGTGGTTTCCGTTCACATGCTCCCATTGATCATCTCCCACAGCCACTTCTCTCGCAGGGCTGTTCCACGCAGGTCACCCTGCCCCTCTCCCACTACTCTCTTCTCCAGCCAGAGTCCTCGTGGGGCAAGACCAGCCCTCAGTGTTCTTTGCCAGGTCGATTTCTTCTCCATCATACCGATATACAAGTGGACTGTTGCTTGTGTTTACGTTTCCCTGTTCTGCCTAAGACTCCTTGGCTGCAGCTGGCTACACACCCATTGTGTCTAGAGCTGAGGCTGGGGACCTTTTCTGCTGACTAGTCTTTGCTGAAGAGTGATGTTATACCATCTCTACCACCCACCCCAACCCCCATCTGGGTAAAAGATGGTCTAGTTTAATATTTTGTTTGTTTTTACCCAGGTCTTTTGGCTTTCTTAAAATGCCTCCTTTCTGTTCTTTTTAATCTAATAATTGTTTTCTTTACAATAGTTCTAAATTTTATCTTCTCACTTTCTAGCTCTCCTGTTATAATTTATAAACCAGCCATGACTGCCACCATGTCAACAACCTTGCTTTGACCTCATAGTCCATTTCTCTCAAGTTTTTTCAAGTTGTTCAATTCATTGGCCTTCAAAATATATTCCAAATCCACTGATACCAGTGCACTGATCCCTTTTAGAGCAAGGCCAAGCATAATTAGCCTAAATTCAGCATAAGCTGCTATAAACTAGTATGCCACAATATGAACCCTTATGATAAATTAATGAATATGGGTATGTTAGGGAATGACCTGGACCTCTTTCAAAGAGGAAGATGATTTTAACTCGATAATAGTATTTCTGAATGATGGCATATGTCTTTCCCTAATTCTCAATACTTTTAAGATTAATTTATGAAAGAAAATAATTGATGTTATATATTTCATTACTTTGGAAGTAATATAATGCCATAAATGCAAAGCCATCTTATTTTTTAATTCAGTGTTTTAAATGTTATGTTGAAAGAAGATAAAAATGTAGTTTTGCATTATTTACTCTGAACTGGATCTATTCCAAGGAAGTCATTAACTGTTATCTCTTTGCTTCCTACATGAAAGTAAAGATTATAGGTTTTATTAAATTCAATTTAAATGGATTTTTATTATAAATAAAGTGTTAAAAGTCATTTCTATTGAACTGAATATTATGCTATAATTAAATATAATAATTACTACATTTTCCTAAGAATACAAATCATAACTTTTAAGTCTTATGAATTATTTATATATGCTGCCTTAATTTTATGTTGAATAACCATACTCATTGTTAACAATTATCATCATGATTATGTTAATAATTGATATAATGCCACCCTTTGTGATATTTTTAAAGTAAACTTTGATGTTTTCATCAAGCAATATATGTAGTCTTTGTGTGGACTGATATATATTATAATCACATGTTAAACAATGTTGTCTTCTAGACCTTCAGGAGGTGGAAAATACTGCCTTGGGGAAAGGAAACGATACCGCTCTTGCAACACCGATGTAAGTAAACTCAACATTTCCTATGAATAACTAGCTTACTCTCCTCCAAGGCAAGGGAAGCTTTTACCTTTCAGCTGTTTAATCAGAAATCCATGTGTTCAGGGGTCACATGAATGCCCTGAAAAGCCAGCCTCGACACTTTCAATTCCATCAATAAGGCCACAAGGAAGCTCCAGATGGAGGCGGGTGTCTTCTCACTAGAGGGGAGATCCACACATACCACGAATAACCCAGCCTCGGATCCCAGCTTCACCGCCACTGTGTTTCTTGAGTCCACAAGGATCGATCTTACTGTGATTTTCATCTTGTTTTGTATTCCTTACAGTGAGGATCCTCAGACTCCCACACCATCCCTCATCTCTTGGCATCTAGTTCCTTAAGAGTCAACATTATAGTCTATGGCCTCTTCTGTCCTGACTCCTGTCTCTGCCTCTGGCAACTATGAACATCTTTCTGTGCCTTAGCAATTCATGATCCATTATCAGCAAACTCTTTCATTGTCCTTTTTCTGAATTGTCCTTATCTTTACTTATCTGTCGCCTCTGTTGCTTTGATGAAACACCCAGACAAAGGAACCTGGGAGAGAACCTAGGGCATATTTTAGTTTGTAGCCCATCTTGGTGAGGAGAGTATAGCAACAGAGTATGAGGGCTGCCCATCAGATTTGCACTGGCACTGTAGAAACAGAAAGAGAACAGGAAGTGAGGCCACACCCCCCACTTCATGGCTAGCCCCCAGTGGCTTGCTCCTAGCAACACTCTACCTCTTAAAGGTTCTGTAGCCTTCCCCATTAGCACCATCCACTAGAGGCCTCTGTTCAAACCTCTCCTTCAAATCTACTGCTGCTTCTGTAGTTTGCAAACTGGGGCCTTCTTACTTTAACCCTTGGTCATTGTGGATGGGCTCTCCAGTGGATTGACCGTCTGTCATTTGGTTGCTCCTTTGAGACCACTCTCTCTCTATCCCATGTACAAAATAGCATTTCATTTTATAATATCAGACTGTTAACACACTAAGCTTCATTCATGTTCTCCTGCCTATTCCTGCCTTAATTCCTTATGAATTCATAAGTGTGTAGATGATTGTTCCTACACGTTCTCGTCTAGATTTTTCCATAAACATATACCTTAGAGAACAACAACAACAAGAACCCTCTTGCCAGTTATTTCAACTACTTCTTTTCTGCTCTTTGAAAAAAATGTTCTAATGGACTCATCTGTATATACTGAGTTGAATTCACATCTTCTAATTTTATTGTAAAATTGTTCTTGTTGTGTTTTCACCCCCATCTTAATGTTGACATGCTCCTCAGTATTTGCTAAACCCCGTGGCTGGTTGTAGTCTTCATCTTCTACCCGTTCTGCTCGTCTTGCTTCTTCTGTTATAACATTGTTTCTCCTCATTCTCCTCAGCTGGTTCCTAATCTTTTCTCCGAGTTCCTGGTGTTAGATGTTCCAGGGCTCTAGTGCTTGTGGTTTCTATGTTCTACCAACACCGTGTTATTGCTGCACTCACCCAGCTGCGGTGATTTCTAGTACTGTTATATATAATTCAGTTCCCAAGTTTGTATCTTTCTGTCCAGATGTCATCTATGGATACCAGGCTCATATATCTTACTACTTGTCTAGACCTTTAATAAAAATGCAGTGTTTAGTGTCCATAAAACTATTTTACACCACTGTTCTCTATCAGTGTTTTCACCTCAGAGGTCAGTTCCATCAGTGTGAGCCAAAATTGGAGAGGTGTTGTTGTTGTTGTTGTTTTGTTTAATCCTATCTGTCTCACTGTATTTATCCAATTTTCCCAGGAAATCCTGTTGTATTTTGTCTTAAAAATGTGTCTCAGATCTACAACTTTTCACTATTCCTGCCACTTCTACTCTGGTTTGAGCTACTGCTATCCATAGTTATCAATTTAATAGACTTTTTATGTTTTGATTTGCTTGTTATTCAGCCCAGAACCTTACACATGCTTAAACAAGTGCTCTACCACTGAACATCATTGTCAACTCTTTAGTAACCTCAGGTATCGATTTCTACCACTAATATTATACTCTCTGATTCTGAATATAGGAGACAGAGTAAGTCAGATTGTCCTCACTCTTTAGGACCCCCATCCCATTTTTTAAAATTCTTAAATCATTACAAAAGCTAGCAAGGTCTGTGCAGTCTGAGTCTCATTGCTTCTCTGAACTAATCTGTTAGCAGCTTTCTCATCATTTACTCTGCTCCAACTCCATGGATCTCCTTCCTTAAACGTGCTTGTCATGCTTTCTCCGTAGGACCTTTGTTTTGACTGCTTCCTTTGGCTTGTGAACTTGTAGTTGTTGGTCACTTTATCTTTACTCAACTTTCTCAGTTAGACCTCTCCTGAGTACTGTACATAAAATTGGAAACTTCTCGGCTCCTCTTTTTTTCTCTCATATTAAAACACCTCTTCATTGTGTTTTATTCTGCTAAACTTAGATCTCAGAGTAACTACATATATCTTCAGTTATAAGACTTTAAAAGTTGCTAGCACTATTCATTCATTTAGATTGAATGCCTATTGTATATTTCCAAGAAATCACTCAAATGCAGGATTCACAACAAGAACAGTAACAGTATGTTGATGCAAGTGATCTGGTATAAAAGTATGTAGAACTGGCACATAGCTAAGTAGGAATATAAGGATTCATCTCCATAGAAAGCTGGAGAGACCTGGATGGCAAAGAGAGTTGGCCATAAAAAAAATATAGTGACAATAAGAACATCCTCAATAAAAGCATAAAGAAATGCGAAGCCAGTTTGCTAAGTCTATCTGTTCTGAAGCCTTCAGAAGCCACTGAAGGAGCTATAGATTGGGCTTTAGATATGAATAGATTTGGAAAAGACAAGAGTGCAGCATAACAGTGAATAACTCAAGAGGAATTTAATGACTGACGAGCTGAGACAGAGGCTCTATACAAGGAATGAAAGTAGAGTCAGAGAGAGCAATTTGAGAGAAAACTAGAAACTGGATTTTTAAAAACCATAAAGTAAAACCCAAACCAAAATCAAAACAAAATAAGACTAGTATAATAGGAAAAATAGAGTGAGTTGGGTAGAAGTTGAAATAAAAAAGAAATATATTTGAATTTATGATATATCAAATGAGCATATTCACAGTGATGACAAATCCAGAAGGTAGTGATGGCAGCGTATGCCCAAACTTGAGTGGAGAGGAAGTGACTGAAAGAACTTCACAGCTAGTAAGATGGATGCCTCTTCCACGAGAACGCTGAAGACACTTAGGCTATCAGAACTTTGTGTATAGGGTGAAAGTGTTTCAATTCTCATATGCCTTAGTCTCTCCTCCAGGAGAGAAAATGGCCCTCATTAATTAAGCCCTAAATTGATTTAGAGTAATTGCACCAATGTCAGAAGAATAGAGATTTTCTTTGTTACTTTATACAAAAATGAAGTGAAGACCTATCATGTATATTAGGTAGAAGTGAAAAGCTCAAACCCATTTCCTCATTCACAGTAATTTCCATTATAATATAATTGAAGAAATTAACATACATTACTATAGGTATTATCCAATATAAATAATATCCTAGGCAACAGAACATGAGAAATAGGACAGACATTGTTGCCTGTACTCTTGACTGTATTAGAAGCTCAAATTATAGAATGTAATATTGATACACTAGCATTTTTATTACTTTTTGGCCTTTTATTTCAACTTTTACTGAATTATAAGGAGGGTGCTAACATAAGTGAATCATGACTCCTATATAATTAATCATGTTTCTTCATTAATATTAACCCTAACAATTCAGAACTTGAAGTAATTCAGTTATCACACTAAAATTTATTTTCCATTTATTAAAATCAATATAGTTGCCCAAATATAACTTCTGTCAGGAACTAGCTTTAATTTATCTAATAGATGCATATTAAAAGTCTCTATAATATTTTCTATTGACCAGAAGTTTCTAATAGAACTTGACTCAAGTTCTGGAAATAAGATATCTACTGTCTAGCCTGGTAGCCACTGACACTAATGCAGTTGACTAACGAGCAGTTGATATGTGGTGTGGCCGGATAATTGGAGAACAGAAATTTCAATTTCAATTTGAACATCATATGTAGCTAGTAGCAACCATATTGGTCAATATAGAATCAGAATATACCCATGAAATAAGAAAATCATTATAGACATTGTAAATAATGCTTTCAAGGAAAATATTTCTTGATTCGTTTAAAAAATACAATTGGTCTTCTGTATGTGTGGGCTTCACACTGGCCAAATTTTATCAAAACCAAGTCTGCTCAAACTACTGTACCAACCAAGGAAAATGCATGCAGTAAACCTAGGATCCCTGTTCCGATCTAGCCAATGGACAGCACATTCCCCACAGTTGTGTGGAGGACGGGGACTGACTCGGACATGACCTCTGGTGCCTCCTATTTGACCACTTCCCCTTGGTGGGGAGGCCTGGCGGCACTCAGAGGAAGGGTAAGCAGGCTACCAGGATGAGACATGCTAGGCTGTGATCATATGGTGGGGGAGGAGGTCCCCTTCTGTCACAGACCTAGGGGAGGGGAGTAGGGTGAATGAGGGAGGGAGCAGGGAATGGAAAGATACAAGTGAGGGGATAACAATTGAGATGTAATCTGAATAAATTATGTAAAAATGTGTCTCTATTGAATATGTAAGGAATTTTTTCTTGTGACGTTTTCCCTAAACAACTAGTTGTAACAATTATTTACTTTACATAAGCATTATAAGTTATCTAGAAATGTGTGAAACTATATGAGGGTTTATGGGCCATATGTTGCAACTGAATACTATACCATGTTGTATAAAACTACAGAACCCATGGCTCTTGCTATCTGTAGTGAGAGTAACACAAAAGAAGGGTACCATTAAAGCACCCAGTGAACTTTCACCCTGGTAATAGTCACAGAAGAAAGAAGATTAAACTGTCAGAGTGATTCTTTCTAAAAAGGGAAATAAGACAAAAGTTATTCCAATGGACTTTGTTCCCTCAATCAACTTTATTTTATTTATTATTTATTCATTCTTTCTTTTGCAGGAAGCTATATACTTATAAATCAGTCACTAGCAAATAAAAGAGATGTATCATAATTTACCTCTAATATAGAGTTTAAAGTCACTTTTCCTGAAAAGTAGAATCCTAGGCAAACTGTCAGAGTTCTCTTAAGAAGAATTAGGAAACAACAGATGTTAGGTAAAGCACAGATGTTCACCTTTGAACTCTAATTTCCACCGTTAGCAATTAAAGTGGCAACTATACAAGTAATAGTAGAAGGAGCTGATGTTAAATTTTACTAAGTACTCAGATGTACACTTGACCTATTACTGCAATGATCTTCTCTATCTGGACCAAAGGTAGTTCTCCCCATTCTGCTTAGTAATGATTTGGCTTGGAATATTTAAAATCCCATTTTCTCGGTATGAATTTAGAAAGAACCGTGATAGGGATAACTACTAATGTGTTCTCTTGTAGCCTTGTTTTTCAGTACAGATTTGCTCATAACTGACTGTATGACTTTGTGTCAATAGCTAGTACAGCTGTACCCCACCTCTTCCTTTTACAGGTACTCTGTCACAGGAGGCCTTGGATAGTTCTACCTGATTTTATATGCTGGGCTCTTGACCAACTCAATAACCTTGACTTTTCCATAATTAGTCATTTCAATTTTTTCAAAAAAGAAAGTCTTATATTTGCTTTAGTATTTCTTTACTTAGAATGATGGATATTTTCAAAAAATGAGCTCTTTGAAATATAGGTCTTTAACCCAGTTTTTAAAAAAAGCCTGTCATTTTTACCTTGGAGTTTTGTGAAAGGGATTTCCAGAATTATATGTCAGATTAGATCTGACATATTGTTAAAAATCTACCAAAAGGGTTCCCGAAATAAAGACTCTATTTTATAAGACAGAAATTAGTTATACATCATGGTGAATTAATTGTAGGAAGATTAACTAAGGTAAGTAAGTGAGTAAGCATTCATTACATTTCTACTGGCAAAGAATGAACATTACAATAGGGTTATTAGAGGACTATAATATGTGTCCTTTAAACTACTTTAGTACTCTTTCTAAATGCATAATAGTTTATATGTTATGTCTGAACTACTGTGACTTAAAAGAGATAAAAGAATACACTTTTATCAGGCCAGCCTTAGTTCATATAGTGTGTTTATATTATGCAATCCTATGTGCATCATGTGTTATGCCAGTAAATGAGACCTGAGTGAAATATTTCCAGTTAGTTAGATTAGATAGTTAACAACTAAAAAATATTTTAAAGTATTTTTTGACTTGGCCATTTGTGAGCTAAAACTTTTCTTGAGACTTAAATATGAATAATACAAATTATAAATTTAAAAATCCTGGAAAATTTTTAAATCAAAACCCAGAATTAACATCAAGCAGTCAAAGAACAGAAGAACAAAGATCCTTTTGTTTCGTTTTTGTTTTTGAAGATGGTCTCACTGTGTAGCGCAGGCTGGCCTGAATCTCAGCTATATATCTTCAATTCACTTTGAGTTGTTGACAGTTCTCTACTGTCAACATCCCAAGTGCTGCGATTCAAAGTGTGAGTCACCACATCTAGTGTCAAAGTCGTTGTATGTGCAATTACTTATTTAGAGATTGAACCAAGAGCCTAGCGTGTCTTCAGTACAATAAGATGTACTACTGAGGTATAAGCTCCATCCCCAGCCCAAAAGAATTGTTAGTCTCATGACTGGGCATGCTCTGTGCTTTCTAACTATTGCTAAGAATATACATTATAATAGAAAGTGAAAAAACTAGAGGATTGGCTAATCCATGTGTATCTAATAGGTTCTATTTGAATTATTTCTGGGGCATGCAGTCTCTTCTATATAGCTTGTCAATTTCCTATATAATGTGGAAGTCTTTCTCATTCCATTCTAGGGACTGGCTGGTTGATACTTTTGCGTTTCTACTTATTTCTCATTTTACATAAAAAAGCTCTCTCTCTCTCTCTCTCTCTCTCTCTCTCTCTCTCTCTCTCTCTCTCTCTCTCTCCCCCTCCTTCCCTCTCTCCCTCCCCCCCCCTCTCTCTCTGTGTACACACGCACGCAGGATGGGAGGCTTCATTGGCAAAATACTTGCTATGTAAACATGAAGATCTGAGTTCAGATGCCCAGAACCCATGTAAAAAGCTACCCAGCATTTGGAATAGTGTCTGTGCAGCCAGGGAGAGTCCTGGAGACTCAGCCTAGCTGAATGAATGGGCTCCAGGTTCAATGAGAGACTCCATCTCAAAGAATAAGGTGAACAGCGATCACAAAAGATATCAACATCAACTTCTGACCTCCATATACTTGCATACACAACACGTGTACATGCACCTGAACACACATGTGTACACACCTACGTTAACGTGTATATGATACATACATATGCACATGAAACAATAGTCTTAATAATGCTGCTAATAATTGTTGGTTATAAATTTTTCATAGTTATTCTACCACTGCATTAAAATCATGAGTGAATAACAGAATGAGTTTTAAAAATCAGAGAACTAAAACCTGAGTGTGCTCCATACTGCCCTAAACTACCCTTGATCGTTTGTCTTCTAACAGTTGTTGAAGTGTGAGGGGTCACTGTTATTAATTGCTACAAGAGGTGAATTGTGTTAATATCAAACAATTCTGATTACAGTCATAGTTAATATAAACCCTATACCAGGCATCCAGAGCTCATGGTCTGAAGAATCATTTTCTGAATTATGTACTCAATGCTGTCATATCCAAGTCCAACCTGAGCATTGCAAATACTTCCACAGGAGGAACACAGTTGATTTTTTAAAAACCTAACAGAGCAAAGAAATAACACTGGGTGGGTTATCTACCTACCTATCTATCTATCTATCTATCTATCTATCTATCTATCTATCCTTATATACTTATATCACTATATATATATGCATATATATATATATACTTATATTGATGCAGTAACATAAGAAACACAAAGAAACTAGACAACATAACTCTTCCAAAGATTATTAACCCTATAGCAATAGCTTCTGATAAGAAAGAGTTAGGGCAAATCTCAGAGAACTCAAAGCAATGATTCTAAGTATGTTCGAAGACAAACAGGATAGTACAGTAAAGTTGACGGATGGTTTAATGAGGAGTTCAGCAAAGATAAATACTTACAAAAACACAATCTAAACTGCTGACAATTAAAAAAAAACATAGTAAGTCAAAAATTTAAAATGTATGGAAACTCTCAGCAGTAGAATGGAACAAGGAGAAGACCAAATATCTATAATATCTGAACATGAAGACAAGGGAGAGGAACTAGAACAAACCTGCAAGGACAAAGACAAAATCGTAAGAAGGGATCAGTGGGAATTATAAGATATATGCAACATGTTGAAAATACCATATTTTGAGTTAAAGACAGAGAAAAGGGAAAAGAATCTCATTCTAAAGGCATAGAAAACATTTTTTAAAAGAATGCATGGGATGGGATAGAAAATGAGATGTAATATGAATTATTTTATTTTTCAATAAAAATGTGTTAAAAAACATTAAACATAGAAAAAAAAAAGAATTGTCTAGGTTACCTGGGAGTAGAAAATGAAGGCTACATCAAGCTGTATCTTACCACAGTGTTCCATGAGGCATGGGAGTAAAAGGAGCTGTATCTTGACAACCAAGTTCAAGTGGACATCCTTCAGATGTGACTCAGTGTGGAAGGAAAGACAACTGCATAAAAAAAAAAAACTAACCGAAATTTCCTGAGATCTTCTGGAGTGAGCTCTTGGCCATCTAAAGTCATTATTCATCTTTTGTGTCTGACATAACAATGTGTGAGAAGTTAAGACTCTTAGGAGAAAACAAACATAGGTATGTGACTGCCATGTTTCAGAGTTAAAGCAAATAAAAAGAAAATGATTTTTAATAGATTTCAAAAAAAAAAAAAAAGAATCAGAACAGAAACTTTCCAAGAGTTAAGAAAAGAAATGCCAGTCCAGATACAGGAAACATTTAGGCCACCAAACATATAAAAGCAGAAAAGAACCTCCCCTTGTCATGATATATTTAAAATACTAACTATACAGAACAAAGAAAATATATTGAAATCAACAAGAGAGAAAATAAAAATCACGTGTAAAGGCAGGCCCATACGAATAACAGCAGATTGTTTAAATGAAATTTTAGAAGCACAGAACATGAAATGAGGTATTTCAGGTTCTAAAAGATGACAAATATCAACACTACTATACCCTTCAAAGATATGTCATAATTGAAGGAAAAAGAAAACTTTCTATAATAAAAGTAAATAGAAGGGATTTATGAGCACTAAGTTAACTCTACAGTAAATACTTAAAGGAATCCTTCAGATTGAAGAGAAAAAAATCCATCCACGAGGCCACAGGAATTAATGAACCATGCTAGAGTATACTAAATAAGGAGGGAGGGAAAAACAATACAAAATCAATAGAATGGCAGGAATCGATGCACAACTTTAGTAACTGAATATCAATTATGTCCAGTCCCCAATCAGAAGACACAGAGTAGTGGATTGCTTCAAAAAGTGGGAGCCTCCAAAAGTCTCCCTCCCTCCCTCCCTCCCTCTCTCTCTCTCTCTCTCTCATGCACACACAGACACACACACACACACACACACACACACACACACACACACACACACACAATCAAACAATACCAAGCAAATGGATGTGAAACTTAGAGATTTCATCTCTACCCAGTTAGAAAATAAATAACAACATATCCTGGTGGGAATATATGAATGCTTATCCACTGTTGGTTGAAGTCTACATTGATGCAGCCTCTGAGGAAGTCAGCATGCAGGCTTCTTGAAAAGCTAAAAGATAGAACTGCAGTATGACCCATCTATACCATTCTTAGGGGTCTATGTCCTCCTATTGAGAAACTTGAACATCTGCATTCACTGATACTCTATTCATAAGTAATTAGAACACAAAATCAGTTTAGATGTCATTTAACTAATGAATGGAAAATGAAAATATGGCACATATGTACATATATACACTAAAATTTTATTTAGCTGTAATCGAAACTGAAATTATGAAACCTGAAAAAAATGAATGGAAAATGTTATATTGAGTGAGGCGACCCAGGCTCATAAATGTTATGTTCTTTCTCCTCTGTAGATCCTGCACTTGATCTTTAGATTTGTCTGTTAAACTTGGAGTGCCTGCACAGAGCTCAGGAAGCTAGGAAGGGCTGTGAGAGTGAGGGAAGTGGCTTATGGGGAGGCGGTATAATAAACACATAGTAAGAAGGTGAACATGCAAGGAATTAAATCTTTAAGTGTGGGTGAGGACGGGGGCTCAAGGAAGAAGAGGTGATGGCGTATGTGCTACCACAAACTAAACATATATGAAAAACCCTTAAGGAAACCCATTTCATGGGAAAAGGAGAAAGAAAAATCAGAAGAGAGAAAACAGTATAAAACTGGAATAGAATCAGTGCAAAAGAGCGTCATTAGGTCCTTCTACTTAATAAAGGTGGCTCACAAATTTAAGTCTAAGACTCCCAATGAAATAAGATTCATGGCATCTGTAGACATGACAAAAGAAGGCATATCCACACTGGAACGATTCTCTGCTTAGAAGCTTGGTGTTACCCGTGCACAATGCTATTGTGGTGAATTAGATTGAAAAATATAAGACATAAATCTTATGCTTAAATTACAGGGAAATTAAAGCCTAGAACCCAGATAAGTCAAGTAGTCTTACAAAAAGCAAGTAAGCAAGAATATGGATATGTACAGCTTCTCCTTAATTTTATATAATTCCAACTACAGACATATGAAGGGCTGAAAGAAAGGGATCACTGGCAGAAACTCTTATTCCAGTTCAGAGAAAGACTGGTAAATATAGAATAGAAACCTTAGAAAGACAAGACTCAGTACAGCCCTAAAAATATATCACAAATGCATGTCCAGCTATAAATTGACTTGTCACTCTTTAAAACATTTTTTTAGAATTATTTATTTTTGTGTGTATTGAGTGCGTGGTCTGCATGTGTGTGTGTGTGCACCACACGCATGTCTGGTTCTTTAGCTGCAGTAAGAATGCTTAGCCACTGAGCCAGCTCTCCAGCCCCGGCCTGCTGCTCTTAACAGAATCAAACGAACCTTTTTAGAGTCTGTGCAGTGAGGGTGACTAACTGCATTAGGATGTATGGGAAAAACATTTCGTTTCTTTTTGTAAATATATTTTATTAATTTATTCATATCACATCTCAGTTGTTATCCCATCCCTTGTATCCTCCCATTCCTCCCTCCCTCCCATCTTCCCCTTACTCCCCTCCCCTATGACTGTGACTGAGAACAGTTTGTTTCTTACATGACAAAGTACAGTCTCCCAAAGCTGCTAATCAAAGACCCCTTATTTCATGTGCATATAATGCATGCTAGATAATGGCCATAATACTAGAATATGACAATAGAAGTATCTGCAGGGGAAACTAATATGTTTTTCATCTTGAAATTCCTGGGAGGCCAGGAGCATTTCTTTAAGACATTTGGGAGGAGGCTGAAGAGATGGCTCAGTGGCTAAGAGCACTTTCTGCTCTCGCAGAGGACCATGTTCAGTTCCCAGCACCCACATAGTTGCTCACAACCTTCTATAACTCCAGTTCTAGAATATCTGATGCCCTCTTATGCCTCCACAGGCATCAGCACACATACAGGCAAAATCTTTTACACATAAAATAAAATTTACAACTTTTAAAAAGACATATGGAAAGACTGAAAAGTTCAGTCTCTCAGCACTTGAGTATTTGCGTTATTAACTGATCTAATAGACATAGCTTACTGGAACATGGGTTTGGCCAGCATGATTTTATGCAAAGCATGAAGCTAAAGGCGCATTAACTTGTGTAACAGTTCTGTTCGGTGAGTGAGAGGTCAGAGGCTAATCTCTGACAGCTTTTATTAATGTTTAAAGGTAGGCAATGATGTGATTATCCATTAGGCCACTGTCAGAAATAAAGATACTTACTCTGTGTTTAATCCTTTGACAAAACGTTTGCTCAGAAATTGCTTAAAAATTGGCTTTGGTTGTTATCTGTGTGAGGTCTCCTATATACCAGCATCTAAAAATATTGACTACTAAACAGATAGATTTGATTTCATGAGCAGTTTTCTTTTTCATCTTTCCTAAAACTATTGCACATAATTCACTAGGAAGGTGAAAATTCTTGTGTATAGTGAAGTACTTAACTAGCATGATTTAAATCAATAATAGGAATACCCTACTAGACAATAGACAACTTAATGTTTAGAAAAAGTAAAATTTGACTGTACTACATTAAGGTCACTTGTTTTATTTTTGAAATTATAATATTATATAATATCTCTCTTTCTTTCCTTCAAACCCTCCCATATACCCTTTCTTCCTCTTATTCAAATTCATGGCTTCTTTTTTTATTATTTGTTGTTACAAGTATAGATGTATATGCATACCAATTCCAAAACATAACCTGTTCAGTTTTCAGTTGATATAATGTCGTGTGTGTGTGTGTGTGTGTGTGTGTGTGTGTGTGTGTGTGTGTGTTCAGGGCTGACCGTTTGGTGTTAGTAACCAGTTGGTGTGATAGTTCCTGGATAACACTATTCACTATTTCTCCCACTCCCAGCATTCCTTACTTGCCTGTAGTTCTTTGTACAGGCTTGACGCCTGGTAGGCTTCCCCCATCCACATTGACATGTCTGTTGTTGTCCTTGTTTAACTCATGGCTAGGCAGTCATGTTGGGGAGAGTTTTGGGCATAGCTTCTGATAGTACTAGAAGATACTGTCACACAGCAACTTCCCTTATCTCCTGGCTCTTGTAATCTTTCAAAAATGTTCCCTGGGGCTTAGGTATGTGAATTATTTTATAGATATGTCTGTCCATTGGGACTAGGTTCCAAAACTATGCACTTTGGTTGTGGTTTTCTGTAATGGTCTCTAACAGTGGCACACATACTTTGGTAGTAACCAGCAGCTCTCTGTTTGGGCCCACTCAACAAGAGGAAACCCATGTCTTGTCCTGGAGACACAGTCAGCTGTGCAGGGCTAGTGATACCATGGGTCTTGGAGAAGAACCTACAACCTCCACTTTATTCAAGCAGTACAATCATCACCACTGCACTCTACATATTTATCCTATACCACAGATATGGTAGCCTTCACCCCTTATCAAGGAGACTTCACTAGGGACCATGAAAAAGGTTTACTTACATTTCTAGAAAGAATTTCCTTTGTTGTTGTTGTTGTTTTCTTTGTTATTTGTGAGTTATTATTATAGAAGCCTAGAATAGAACTACTGATGACATGCCTAAGCTCCTGGAGTAGAAAGTCACATCTTTCTAGTTTCTCAAGCATCTTCTTTGCTTCTTTTGTGCATTCAATGTGCAATAACGGTCTGATGTCAAAGGGCTTTTCAGGTCTTCTGTGATCTGCCCTAAAATGCAAGTATAAATTACGTCGTGTACTTGAGTGTATTCTCAGTCAGTTATATATACTCATATCCTGTTTGATTTCCTTAGTTTCTTGCTTAAATCTTAAATGGTATTATTGTCTTGGTTGTGTAGACAGGAAAATTATAGCATATATTTGGAGCCAGGCTTGTGGTGAAAAATAGTGTTCATTTGGGAGTTAAATTCATTTGAGTTTGAATCCTGACTCCAACTCTACTTCTGTCTGACATTGGCAAGTCACCTAACCTCACAAAACTTCTGTTAGCTCCCAAATAATAGGATATAACTATACCAAACGGGTGGTTTTTTTTTTGAGAATTAAAAAAAATACCATATATAAAACATCATAGTGCTATTTCTAGTCCTGAATAGACAAGTCAATTGAGTATAGCTAATTACATCTATGACTTGTAGGTTGCAATGTGGTTTCATGTATAAATAACCTCACTCAATCTTCAAATCACTTTTATAAAGAAGGACAAATGTTCTACAAATATTTTTAAATGAAGTGGCTAAATCTCAGCAGTAGGCTAGCACTATGGAAGTGATTCAGCGAAGAGGTGCTTCTCAGTGATCTCGTGCTACTATAAAGATGGAGCCTTAGGAGTGAGTGGAGCACAACTGGCTTCTTTGGAGCCTTCGGTCGCTTCTGACTTTGTCTTACTTCCAGTCTAATTTTAACTCTGCAGCAGAGTCAGATAGACAAGAACATTCTGAAACTACAGGCCTTGTGCCCAGGGAAAGAGATGCAGGGTAACTGATGACAAGGCAGAGTTGACCCATTAATTATCAGTGCTACAACTGTGTCTCTGAATATAATTAGAAAACAGACATGTGGCAACTATTTTTCCCTTAGAAACATATCCAGTATACACGTGTGCACAAATGTGTGTGTCTGAGTGAGCAAGATCAGTATGTCTTCTAGGTTAACATGAATTTCAGGTGTGTGCTATCTTTTCAGAAGTAGGGATTAACTTTTAGAGTAAAGAATAGAACTTGATGTATTTTATTCTTACAAGAAGCTTAAGCGTCACAAAGCATAAGTGTATTAAACATTTTGTTATGTTTAGGCAAATTTTCTGCTGCAAATAAGTACTTTAAATTCTGAGTACATACTCTAGAAATAATTTTAGTTTGAGAAGCTTGTGTATAAGAATAATGTGTTAAATTTGACAGCCAAATAGTTCAGGTTTGGAAAATCTGAGTTATCACATTTTTATTTCATAAAAATAAATGAGGGACTGATAATGTAGTTCAGTGATAGCGTCTTTTACTAATGTGTGAATAGGCGCTGGGTTCTACCAGCACTATAAATGAATCAATGGATACTGAAACTATTAGAAACACAAATAAGCAATATCATTAAAACCACCTAGAAACTACATAATGAAAAATATGAGAAAACTGTATTAAAATGAGGACTGAGGTAGCCAGCAATACTGCTCTCTAGGTAAAGGTCTGTAACAACTTATGTTCCAGTATTTGAATGACGGAAAGAGAACAGACGAGTGCAAGTTGTACTAGGCCCTCCACATGTGAGATATAGATGGATTGTGCCCACCCAGACACATGCAACTGTGCGAACGCATACACGCACACACAAACACACACACACACACACACACACACACACACACACACACACACACAGAGAGAGAGAGAGAGAGAGAGAGAGAGAGAGAGAGAATTTTAAAATTAAAATGAGGATTGAGTTAGACCAAAAGTCTTACTATCCAATTGCTGTGACAAAACAACATGGCCAAGGCAACTTATATAATGAAATGAAATGTTTGATTTGGGCTCACAGTCATAGTGATTAGAATTCATGGCCATCATAGTAGAGAACATGCTAGAAGGCATGCCAACATTGTGTTGAGCAGTAGCTGAAAGCTTACACCCTTATCTATGAGGAAGAGGAGGAGTGGGAAGGAAGAGAGAAAGAGCGACCCAGGGACATACCTCCTCCAATACCTCCTCATCCTCCCCAGACAGTTCCACCAACTGAGAAAGAAGCATTCCAGTGTACGAGCCTATGGTGATCATTTTCACTCAAACAACCACACTCAAGTATGTACTGACCACTACCTTTAATTTTGGATTACTTTAGTTCAGCAGGTAAATAGAATGTGATAGCTGGAAAGTTGAGGATCTTGTTTGGCTTTGTAAAGAGAAGTCCAGAAACAAGACCTTTCTATTAGCCTGTACTGTATCTTTATGTAGCATAGACAAAGATGCCTGTCAGGCTAGACAACCAGTGGTGTCCATGCTTTACACTAACTTGCCAAATGCATGGCTTGCTAAGTAAAGTAGCGTTTGTGTTTCAAGCACCTTCAACTAAAACAGGGCACAACCTGCCTAGAGTATGTTACTCTCCTGAAGAAAGAAGTCTCTGAGGGTGTTGAAAGCTGGTCAAGTGTAGCAAGAGTGAAGAATGTATGTTTTGGGCATGCACACAGAAAGGAGGAACGTGTAAAATGTGGGAAAGAAGTAGCACAAGAAAGTGGAGCAGCTTTCCTGCTTCTCTCTGATAATGCACAAGTTGATGCCATCTCATCTACCAGATCCTTCTGGAGAGGAAAGAGGAAAAGAAACGGTTTCTCTCTCAGCCCAGTCCATGCCCAATGTCCAGTAAGCCATTTTCCTTTAAGGTAGGATATAGGGTTGAATTTTACACATGAAAGAAAGACATTAGGAGATTTAGAACTTGCCAAGGTTACCCTATTCCTTGAGACAAAACCAGGATTAGAGCAATTGAAATACCATTTCCAAATATGCCAGCAGACACTGAAACCTCTCTATGTAATATTTTTTGCACTTCAGTGGATTAGCCTACCTTCTAGATTGATCTACCAATAAAATATGTTAAGTTTAGACAAGTGGAAATGATTATCTATCTGAATAGTTGAAAATACAATATATAGAATGTCTTAATGTCTGTAGAGCTTGGAAAATGGTAAGAAAGATGGTAGTTATTTTTAATTTGAAAATATATACAAACCCTGCAAGCTGAGGCCTGTGGCATTGCTCTTGGGGAGAGCAAGCTTGTTACTTTAAACATTGTTTTCTGTCCTGGCTTCAGGACAGTGTAAGCATTAGCAGCCTTAAGTCACCTAAATTAAGCACTGCACGTTAAGCCCTTCATTTTTTCAATTAGACAAAAATCAATTTTTACAAAATTTTTCTTTCAGAAATTGCTTTATTTTGACCTCTCTCCAAACTAGCAAAAATAATTCCAGCTTAGCTTATATTTAATAATCCTCACACATTGAGAGCATTCTCCCATGAGAACACTGAAATCAGGACAAAGCATATACTCTGGAAACAAGGACATGGAAACACTCTACCCAGATCCTCTTAGGCCACTCACCTTCTAGAGAGTTCTGTGAATATTCTTGCAATTCTCTCAGTTTCTTTTAACTCTTTTTCAGTGCTTTAAACAATTTACTGCTCGCCTCACCGCCGACCTTTTTACTCTGCTTTAGCATTCTTCTCACGTCAACCTACAATAAGTTTCATGAAAGTGGGGATTTAAGTTTGATTTTTCTCCCTGTAATCCCAAAGCCTAGATTTGTGATACATATTGTGCAACTCATAAATCCTTGTTAAGTGAACCTAGGCCAGTTCTTTGTATCTTGTTTTAAGGAGACTTCCCAGGGCCTGGGGACCTTCCAGGCTAGAGAGGCTTGTTCAGCATAGATTGAGAAGACAGTGTAAAGATCATGTGGTTGTAGAAAGCAAAGTTTGAAGGAAGGAAGGAAGTGGCCAACAGTTGCTCTCTGAAAAGTGTTTGTTCTTCTATAAATGTTTCTACAAATTGGGAGAGCACTTTGGGGATAATTGTACGTAACGCCTAAGCATGTTGTTCAAAATATTATATCACTTCTCATACCAGTTCTCGAAAGGTATACTTCTGTGTTGGCTCAAAAACTAGTAATGAAGTTTGATTTTTCTGTAAAATATTACCCACCAAATATGTCTATCATGTTAATGCCCTAGTCGGTGCTGCCAAGTTGTGCTGCCTCAATAAAATCTGACCTGTCTCCCCTTTTTGTAAATACGTCTATAAGAGCACTGATATGGTCATTTACTTACATATAAGACGTATGTGATTATTGCATCATTTGGAGTGAACCAAGTGTTCCTGTAGTGGATGTAAACATGTTTTTGTTTTTCTGCAGAGGCTGGAGACCTTTCTGCTCTGCAGGGGGGGTCTGTCTAATCAGGAAGCTGTGGGAAACTAGTTCCTTTCTTTTTTAGCAGAACTAAGAAACTGCTCTGTAGTTCTGTTTTCTACATACATTCCTGTTAGATTACTGTAAATTCTGCCCCTCATTCGATGTCAATTGTTGAGCTTATTTTTATAAAACAGTGTTTGTTTCTCTTATCTTATTTCTTAACCCGGCTATCACACAAATAATTGAGATTCTTTTATAATACATGGCTTCACAACACAATCTTGAGCAGTTTAAGTCTGTTCTTAACCCTCTCTGCAACTTTGTCTTACTCCCAGCAAACATCCCAGTGATGCTTGCACTTCCCAGCGCTCCTCGGCTCCAGCTCCTTCCTCCATATCGTCCTTGGACCTCTACCAGTGGCTCAGTCCCCTACTTCCTCTTCTAACTCCTCCTCTCTGGCTGGCAGGAATTCAAGCCCTACTTTCTTCCCTGCTCAGCAATTGGCTGTAAGCTGCTTTATTCGCATACAAGGAAACAATTGGGGATCAGTATTTACACAATGTTGAGACAGAAATCAGAATTTAAAGTACACAATAACCTTATGCCTACATGTTTCAGATTGAGGTATCTTCACACCCTGAAATTTTTTTTTTACATTCTTTCTGTACTCCTAGTTCGTTTTATTGTAAAATGGTTATGATTACTTCATGAGAACGCTATAAGAGAATAAGTAATTAACATATCTAAAGATCTCTGAAGGATGTCCCAGAGTACTTAGGACTGGTTTAAGTGACATTTTGCAACAGTGATTTAATTTTATCGTAGCTCACTCTTGGAGAGGCACTCTGAAGAAAGAAATAGGCCAGAAATTTCATGTAATGTCATCCAAGTGCTTCATTATGCAGTAATATCCTTTTATTGGCTACTCGATTTTCTTCTGTTTGAAAGTGTCCTTAGAAAATATTGGAAAATGACATTTTTAATTTTGTATTTAGTCACCACCTTAATGTGTTAACTCGGAGCTTTGTTGGTACTGGTGCTTGTATAAGAACTGTTGTTCTGGTGTTTCTTTACAGTTTCTCTCCTTGCTGTAGCTTGGCCTTTGCACCATTCAGCACGCATAGTCTCTTCCTTCTTGCCTGCATGCCTTTACTTGGCTTCTCTCTTAATAATTCTCCAATACAGTCTTAATAACCTCCCAGGCCCTTTTTCTTTCTTAACTATCTACAGACAAAGTAATTACAGTACTTTGGGGCATACTCCGTTTTCTTTCAAAGTCAGTATTTCCAAACCTATCATGTGGCATATTCAGCATGCTGTACCTATAGACAAGTTGTGAGATATTGTTTGCTATTTATATCTTCTGAAATAGTTATATACTTTTCTACCTCAATTTTGTCTTTTCAACTAGATTAAAAGCTGTTCTTGAATATATATATATATATATATTTAAATTGATATTTATTTTAAATACAGATTTGGTGCTTGATAAAACACTGACAAACAACTTTAGTTCACATGAAAGTTTTTTTAGAATAGCTTAGAAAAGAACCATGGAGATGGTGCAGTGGTTAAGAGCATGTACTGTTCTTGCAGAGGACCCAAGTACAGGTCCCAGAACCTATGTGGGGTGCCTCACAACCATCCGTAACTCTAGCTCCAGGGGATCTGGCATCCATGTGCACCCACACACATGTTCATAGTCTCTTGCCCCCTTAAACATAATTAAAAATAAAAATTAGTCTCTAAAAAGGGGGAGAATAAAAAATTTTAATATAAATTTTAAAAAATTTAAGGGGAAAATAACTTGGAAAAGCAAACATTCCTTAATATGTCCAGTCATGTTTACAGATCATATATATAACCAATGGTGGCTATGAATATGGCCTCGACAAAATCATAAACGTTTAAAACATTGTGAGGTTTTTTTCAGGTTTTGTTTGTTTGTTTATGGTTTGATTGTATGGTTCTTGACCATGAGCCTTGTAGATGAGTATATTATAAGATCTGAGGCTCTTAGCATAATGTACAGCTGCTTTGGACTTAATATGCTAAAAACTTTGAGCCACAGCCTACAGTAAGTAAGGATAACCATGTAAATATTTGCACACCATGAGTTATTATTTTCACACATTTCTATTTACTATTTAGTTTGTTATTAATTAGCAACTATTTACTATTATTCATGGATCTTGGACACTGTGCAAAGCAAAGGTGAATGTCTAAGGGAAGCGCTGAGACAGTCTTTAAGACACTCTGTGAGGATGCCTGTAACTCACTTGTCATTTATTCTGACCTAAGAAGTTCCAGGGCTGGGAATGTGGTTCAGTGACACGCCCTTCTTTTTTTTTTTTCTCCTTTATTAATTTATTCTTGTTACATCTCAATGGTTATCCCATCCCTTGTATCCTCCCATTCCTCCCTCCCTCCCATTTTCCCCTTACTCCCCTCCCCTATGACTGTGACTGAGGGGGATTGCCTCCCCCTGTATATGCTCACAGGGTATCCAGTCTCTTCTTGGTAACCTGCTGTCCTTCCTCTGAGTGCCACCAGGTCTCCCCCTCCAGGGGACATGGTCAAAGGTGAGGCACCAGAGTATGTGAGTTGTTTGTTTTTTAAAGTGCCACAATGCTACAGAAATCTGAAAGATGAATCAAATTGTCTGGTTGCTCAAACATTCCATGAGCTATAATCTTCGTATACTTGGAGTTGAATAAAGGGTGACTGTGGCATTTATAATTTAGATCTAGCTAGATTGGCAAGATTTTTCTCTTTAAAATTTTTAGGTAGAAGAAGTATTTCAAACTTTTAATAATCAGTTATTGTTTCCTTACCATTTCCTTTACCCCTTGAAAATATGTGCACATTTGGTACCAATTTAACATTTCGTTTTCTGTGATGTTAGAAGACGAAATTTACATTTTAATAAGTCCAAACCTCTCAAATTTGAAGGTGGTTTGAATTGAGTCTTAGAATTTTTCCCATTTCAACTTACAGTTTTCCCCAGGAAGCATGTGGTGATCACAATTTAGAAGCAGAACACAATCTTAATATTCTGCATTGCAGTGGCTTAAAACAAAATCTACAACCAGCTATTGCACCTGGACTTCAAATACTGCTATTAAGGGATTTTGTTTTTTAATTTCTTGTCTAGTTTCTGTGTGTCTTTGTAAGGCGGTATGATGGCCATGTAAAGACACATGTGACGTCCCATGGCAACTGTCAACCACTTGATTTAAGTCACTGTAGTCATTTCTTCTCACATACAACTTACAATTCAGATTCTTCAGTGTGCATTTTCATTAGAAAGTGATTAAAAACAAAAGTCAGAATGACACCCAGAGGTGATAGGGTGGTGGTCAGTAAATACGAATTTTAGGGACATTGTACCTTGGTTTTGGTATTTTACAACAATGGTACCATTTATGATTTTATTTTATTTTAGCCATGCCCTTTGGGTTCCCGAGATTTTCGAGAAAAACAGTGTGCAGACTTTGACAGTATGCCTTTCCGGGGAAAGCATTATAACTGGAAACCCTATACTGGAGGTAACGTATGACCCAGCAGAGCACTCGTGCTCGAGAGCTTTGCAAATGTAAGAGTATGTGAATAGACACACTCAGACCTTCATGGACACGTTAGTTAGAACAGTGTCTGCTGGTCAAAGCAAGAAAATGCATTTTCCTTTTCTATTTCACGTCTCATATTTTAGCTTCCCGGTGATAGTTTACATGCAAGAACTTACAAATTATTAGAAATTGTACTCTAAAAACTAATTCTCTTTAACAAACTAAAATCCAAGAAAGTATGCATTTCTATAAAAATTATAAAATATGAGCTCTGCTTGAGACTTTCCTGGGTAAATTATAATCATTGAACATTTGCAATTATCTTCTTAAAACAAAATATGCTGACATAAATCAACTCACTAACTCCCAAGAGTTGATTTTTTTTTTCCTTAGTCAAAGGCCAGCGATCTTTCTAATGATCTATTGTTTGGTCTGCTTTTTGTTTTTATTTTTTAAAAGTTATTGTGTGCGCATGGGCACAGGCTGCCCCAGACTCCTGTGTCAAAGTCAGAAGAGAGTTTACTGTGGTCAGTTTCATCCTTCTACCTTGTCGGGTCTGTGGATTGAACTCAGGCCATCATGCTTGGAGGCAAGCACTTTTAGTCATTAAGCTAACATGCTGGCCCTAGTTTAATTTCTGTTTTGGGTAAGGCTTTAGTTGTTTTGTTATGTTTTTTGAGACAGATTTTTCTATGCAACTTAGGCTTGCCTCAACCTCATGCTCCTGCTGACAAAGCTCCCTGAGTGCTGGGTTTGCAATTGTGTGCCCCATGCCTGGCTAGACTGAATGGATTTCATTGTCTGAAAACTTTTTTTTTTTTTGCTGTGTAACTTGGACATATGTCAAAGGCTAATATTTGTCATTAAGCAGATGAAGTTTTCACTCTAAAAGCATAAAGTAAATTTTGTTGTGTGGAAAATTTTAATGCACTACTAAAAACACTGTTTTATAAAACTTTGCTTTAAAATTATGCAAGAACAGAGTATTTAAAAGGTTTTGGCCATAACATGTGTGTGTACTCACCACCAATATTTTACCAATTCATTTCATTATATGCATGTATGTTCATCTCTCTAGCCACTTATTAATTATCCTGACTTTGGTGCATTTTAAATTGACCCGTAGCTGTTTTCTTCTGAACGCTCTGGCATGTGCACCATTGGCTCAGCTGCTTCTTCTGCTGTAGGAATAGGGACAATAAGATGCACACATCTTACCTGTGCTCTTTGAATTTTGCCAACTGCACATACACATGAAGCCTAAGTGCGACACAGAGTGTCACCATTGCCTCCCGAACTACCCTAGCCCCTACTGGTTATAATCTATAACTGTTTTTCATAGACTAAGGGTCTTCAGCAGCAAAAATTTACTGTGCATAATTTTGAAGGCTAGAAACCCAGGATGAGAGAGGCTGCAGGGGTGAGTTCTGGGGAGGACTTTTTTCTGAGTTGAAGGCTACAATCTTCTCATTGTACCTCACATGACACTAGAGGGGAGAAGCTCCTGGACACTCACCCCACTCATAACTTTCACAGCCCAAATACGTCCAAAGGGCTCCCTCTTCACATCCCATCAGATTGTGCTTCGGCTCTGAACACAGACATTTGGAGAGGAAATAAATGTTAGTTCCAGAACAGTCTTCATGATCCTTCACTGTCAGCAGCCAACTTTCTGATCCAAGAGGCAATCACTGCTCGTTTTTCTTGCGTAGTTTAGTTATGCCTGCTCAAGAACTTCAAATGGTTGAATTATGCCCATTACTCTTCCCGCAAGGCTTCCTTCTAGCCAGTGCAATTTTCATATTCATCCATGTTGTGATATGTAATAGCTCAATCTTGTTACTGCTGAGAGGTATTCTTCTGCAGTAGTCACTTTGGCTTTCTGCTGTGTCTGGATACCTGGATTGTTTTCGGTCTTCATTTGTTGTGCATGAGCAAGCTGGTGTGAATGCTCTGTTAAGGTCTTTTATGAGCATATGTTTCCCTTTCTCTTGGGTAATGAGCAAGGGTGAAATACTACACAATAGCACAGGCAAGAGTTGAGTTTTAAAAGAAATTGCCAGATGGTTTTTGAAACTGATCATACATACATCTGAGAGTTCTATTTATTCCAGTGTTTTATGTTTCCATGGAAAGTTAGTTTGCATTTTTACGTGATTGTGTTGGCCATTTGTGTGATGTGGTGTATGTGTGTGTATTCCCCAAAATTGTTTTCTTTTTAAAAGCAATTTTAATTTTATTAATTTATTTTTAATTAATATCTATTTATATTTGTGCAGTATAATCATTTGAAGAATTTAATGATCAAATCAGGGTAACTGACAGCACACACTACTATTTATCTGTTAGGAGCCTTTTGTACTCTTCTCTATTTTGAGGCATATAACAAATTGTCATAGACTATAGCTGTCTTACTGTGCTATCTAGCATGGGAGAACTAATTCCTCCTATTTAGCCATATGTTGGCATCTGTTATCCAGCTTTTCTCCATTTTCCTTGCCTCTTTACTTCCTATCTTAAAGTGACCATTGTTCTTCATTCAGTGTGACCAACACCTTTCTCTTGCACATGAATGAAATTATGTGGCATTTGTCTTTGTCCATCTGGCTTATTTTACCCTATATAGTTACTTTAATTCCATCAGTGCTGCCACAAATGATGTGCTTCATTCTTTCCCTGGATAAATAATATTCCATCATGTTTGCATACCACATTAAAAACTCCATTCATCTACTGGCAGGTATTTTCATATGCTGAATATAGAGAATAGTGCTGCACTAAGCGTGTGAGGGAGTGTATCTTTGATGCATGGGTCTCAGCTCCTTTGAACATACTCAGTATTAACAGTGTTGCTTTCCTTTCATGGTTCTATTTCTTGTAGTTGAGGCACTTTCATTTTATTTGTCTCAGTGGCTACATCCTTATAGTTTACACTTATAACCATCATGCCTAAGAGCGCCTTTCTCCACAGCATAGCAGTATTTGTTTATTTTTTGTCTTTTAAAAGATGTCTGCTCCAACTGAGATGAGACAGTACATGTGTGAAAGGTGAGAGGTATCCAGTCTTTTGCCCATTTTTAAGTAAGGTTATTTGGCCATTTATTGTGTTTTGTTTGAAATAAGGTCTTGCTATGTAACCCAGGCTGGCCTCAAACTCACGATCCTCCTCCCTCACCCTCAGAAGTACTGGGAACACCCCTGCATGCCATCACACCCTTGTTATCCTCCTCCCTCACCCTCAGAAGTACTGGGAACACCCCTGCATGCCATCACGCCCTTGTTATCCTCCTCCCTCACCCTCAGAAGTACTGGGAACACCCCTGCATGCCATCACGCCCTTGTTATCCTCCTCCCTCACCCTCAGAAGTACTGGGAACACCCCTGCATGCCATCACGCCCTTGTTATCCTCCTCCCTCACCCTCAGAAGTACTGGGAACACCCCTGCATGCCATCACGCCCTTGTTAGTTTATTACTCTATATTCTTTTTTTGCCACAAGGTCTTGCTTTGTAGCCTATAGGCCTACACCATATAATTTAAATATTTTCTCTCTCTCTCTCTCTCTCTCTCTCTCTCTCTCTCTCTCTCTCTGTCTGTCTCTCTCTCTCTCTGTCTCTCTCTCTGTGTGTGTGTGTGTGTGTGTGTGTGTGTGTGTGTGTGTATAGGAGAGAATAAGAGGCAATGCAGAGAGAGACTATTATAAATATGATTGCATAGTCTCCTCATCTGTATTATTGGTATATAAAATGCTGCTTCTCTATATTGATTTTATGTATTCCAATATAACTTAATTTGCTTATCAGTTTTAATCATTTTTGTTGGATATAGTCTTTCATTAAAAATGGCCTCTATGCTGATAAGAATGTGTATTTTTTGGCTATTGATGAAATGTTCAGCAAATATCTATTAGTTCTATTTGCTGTGTAGTAGAATTGGATGCTGTAGACTGCATATAATATATTTGTTTATTATTGTTGCTTCCTCTTCTTCAATGATCTATTTATTAGAATTATACAATGACCATGTCTCCTTTTATAATTTTAAATTAAAATCTGTGTTTGCCTATGAAAATATACCTTCTTCAGTTCACTTTTGTTTTCTGTTGTATGAAATGTCTCTTTTTTTTTATGTTTATCTGTATGTATCATACATAGTGAATTGACACATGTTGGCACATATTGCTGAATCTTTTTTTTTAATCTATTCAATTACACTACATCTTTTTGATTATGGATACAGTATTCCTGTACTTTCTCCACGAGGGCAGACTGCTTGAAAGTTGTGTTTTTCTCTTGTATTCTTTTTAATTTTTTTCTGCTCTAGTTCTACTAACTACTGGAAAAGGTGTGTTAAATCCATGCTTATTACATGGCTCTGCTTCCTCTCCAGGCTTTTATTGCACATGTACTTGATAAATTTCCTTAGGTTTAGATACACTGAAGATTATTTGCGTTAGAAATGTCTGAAATTACTCAGAGGTTTAATAATTACTATGTAATTGTTGCATAGTGCATTGGCTATATGTTTGTAATGAGATATAACTTAGGCTAATTGATTGATAATTTCTTTTATTAAAGGCATCACTTCCAGTTCCCTCTTTTAAAAAGTTATCTGTTACCATATGTGTGTATACATGTATGTGAAAGTACCATTATGTGCATTCACTGGCTCGTGCATAGAGGTCAGAGGACAGCGTTTTTGGGGAGTCAGTGCTCTTTCTTCCAAGATGAGCTCCAGGGGTTAAACTCAGGTCACCAAGAAAGAAACACTTTTAGTCACTGAGTCTTCTTTCTAGCCCTTCAATTCTTTCTTTAATGAATAATTATGCCTCCTTTTCCATTAACTTCCTTGAGGAATAATTGATGAATTGTATATGGGCCAACATGATGTTTTTATGCATGTACGCAGTTTGAAATAGTCGTAAGTGAAGTAACATATCACCGACTCACATCGTTCCTCTTCTTTATGTGCGATGGGAATGTCTAAGGCCTTAAGAAAATTTTACATGTATGGAGCAAATTTCAAGCATACATACCAACTACAGTATTTCCAGAGTTTCTCTAAAAACTTTAAGTTTTTACCCTTTGAGAAAAATCTCCCTATTTTTCCATCTCCGCCAGTCTGATAACTTTGTTTCTACTTTCTGCTTTTCCAAGTTTGACCTTTTTAGATTCCCCTTAGGTGAGATCACACAAGATTTACTTTTCTATACGTGGCCTATTTTGCTTACCTTAATGTTTTGTAAGTTTTTCAATTTGTTTCAAAAGTTAGGATGTATTTCTTTAGGAAGGCTGAATTGTATGTATGCTTGTAGTATGTTCATGTCTGAGTACATATGTCATTCCATGTGCGGCAGGAACCTGAGCTTTGTCAGGTACTCTCCCAGGAAGCTTGGCCTGTCAAGCACCAAACCTGAAGTGCACACTCCAGAAGGAAAGGGTGACGCTCAGCGTCAAAGGAGCTTAGGAATCCGAAACCAAAGCCAGGCGGCAACAAGGGTCTCGCCTGACTTAGAGAGGTTGGTCAGCTGCTTTGTGAGCAGCAGGAAGCAGGCTTGCTTGGAGCTCCACAGAGAGAGAGGCAGAGGCAGGAGCCTGCTTTTGTCAAGGCAGAAAAAAAATTCGTGCTTCAAGAACAGCCAGCAGCTCCCACAGATAGGCCGTGTGGTGGGTGAGCTGCCCTAGAAAGATGACACACCAGTGAATGGCAGAAGCTCGCAGCAACCAGCAGCTTGTAGCTGACTGACCGGAAGCCAAGCCTCGGGGTCCAGCAATGAAATCCTCAAGGACTAGGGGAGTCCTTTCTTCCCCAGATTAAATGATAAGTATCAGACGATCTTTGATGAAAAAGATGATGCTGGCCTATATATTTAGTGTAAATATGGTCTTATAAACCTTAGGCAGTAGGAGGGGTTTTGAGGATGAATGTGTTTACTGGGGCTAGGGGTGCCAGGGATACTTGATTTACATATAACAGCACAGCTCTATTATAAGAGAGGGAACAGCACTTCATTATCCTATGGGTGGGGGAAGAACTCCAGGTTCCATCAAAGGTCATTGGTTGAAAGTGAGGGTGGGCCTTTCCAGGAATCCCCAGGTGCACACTGAATGGGTTTCTTATGAGGAAAAGATTGGGCCTGCTATCTCCCTGAGGGCTCTGTGATACTTCTTAGAAGATCTGGGGTTCCCCAGATCATGTGGAGAGGGAATCCAGGTAAGGGAACCCATCACCTGCGGCAGGCTCAGAGGCTGTCCAGACTTCGACCTAAACAGAAGGGTCCCACATACATATTGTGCCAGTTTGTGTATCTCACCGTCTCTGCATCTATTCATCAACACTCGGGCTGTCTTTATATTATAGCCTTTGTGAAATAATACAGCAGTAAACAAGCTTTGAGATAATGATTTTTCTTTTCCTTGGAGATTTACTCAGAAGCCAAATTGCTAGAACATAATATAGTTCTGCCTTTAATTTTTAAAGAACCTCTATAATTTTTCCATTATAGCAGTGCCATCTTGCGTTTCTGGCAGTGATGTATGAGGACTCTCTTTTCTCAAAATCCTTGCCACCTCTTGTAGTGTGACTTTTATCCAATAGGATTCCAAGTAGTTGTGAGGTACTAATTAATATCTCACTGTGGTTTTGGATAGTATTTCTCTAGTGATTAGTAGGTCAGACTTTACCTACCAAATATCTATGGGAAATTTATAGCTCTTTTTGAGTGAAAATGTCTATTTGATACAATTGATTGTTTCTCAACTGAGCTATTGCTTGTTTTTACTAAGTTTTCCTTGGTGTTTTTTTTTTTTGTTGTTGTTGTTTTGTTTTGTTTTGTTTTTTTAGGCATTGACCCTTATTGCACATATGCTTTATGAATACGTTTTAGCATTCTACAAGTGATCTTTTAATTTGGGGGATTACTTTCTGAGTTTTAAAAAGTGTCTTAGTTTTATACAACCCCACTTGTTTATTTTGGCATCTATTGCCTATGCTATAGGTACCATTTCCAAAAATCCATTGCCAAAACCAATGTCATGGAATGTTATCCCTGATCTCCTCTGGTTGTTTTTATAGTGTTGGCTCTCATGTATAAGTATTTAATTCATTTTGGGCAACTTAGCATGTGGTGTCTGATAAGGCTACGGTTCCTTTTTTTTTTTTTTTTTCCATGTGAATTCCTGGTTTTCTTAACACAACTTATTTACTAGATTATCCTCAAGCATTCTCGGCAGTTTGTTGGCGATCACTGGCTATGTATGCCTGGGCTGATTTCACACACTGTTCTCTTTCATTGCTACATTGCCTATGTGAGACATCACCACAGTGCTCTGATTTGTACAGTTCTGAAGTACAGCATGAAGTCAGGAAGTGTGATTCTTCTAACTTTATTCTTGCTCAACATTTCTGTGGCTATGCTTCTGTAAGAATCTGGGAATGCTTTTCCTGGTTTTGTTTTGTTTTGCTTGCCTATTATTTCTAACAGGACTTTTGTGCAGAGGTTTTAAGGTCCTTTAATCATGCTGACAGCCATCAGTTTTTTGTTTGTTTTTGTTTTTGTTTTCTTAACTTTCCAATTAGGGTGGCTTTCACTTCCTTTTCTTTCTTGGAGGGTACTTCTCCTGCTGTGTTCACGAGCGGGATGTAAATGGGCAGCTTTCTTTTCTTTGGTAGGTTAGAAGAAAGGCCTTCAAGTTTTCTCAGTTGTGCAGTACATTAACAATGAACTTATCACGATGGCCTTTAATGCGTTAAAATGCATCCTTTCTGCTCCTAATTACTCAATAATTTTCATAATGAAAAGTTGACTGAATTTTGTCTATTTGGATGATCATAGTTTTTTTGTCCTTTGCCTTTTTGTTTTGTTTTTGTTGTTTTGTTTTGTTTTTTGTTTTGTTTTGTTTTGTTTTTTTGTTTTTTGTTTTTTGTTTTGTTTTGTTTTGTTTTGTTTTTTGAGACAGGGTTTCTCTGTGTAGCCTTGGCTGTCCTGGACTCACTCTGTAGACCAGGCTGGTCTTGAATTCACAGAGATGCACCTGGCTCTGCCTCCCTAGTGCTGGGATTAAAGGCGTGCACCACCATGCCCAGCTGTCCTTTGCTTTTTAATAGTGGTGTGGTAGATTTATTGATTTGTGTTCCTGGGCCATACTTTTATCCCTTGAGTAACTTTTACATAATCATGGTGACCAGAAAAATATATTAGATATTATTATAATCTTAAGCTTGTTAATTTGATTTTGTATCCTAACATATTGTGTATTCTGGAGACTGTTTTGCACCCACTTGAGAAGAAGCCGTTTAATATACTTGAGTGGGATGTACTGTGTCTTCTGTAGTCATTTTGTCTACAATAAGTTAAATGCCACCATTTCTACATCGCATTTCTGTCTAGCTGATTTACCCATTCTTGAAAGTTGAGTGTCAAAATTCCCCTTTATTGTCTCTGTATGTTTCTTCTCTCAGGCCTATTGACATTTATTTGTTTTATGTGTGTTGGTGCTCCAATAGTGAATATATTTATATTTTCAAATGCAAATTGCTTCTGTTGAATTACCTCCTGTATTGTTTTATAATCTCCTTCTTGGTCATTTTATTTTTTTTCACGCAATGTCTTTTTTTCTGATATAGCTTCTACTGCTGTCTTTTAATCTCTATTTGTATGGAATTTTTCCATGTTTTCATTTACAGGTTATGTGTCTCTAAATCTGAAGTGACTTACCTATAGGCAGTCTGTAGACTTGTGTATTCTTAATTTTTTAAAAAAATGCATCCAGTCTCTCCTACATCTTTTAATTAAAGAATTTAATCTATCTTTAAATTTAAATTAAATGTTTGTGAGTAAAATTCCCAATTACCACTTGTCATTTATCTTCACTATTTTATACATTTTTAAAAATCCTCTTTACTTTTCTCTTCTGTTTCTTTACTAAATTTTTTGCTTTGTGAGTTTCCATGAGGGTTACATTAAATATTTTATCATTATAATGATCATATAGAAAATGTATACACTTTAATTCCCTTGACTTCTGTTTATAATGCTACATTTTAGAACTTTTTATAGTGTGTGTATGTGTGTACGTATGTATGTATGTTTTTTAGTTGCTGCCACAAAATACTCAATAAGAGCAACTGAAGGAAAATATTTCTTTTGTCTCACAGTTTGGGGAAAGAATTATGTGGCAGGTGGTCACATCACATTCTGTGCTTAGGAAGTGGAGAGATGCGTTGATCACTGTTCTGTTGCTGTGACAGACACCATGCCAAGGCTAGCCTATAAAAGGGAGCACTGAAATGAAGGCTGACTTACCGTGTCAGGGGTTTAGTCCATTATCACCTTGGTGGGGAGCATGGCAGCCTGCGGACAGGCAGGTGTGGGAGCAGTAACTGAGACCTATGTCTTAATCCATAGGCAGAGGAAGAAAGAGAGAGACTGGGCCTGGCATGGGCTTCTGAAACCTCAACTCCCAGTGATACACTTCCTTCATCAAGGTCATAGCTCACGTAAACTTTTCTAGAAACTTCTATAGACAACCTAAGAGACATATTTCCATGATGATTGTAGTCCAGTGAAGTAGGTAATTGAAACTAACCATCACAATATCTATTAACAAATAAGCTATAGATGTCTTAAAATATTTTTGCCTGTTAGCCATTATGGCAGCATTATGGTTGATTACATGCTACCAAGTGGTATTAATATTATCCTGAATTCGATTCTATACTTAACTTTTACCGGTGATTTTTGTTGTTGTTGTTTTGGATTTTCGAGGCAGGGTTTCTCTGTATAGCCTTGCCCCAGTCTCACTTTGTGGACTTTTATACTTTGATGTTACTAGTTAACGTATTTTCACTTCCTTTTTTTTTTTTTCATGATTTGTCTTGTGATTATAAAGTCCCTCGGCTCTTACTCATCTTAGGAAGTCTTCATCAATGCTTACATTTCTGAAGAGCTTTATCATATGACTACACCGTGGCCATGTTTTCCTTTCAACCCCTTGAATGTCACCTTGCTTTCACATAGCTACGTGTAGAAATCTGTGGAAAGAGCTATGGAGTTCCCTTGTACATTATAAACCTCTCTTCTCTTGCTGCTTTCAGCATTTTTCTTTGATATTTAGTAGCTGTTTTGTTTGTTGTGGTAGTATAGGGGTTTTGATCAATGCCTCACACGTGCTAGGCAAGCACACTACCACTTAGCTATATCCAAAGCTCAATAATAATACATCACTGTGAAGTCTTTGGTTGCAGCTTGCTTGAGAGCTGTGTATTTTGTACACCTGAATGACCATCTCTCTCTTCAGATTTGGGGCATTTTCAGCTATTATTTCTTTAAATAAAATTCCTTCCTTGCTTTTTCTTTTTCTTTTTTTAAATTTTGTTTTTGATTTATTTTTTATAATTTATTCACATTACATCCCAATTGTAATCCCCTCGCTCTTATCTTCCTCTTCCCACCCTCCCGCCCTCTTTTGCGCTGTTCTTCTCCCTTAGACCTCTGACAGCTGGGGTCCTTCTCCCCCACCACATGACCACAGCCTATCAGGCCTCATCTGGATACCCTGCACCCTCTTCCTCTGTGTGTTCATGGGGCCTCTCTGCCAAGGAGCAGTGATCAAATCGCAGGCACCAGAGTGCATGTTAGAGGCAGTCCCCTGCTCACACACCCCACTTCCCCACGTAGAGAATGGACTATCCATTGGCTGCATCCGAACAGGGGGTCTAGGTTCTCTGCTGAATGGCTAAAACCTTAAGTGGTAGCACATGCTGGCAAGGATGTGGAGAAAGGGGAACACTCTTCCACTGCTGGTTGGAGTGCAAACTTGTACAACCATTTTGGAAATCAATCTGGTGCTTTCTCAGAAAATTGGGAGTAGTTCTACCCCAGGAACCAGCTATACCACTCCTGGGCATATACCCAAAAGATGCTCCACCATACAACAAGGACATTTGTTCAACTGTGTTCATAGTAGCTCTATTCATAATAGCCAGAATCTGGAAACAACCCAGATGTCCCTCAACCTAAGAATGGGTAAAGAAACTGTAGTACATTTACACAATGGACTACTATTCAGCTACCAAAAACAAGGAAATCCTGAAATTTGCAGGCAAATGGATGGAACTAGAGACAATCATCCTGAGTGAGGTAACCCAGACCCAGAAAGACACACATGGTATATAAGTGGATATTAGCTCAACAAAGATGTCCTCTGAGGGACTCTGCCCAGTGGAGGATCGGGACAGATACTAGGACTGGCAGTTGGGCTCTAAGGGCAGTGCTATGAGTTGTACGGATGGAAGGGGGGGGGAGACTAGGGGGGGTGTTGTCAGGAGCTCCACAAGGAGACTAGCAAGGCTGACAGATGCGGATTCAGGGGGGCCCTGCACAGACTGATGTGCTAACCAAGGACTTCTCTGTTTCAAAAGTTCCACAGCATGAATTTTTTGGTGGTTTCCCATGAATTCTACAGGCTTTCTTTCTTTCTTTCTTTCTTTCTTTCTTTCTTTCTTTCTTTCTTTCCATATGACCTTATTCTGATCCACAGATTCTTCCTTTTACATCATGGAATCCACTGTTATTGTTTTCATATACCTTTTTCTCTATTGAACTCATTTTGTTCATATGTTAATTTTCTGATTTCACTAAGTCATTGATCTATGCTCTAGTTTTCTTAAACGTGTGTGTGTGTGTGTGTGTGTGTGTGTGTGTGTGTGTGTGTGTGATGTATGCTGCATGTATTTGTGTATTTCTATGTATGTAGGATATTGACCCCTGGGGCTTCAGCTTGCTAAGCTCCTCCTCTGCCACTGACTTGTACTCCCAGCCCAGACCATTTTATTTCTTTGTTAGACTGTTCACAAGTCTCCATTTTATTGGAGTTGTTTCCTGCAGTATTATTGGTATCATATTTCTTGCTTTTTAAAAAATTATTATACATGAAACCTTTTTGTAGACATCTTCATGATTAAAGATCTCCTAAAGTCTCTACTGATTGGCTTCTAGACAACTAAATATCATCACCAAGCAGCTCATCTTGGTGCTGACTATTAATGTGTTAACTGCTAGCTACCTGTTTGCTCTTAGATTTTATGTCTCCGGGCCCACAAAGACAGTCCAGGTAAACAGAACCTCCTATTTGTTTCCCCCTGGGCATTGGCCCTAAAATACTCAAATTATGTGCATTTTTTAAAAAAAATTCAAAGTTGGAAGAGATGTGTATGTCTGTGGAAATGGCATCTGCTCTCCGTGGAATCACATTTAGGCTGCTGGCCTCGGGAAGTCAGGGAGGAGCCTTACTGAGCTTTAGGAGTACCTGTGGCCACTTGTGGGAAGGTCTACATATGGAATATGCCAAGTAGCTCATAGATGCAATTTCTAAGAGAATCAACTAAAAAAATTAGAATTGTCTTTTTGTGTTTCAAAGGTTCTTATACATTGGGCTTTCATTTTGCCTTCAATTCTACAAATTTTTAAGTTTCCTTACTGATTTTCTCAAATGACTCACTGATCATTCCATCTATTTGTATATTATCTATAATTTCTCTAGATATTTACATTTAGTTTTATTCCACTATAATCTGATAAAATCCAAGACATTATATGGTTTTTGTTTTGTTCTTACTTTATGACTTAAAATATGATCCGACTTAGAGGAAGTTTGGGTACAATATTCTGTAGATACTTGTTAAACATTTCTCTGATGATTAAGGACGTTGAACATATCTTTAAGTGCCTCTCAGATATTCCTGATTTCTCTGTTGAGAATTCTCTGTTTAGCTCTGTACTTATTTTTAATTGGATTATTTGGTTTGTTGGTGTTTAATTTCTTGAGTTCTTTATATAATTTGGAAATTAGCCCTTTGTTGGATGGAGGGTTGGTGAAGATCTTTTCCCAGTCTGTAGGCTGTCGTTTTGTTCTGTTGACAGTGTCCTTCGCCTTACAGAAGCTTTTTAGTTTCATGAGGTCCTGTTTATTAATTGTTGATCTTAAAGCCTGAGCTGTTGGTGTTCTGTTCAGAAAGTTGTCTCCTGCGCCAATGAGCTCAAGCCTCTTCCCCCACTTTCTTCTCTATTAAGTTTAGTGTATCTGTTCTTATGTTGAGGTCTTTGAGCCACTTGGACTTGAGTTTTGTGCAGGGTGATAAATATGAGTTTATTTGCATTCTTCTACATGTAGACATACAGTTAGACCAGTATCGTTTGTTGAAGATGCTTTCTTTTTTCCGTTGTATGCTTTTGGTTTCTTTGTCAAAAATCAAGTCTCCTGTTGGGTGTGATGGTGCATGCCTTTAATCCCAGCACTTGGCTTTTAAGGTTCCTGCTGAGATGCCTGATGCTGTTTATCTGGATATGTTTGCCTTTGCAGTTGAGTTGGCTTTTTTTCTTACAGTTTTTAATAGCTTATTTAATAGTTTTATCATCTTGACTATATTGTGGTGTTTTCAAGAATAGAATTTTGCCATCATATTCAGGGTAAACAAGAGCAATAGCTATAGCCTATAATGCTTTCTGGTGGGTCTATGGGGACCCCATTGACCAACAACTGAAAACTGTAACCCATACGAAGCCTAGCACTGGGCTTTTCATTGATAGACTTTGATGTGTGGGAGTGACATTGTCGTCACATTATTGTGTAGCTCCTTTAAATTCCTGTGTATATGAATTTGCGTGTACTTTAGGAAGCTTTTCAATAGTAGGCTTCTAGATGGCATTTTCAAAGGTGATTAATATTAGTCATCCCTCTCTATACTCACCCCTCCATCCTGCCCTTCCATCGCCTCCTGTTTGACCCTTCCTCTTCTACCTGTGTCTTTTCCCTCTAGAAGAGTTTGTCATTACAACAAACGATTAGACCTTATCTTTCAATCTAGTATGCTGATCTTCATATTTTAATTGGAAAATTAAGATCACTATTAGGAGAGGATTAAACATTCCTGTAATTTTGTTGACTTTCTTCTAGATTTGATTAGTTTGTTCTTTTCTTTCTTTCCTTTTTTCCCTGTCTGTATTGGAAGTTTGCTGGTTGACTTGGTGTTGCATGGTTGACTTTTTCCTAGTTCTCCTCACTGGTTTACTTCTCTCTTGAAATTTCTTCTCTGAGTATAATGGTTTTTGTTTTTGTTTTTGTTTTTTTTTTTTACTATTTTCTGCAGTGCTAACGTGGTGATAAATTATTATTATTATTATTATTATTTTTTGCTTATCTTGAAATACCTTTATTTCACAGTTGATTTTAAAATCTAACTTGCTAGAATTAGTAATTTCATATTGGGGATTATTCACCCAAAGCCCAAAATGATCATCAAATAAACCCAGGGCTCTCCAAGCAGATAGGTGGATTACAAAACGTAAACAGAAGAAACATGAGCAAGCAAAGTGACATGACACCTCTAAGAGATCACAGACTCTTAATTACTAAATCTAAAGGTACAAAAATATGGAAATGCCAGTAAAAAACAAAAAACAAAAACTACTTCAAAGAATAACAGAGAAGAAAACAAACTACTTTGTGTTGAGACTTCTGGTTCTGCTTCCTTTATTTAAGAACTTGAGATAGAGTGGCAAGCTACTCCACCCCCACCCACCTTGCCCCACCCCACCCCACCCCACCCCATCCCACCACGCCACACCACACCACACCCGCCCCACCCCACCCCTCCCCACCACACCACACCCCACCGCACCACACCCCACCACACCACACCCCACCTCACCACACTCCACCTTGCCCGACCCCCACCCAACCACACCCCACCACACCCTGTCCCGCCCCGTCCCACTCTCACTCTACCCCACCTCACCCTCACCCCACCTCGCCCTCACCCCACCCCCACAGCGTCCATCTGTTTCTCCACACTTTAGCTGACTTATCCTCCTGTTGTGATTTCCAGTGCTATTCTAATTCTTCCATCTTGGAGACAGAGATAATCCATTGTTTGTTTTCCTTACTCTTCTCATCTATAGGATCACACAGAGGCTGCTTCTAATCTTCTAGTTTATTATTAACTCATCATACACTTTGCTTTCTTCTTTTACTTACTTTTACCCTTTAGAAGTCTTGTTTCTAAGAATTGAAACCCAGGCATATAATTTTATTTGCCTGTTTTATTTTCTTTGTTGAAACAATGATCTTTACTTCGAAGAGAAATTTTGTCAACCAAACTAGAATAAACACAGTATAGTATTTTAAACCTTATGAAATAAAACTATAAAATATTTTAACCCATAACTTTAATCAGTAATCTCTTATATATATTTTTTACATACACCGTTTCCACTCTAGGAAGACCACATCTATATCTGTTTTTTCAATATATACTATAAAATCATGATGCATGATTTGATTTTTGCTTTTTTTCCATATTAACCTTAAAAATATACATGTCTGAGCCATCAAGATACTCAGCTACCAAGCCAGATGACCTGAACTTGATCCCTGAGACCCACATGGTAAAAGAGAAGAGTAACTCCCACGAGCTGTCCTCTGACCTACAGATGGACACACATACACATACACATGTGCACACACACATACACATGTGCACACACATACACATACACATGTGCACACACATACACATACACATGTACACACACATACACATACACATGTACACACACACATACACATACACATGTGCACACACACATACACATACACATGTGCACACACACATACACATACACATGTGCACACACATACACATACACATGTGCACACACATACACATACACATGTACACACACATACACATACACATGCACACACATACACATACACATGCACACACACACATATATGCATTTATTTATAGATTTGTAGATTTGTGTTATATTTATATAGATAGATGTGAGATATGCATTTCTAAGGCATTAAAATGACCATTATATTTTTCATAAATCATACTATATATTAATTACTAAAATTAAATATTATATTTCATATTTATCTTTTTATTAATCTAATAAGAATTGCATAAATTTAGTGTCATTATAATTTTATCATTGATTTGCTGTTCTTATATGGAATTATATTCCAGAGCCTTGGAGTATGATGTTTTTAAGATGTACATATTTAGTTTTGTAATAATAGTGTGTGTATCCCTGCTTGATTGACAAAGCATAGTTTTTGTATGGGATTTAGCAGAATATATAATAAATATTTTATTTGTTCTAAAAGTTATTTTCATATCTTCTATAATTTTATTTCCTTAGCTCATTTTTTAAAATCCTTCCCTTTTGATACTTTAAGAAAAATATTCAGTGACTTTCACTGTGACTGTTTTGGCCTGAGGTCTATTATAATATTTAGCGGGTGCCCTTGAGAGGAGGCTTAAAGCACAAAGCTGCTCAGCAGATGCTCCTCTATGCAGAGTACACAATAAAACTAGACACAAAGTTTAGAAAGGATTGAAGTCTAAAGTGTGCAGTCATAGACATGAGTTGTAAATTTGGTAACAATAACATTGAATCATTCTTTCTTAGGAAATCTACTCCACATTTTTCACTTAACGTTTTATTTATCTAGGTGGAGTAAAACCTTGTGCATTAAACTGCCTGGCTGAAGGTTACAATTTCTACACTGAACGTGCCCCTGCTGTCATAGATGGGACCCAGTGCAATGCCGACTCACTGGACATCTGTATCAATGGAGAATGCAAGGTGGCTTAGGGTTTACTTCTCTCTCTTGGGTGTCTTTTGTTTTTCTCAGATAGTAGCTTGCATTGGGATCTATGTCCAACTTTTTAAAGCCACATTTTAGATAAATTCAATTCGTAAAGAAGAATACAGCACACACACACACACACACACACAGACAGACACACACGCATGCATACGTATACGGATCATCATCAGGTCTAGAGGCAAGTTATTGAAAGGAACTTGGAAATTCTGAAGCTAAGCAAAACACTGCTTTTATCTCTTCTTTCTCACTTCACATCACTTAGTAATGTGTTTCTCTTCAAAGTAAAACAAGCAAAACAAGTTATGAGAACAGTGGTTTTTGTGGCTTTTCTTATTACGATAAGATCCACGGATTTGATCCCTACCCCTTCCAAATCGTCGGCTAATGCTAAAGTAAATGCTTTAATAAGACTGACTGTGTAATGAAAACCATCATAATGCTTCAAAAGGAGATAAAGTAGGTGGAACATAGCTATTTCACACTTTGAGAAGAAAATTATACTATGAAATATATAAAGCTTTCCAATAAGAACATATGGCAGCCACATGAAGCAGATTTGAATCCTTACTCCCTCTCTTTTTCTATTATTTTATTTATAAACAGAACAGGAGAATAATGTAAATTTTAAAACCCCAAAATTATATCCTTGGCAATTATTATAAATATAATTAAAATTCCAGAAGAAATCACCTTTGCATGGTTTCATAACATGAATGGGTTGTTTTAGTGTAATCAGAATGTGTGTGCAAACAGAAAAAGAGAGAGATTTGTGTTTACTTAGTGTGTTTGTATAAGTACTTTATCTTCTCAAGGAAAATATATTTTATGTCAGTTTTTATATGACAAGTTATAATTACAGGTTTTATTTTGGCTAAATTTCAGATGTATAAATTCAGGCACCAAACTATATCATCTACATGTTACAAATCCACATTTTTATAATTAAATACAAAATTAAAAGCTGAAAACTTAGTTTCTTAAATTGCATGCTTACATCTCCTTTGTTTATACCTACTTGACTCCCCAGTTAGAAACAAATATTTATTTTTAAGCATTTACTCAGGTGTGAACATTATAATTAGCATCTAGCACCTGCTGGCTGAAAGGGGCCATGCTTAGGAAGGGCAGCTAGTAGACCTCAGTCTGACCCTCCCTGTTATATTCCTGCAGAGGATGAGCTCAGCAGGGCCCCCTCTGTGATGGCCCTGTAGAAGACAAGACCATGAGTCATCTTGTCTAGTTCTTGAATCGCTTGACTGGGATAAAAAGGAAGAGTCTGTTGCTAATAAATTACAATCCTTTAAAGGATTAGAGCATGGTATCTGTCAGTGAAAGAGATATAAGTTAGAAATAGTCATATTTCTAGGGAATCATTTTTTAAGTTTAGATATTTAGAAATGTTAGCTGTACTTAACAGAGAATAACACTGAATGGGAAAGTAGTCCCTATTTTGATTTCCTTTACAGGAAATTCAAGTAAATAACTAAGTTATATGTATCTGATTAGTTATGGTTCCAGGAGTTTCCCTTTTTGACACACTGAATATTCTCTATTTTCAGCATGTAGGTTGTGATAATATTTTGGGATCTGATGCTAGGGAAGATAGGTGCCGAGTCTGTGGTGGGGATGGAAGCACCTGTGATGCCATTGAAGGGTTCTTCAATGACTCATTGCCCAGAGGAGGTGAGTACGGAGATAACTCTTCCTCTGGTGTCCTGCAGTAGTAAAGACTCTTGCTTTTCCTTTCCTCCTTACTGAAAACTTCCTCATGTAGGCCAAAAGTGTCTTTTCCCCAGACAGTGGTCCTTTCAGTCTCTCACATGTTAAATGTAGCTTCATAAAGATATCTTAAAGAACGTTGTTTGACTTCAGTTAGACGTTTTTGGTAAAGAGGATTTGTTGAGGATGGAAAATAAGCTTTTGATCATGCTAGGCAAATATTCTTCCTATGAGTTACACACCAACCCTACATTTTTTGGTAGGGTTCTACTTAAATGATCCTGGCTGGCTTTGAACTCCCAATCATAGGTGATCCTGGCCTCTCAGCCTCATTGGAAGCTATGACTGTAAATGAATGATAGTACTATTTCCAACCTGCCATGCTTCTTCAGACTCTGACAGCCCACAGAGCATTGGTGTGAGGAATGTGTTGAGAAAAGAAAGGTGGACCAATATTGCACATGCTAAGGCTATAAAACATCTTGTGATGGTGTTAGATAAAATAAGCAGGGCCAGGCAGGCAGGTCCCGTGCGTTCATGGCCAGCCCGGTCTACATAGTAAGTTCCAGGCCAGCCAAGGACTACATAGTCATACCCTATCTCAAGCTCCCTCCCACCAACCCCCCAATTAAGTACTTTTTTTTCCTCTAAAATGTCTTCATAGACACTGGAGATTTGCTTTTATTTTGCAATTATGGAGTACAAAGTCAAAGGAGAAATGAAAAAAATGGAGACCACTGCTAATATTAGATGGCTGCTAAGCATTCATTTTCTAGTTAGCTGCTTATTGCTGCCAATCTTCTGTATTCCAGGTTATATGGAAGTGGTGCAGATACCAAGAGGCTCTGTTCATATTGAAGTAAGAGAAGTTTCAGTGTCAAAAAATTACATTGGTAAGTTATTTTGCCAGATTTTTAAAAAAATTAGTGATATGAAAGATATAATACCGAAAGATATTCCAAGTTGCATCCATACACATACAAAATACTAAGCAGAAAAATTAGAAGCATATAGTTTATACTTCACTGGGTTAACTATTTGACTTTTAACTTGATATTATTGAAGTATAGCTTGCATATAATAGAATACATAATGATAACTATATAGTTCAAATATTATTAATCACCAGATAAATGCTACAACCAAGGTAGAAAACATTTCTATGATTCCAAAACTCATTCCCTTTTGCAGTTAAATTGCCTTCATTCCTCTTTGGAGTTTAATTCTATTAGGCCCAATCTTGATCTCATGCAAACATTGATCTATTTTTAATTTAACCTTTTATTTTTCATATGTGTGTGATAAATGTGTATATGTTATAAAAACAAATATGGTAATATATACTAATTATAATTTTAAATTTATTCACTTGTTAACGGATATTTGAGACATAATTTTTTACTATTACAAGTAATTCGTATATGTATGTGTGTGTGTGTGTGTGTGTGTGTGTGTGTGTGTGTGTGTGTGAGAGAGAGAGAGAGAGAGAGAGACAGAGACAGAGACAGAGAGACAGAGACAGAGACAGAGAGAGACAGAGAGAGAGAGAGAGAGAGAGAGAGAGAGAGAGAGAGAGAGAGAGAGAGAGAGAGGTCAATGTTGTGTGTCAAGCCTCAGCAGCCTTTTGCGTTGTTTTCAAGATTAGATCTTTCACTTGGACCTGGGGCTTGTAGGTTAGTAGAGCCTGACTGGCCACTGGACCCCAGAGGTCTATCAATTTCTGCTTCCCCAGAATTGGGCTTACAAGACCAGGCCATTGTCCATGGCTTTTTAAAATGGGTGTTCTGAGGATCAACCTCAGGTCCTTATGCTTACAAGATGGACTCTTTACCAACTGAACTGTTTCCCCATCCATGAATTCATAAGCAAGCTTTTTATGAGCACGTGTTTTTGTTTCCCCTGGATAAATTCCTAAAAGGAACTGATTTCATTTAACTTTTTAAAAAAACTATGACGACAGAGGTAATGAATGCCTGTAATCCCTGCACTTGGGAGGCGGAGAGGCAGGAGGGATTGGGAGTTCAAGGTTATTCTGAGTTGCATGAAGAGTTCCAGGCCAGCTGGGTTAAATGAGACCCTGGAGAAAGGGAGAGAAAAGATGGGGGAGGGGCGGATATGAATATATGTGCAATCATTAAGGGAAAGAGAATGGTTCATTAGAATGTTAAAAACAGAGCTACCATGCGATCCAGCAATTCCACAGCTGAATACCCACACGCACACACATGTGCACATGCATACATGCAAGCATACACATGCACACAAGCACACACACACAGTCACTATCTCAAGATATTACTACACTCCATGTTCATTACAGTATTATCCACAAAAGCCTTGATATGCCAACAGGTAAGTGTGTGCTGAGGAACGAAAGAATAAGACGATTGTGTTATATTTATGTGAGGAATATCCTTCAGCCTTAAAATGAGCTCAGTGGTGAAAAGCATGCACTGCTCTTGCAGAGGGCACAGGCTCAGGGCTCAGCACCTGTGTTGGGCAGCTAATTACTGCCTGTAACTTCAGTTCATGGCCCCTGACATCTTCTTTTTGAGTCTGGGGAAACTGCACTACATTCCTAGACACACACACACACACACACACACACACACACACACACACACACACACACAAATAATTAAAAATGAAAAAGAAATATGGCTGTTTAAACAAGACCTGAACAATGACAACACTTGTTGACAAGCCAACACAGATGGAAGAAATCACCCAGGACCTCACCCTTAGACTAAGAGCTACAAGCAATTAAAAGCTACTAAGAGAAGAAGAATTCATCTTTCCCACAGATGGATACACTAAATAATCATCTAATCCCAAGAAGTCATCCCTAAAATATATACATATAAGCAATGCTAAACAGACTCCTCAGGTTGATGTGTGTGTGTGTGTGTGTGTGTGTGTGTGTGTGATGTTTGAAAGTGAGTGGGGATATGGGAGAAGTTGGCAGGAAGAAAGAGGAATTATATTTAAATATAATATATTTAATTTTAAAAATTGAAGAAAATGGAAATAAAGGAAAATCCTGCCATCTGTGACAACATGAAAAAAATCCAAAAGTCATTTTGCTAAATAACAGAAACCAGTAACAAGGGGGACCCTAGGGAGGATGCTAAATTCTCATCCAGAAGGGTAAATAGAATAGACACTGGGATCTGTTGAAGAGCAGGAACAGGACATGAGCCCACCACAGAGGTCCTCTTAAAGACTCCACCCAGCAGGGGATGGAAGCAGAAGCTGAGTTCACAGCCAAACTTTGGACAGAGGGCAGGGAGTCTTATGGAAGAGTGAGGAGATATAAGGACCTGGAGATGACAAGAGCTCCACAAGAAGACCAACAGAGGCAACAAATCAGGCCCAGGGGGAGCTGGCGGAGAGTGATGCACCAACCAAGGACCATGCATCAAGAGGATCTAGGCCCTCTGCTCAGATGTTTCCAATGGGCAGCTCATTGGGTCTCCTAGTAAGGGGAGCAGGGCCTGTCCCTACCATGGATTTTGTTGCCTGCTCTTTGGTCACTTACCCCCAGTGAGGTGCCTTACCAGGCCACAGAGGAAAAGGATGAGGGCAGCCCTGATAAGACTTGGTAGACTGGGGTCAGTTGGTAGGGGAGAAGGGCTCCCCCTCTCTGAGAACGAGGGGAGGGGCCTAGGGGGAAAGAGGGAGGGAGAGTGGGACCGGAAAGAGATGAAAGAGGGGGCTATGATTGGAAAATAAAATGAATAAATTTTTAAAAATAAATTTAAATTTAAACAATTAACATAAACCATACACAGACATAGATAGCACATGACATCATTTATATGTACACTCTAAAAATGTCCGTCTAATAGAAACAAAATTGAAAGATGGTTGGTTACAGTGGGTCTTGGAAGGAGAGACATTGGTCAACACATTTAAACTTTCAGTTATATGATAAATAAAGCCTGGAACTATAGTGTACTATATCTGATAAGAATGCATTGTTGTGTGACACTGTTCATGAGGAGATGTGAACAAACTAAGATAGGGAATTGAAGACAGGCCAAAGATGGACACTAACAAAGTCCAAGTTGGTGAACCAGAGCTTTGTCAGTGTTTCTTACAGGATTATGGGTGAGGAACAGAAATTACTCAGTTGCCTCACCAAGCCCAGCCCAGCATCAATGACAGTTCACAAAAGCTGGGAACCTGGAGCACACTGCCCAGCCTGCAGGCAGCGCAGCAGGTGGGACAGTGCCCTTTCCAGGTGGTCCATTGGTCTTTATTTCTTCTAGGAAGTTTGGCCCGTCTTTGCTTTTTTCAGGATGCTTGGCTGGTCTCTGCTTCTTCCGGGTGGCTGGCCTTGTCTCAGTCTTCTTTTTCTTTTGGCTCACCTGAGAGAGACTCAGCAATCTATTTATGGATTTGAGGAAGGAGGACTGCTCAATTTCAGGGGCTTCTGGAGCTATTTTGATGTGTTTACTTCCTGATTCAAGGAACTTCCCAGAATATTTAGCTCCCCTGAGAACATACTGTTGTTACATCTTTCTGGAAGGCTTTAATCTCAGGAAACTTCCACACAATTCTATTTACTAACAGAAATTTACTAACAGAACAGATAGTCATCTCACCACACCCAAAAGCAACTGGGTAGTGGCCATTTTACAGAGTGGTCACATTATAAATCTTAAATTCTTCTATTTTTCAGTTTCACTCTAAAACACCTGGGATTAAAAAGTGGATGCCAGCCATTCAGAAAAGTTCCAGTTCTTTATATTCTTGTTAATACTTGATAACAGTCTTTAACCATATGGAAATAATTTGTCTTACTTTATTTGGGGAGGTCTCAATATGTAGCCCTAGCTGTTCGAGCTGTTCATTATAAATGATACTGATATTTTAACTTTTATTTTTCAGTTTTAATTATTATTAGTTAACTCAATATTTTTAAAGGTACTTTAAAAATTCTGAATGGCATTAGGATGGGCATGGTGGTCCATTTATTTACTCCCAACAGAGGCAGGTGGATCTCTGTGAGTTCAAAGCCAACCTGGCCTATAGTGCTAGTCCAGGACAGCCAAGGCTACACAGAGAAACCATGTTTGGGGAGAAAAAGAAAGAAAAAGAAAAAAAAAAGGAGTGACATTTGGCTTAACTGAATCTTTCAAGCCCCACCTAATTTCTTTTTATACTTACCTTGTATTTTAGTAGAGGTTTTATAAGTTTATGGTTTGTGCCTCTTTTATCTTTTCTTTCTTTTTTTAAATACACAGATCAGCAGGTCAACCTTGAACAAAGGCAATTTTCTTTTTTATTTACAGTCTTTATTATAGCCTTTTCCTCATGGTACAAGGCTACATAGATGTGAGGATGCCCAACACACCTTTATTGTTATCAATCTTAAGAGAAAAGCATTCCTTTTTTTTTTTTTAACCATTAAATGTAATGCTAGCTGGAGTTTATGTAGCTGGCCCTTTTGTTAGTCACAGATGCTCTTTTCTGAGGGTTTTATTCATGAATGGGTGTTGAAATTCTCTAAATCTGTTGATATGATTATGTGGGGTTTATTCCCTATTAATGTAATAAAGGCATTGGTTGCATTTGGATTTTAAATCTATCCAGTATTTATGGGAAAAAAGACTACTTTATCATTATGCATTATCCTAATTATATTGATGGAATTGATTTTCTCATTCTTTTGAGGATATTTAGATGCACATCTAATATTCATAAGCAATATTAAGCTCTAGTATTTTCTTGTGATGTTTTATTAATATAAACCTGACTTCATAATCTAAGTTGAGAAACAGTTCGTTCCTGATTATTTTCTAAATGAACCTTGGAAAAATAGATATTATGTTTTAATGTTGTATAGTCTTTAACTATGAAACTCTTTGGACTTCAGTATTTTTGAGGGGCTGTTATTCAAAGAATGAGTTTCTATAATTATGATTTTCAACTTTATTGACATAACACTTTACAATATCACTCTATTATTCATTTGATGTCTATAAGCATACAGCGTGGTCCTTCTTTTCATTCTCTAGACTGATAATTTGTGTCTCCTTCATTTTTCTCAATCACTCTAGTAAAGCATTTATTCATTTTATTGTTCTTTTCAAAGGTTTCAATGGGTAGCCTTGGCTGTCCTGGGCTCACTTTGTAGACCAGGCTGGCTTCAAACTCACTGCGATCCGCCTGCCTCTGCCTCCCAAGTGCTGGGATTACAAGCTTGAGCCACCATGCCTGGCTTGGCTCATGTTTTTTAATCCAACCTTTTAGTTTCTGTCTTTTGATTGGGAAATTTACATCATTAATGTACATTGTTGTGGAAAGATGTGTATCAATTCCTGTCATTCTGTTGCTGTTACAGTGTTTGGTCTTTTCTCAATTCTAATGTGCTTAACTGTCATTTTAGCGTCATTTACTTACCCCCTTCTCAGTCTCTTTGATGTGCTTATCATTCTTTTCAGTCCAGAAAACTACTCTCAGTATCTTCTGTTGAGTGGCTTAGTGGTCATAAACTCCTGTAGCCTGCTTTTATCATGGAGTGTTTTTCCTTTCTCTCCACAACATACAGTTTTGCCAAGTATCACCATCTGGTTTAACAGCTGTAATCTTTCCAAATTTTAAATACGTAATTCCAAGCCCTTCTTACTTTTAAAAGTTTCAGTAAAAATGTCGGCTGTTTTAATTAGGCCTCCATTTATACATAACTTAGTGCTTTTCTCTTGCAGTGTTCAGTACACTTTCACTGTTCTATATATTTAGTGTATTCAGTATATTTGACTATGACAAGGTGAGGGCAGTTTCTTTTCTGGAGCTATCTGGGGTTCTGCATGCCTTGTATACCTAGAAGGACTACTCGTTTCATGGATTTGGAAAATATTCTGCTATATTATATTGAAAATATTTTTATGTCTCTGCTATGTTGTTCTTCTTCTTCCATGACCCTCGTTCAAATATTTGGTGTTTTTATGGTATCCCAAAGATCTTTGAACACTCCATTTATACATTTAAAAAACAGTATTGATGTCCTTAATGGAATGTACCCATTATTCCACTTTGTCTTCAACTCCCGATAGCCTATTTTCACTTTGTTCTGTCTTTTTTTATTTTTTTATTTTTTTCTTTATTAATTTATTCTTGTTACATCTCAATGGTTATCCCATCCCTTGTATCCTCCCATTCTTCCCTCCCTCCCATTTTCCCCTTATTCCCCTCCCCTATGACTGTTCCTGAGGGGGACTTCCTCCCCCTGTATATGTTCATAGGGTATCAAGTCTCTTCTTGGTAACCTGCTGTCCTTCCTCTGAGTGCCACCAGGTCTCCCCCTCCAGGGGACATGGTCAAAGGTGAGGCACCAGAGTATGTGAGAAAGTAATATCCCACTCTCCACTCTAATGTGGAGAATGTTCTGTCCATTGGCTAGCTGGGTAGGGGTTTAAGGTTTACCGCCTGTATTGTCCTTGGCTGGTGCCTTAGTTTGAGCGGGACCCCTGGGCCCAAATCTGCCTATCATAATGTTCTACTTGTAGGTTTCTAGGACCCTCTGGATCCTTCTACTTTGCCATTCTCCCATGCTTCTCTCATCTAGAGTCCCAATAGAATGTCCTCCCCTCTGTCTCAGTTTCCTGGTAATTGAAGCCTTTCATGGGACATGCCCCTTGGGCTAATATGCAGATATAAGTGAGTATATACCATTTGAGTCTTTCTGCTTCTGGGTTAACTCACTCATTATGATCATTTCTAGCTCAATCCATTTATCCACAAATTTCGGGAATTCCTTGTTTTTAATAGCTGAGTAGTATTCCGTAGTGCATATGTACCACAGTTTCTTTATCCATTCTTTTACTGAGGGACACTTAGGCTGTTTCCATGTTCTGGCTATTATGAATAAGGCTGCTATGAACATGGTTGAGCAAATTTTCTTGTGTGCTGGAGCATGTTCTGTCTTATTTATTGATGAGGCTTTCCTCTGATTTTTAAATTTTTGATTTATTGATTTTTCATCTCTAACATCTCAATTTGGCTTTTCTTCTTTATTTGAAATTCCATTTTTATATTTTATGTTGACTTCTTTAATTCATTCAACTGTCTACTCATTCTCTAAGCATGTTTATAATCATTCTTTTGGAATTTTTTTTTACTGGAATTTTATGTAGGTGTTTCTCATTTGTGACAATTTTCTGGGATTAATAGTTGTTGGAGGAGACAAATTGTCTTGGTTTTTCATATTACTTGTGTTCTGGTGTTGTGATTTGCATATCAGCAGTTAGATTTAGGGAGTTTGGTATTTGGTTGTTTGTTTGATTGGTTGGTTGATATTGGCCACTTTTCTTTCACTGGGAGTTTGCAGTATCCTAGGGAGACTATATTGTAATGTGGTTGAGGTGTCATTTTTCTGCTTGATCCTAAGTCCTCTCTTAAGAGTTGAATACTGACTTAAATAATAGACATTACCTAGGAATAAATATCCTTGTTGCTGGCTTCTGTCCGGTGTCTCTTATGTGTCTTTGCTGGTTCCGTAAGTGACAGTCTTGCTGCTGGGAATTACCCTGTCATCTCTGAGGACTCCTCTGGGCTAGTGTCTGGGCATTCTACTCCAGATCTTGCTCTGGCTTGATCCCTGGAAATGGAAGTGGGTTCTCGCCTTTTCTAGCACATTTATGCTGAGCTGAGTGTTCCTTCTACATAGCTGTTCTTGGCTCAATTAGTAGCACATTTATAGAGACAATTGGGGCTAATTCATGGGTGAGAGAGCTGAGTTGAACCTGGCTTTGCCAGGTGACTGGTGGTCTCTGGTTACATATTGGCCAGTGCCGACAGCTGGGTGGATGTGGATCAGCTGCCAACTCCAGTGTATGTCTGATCTCAGGATGGGTCCACACAAGCGGGAAGGCTTTATTTTAGTTTTTTTAAAGCAGCATACAAGTTACCATAACATGCTTCCTGGTGGTGCTTTTATACATAGTTTGGTCACTTCCCCCACCCCATACCAACTCCTCCCTCCCGTCTTCCTATCTCATCTCCCTGCTTCTACTTGTCTACCCCAGCGATTCCCCTTGAAATTTTCCTATCACATGCTAAATCTTCTTACCCACCTACGTTCTGTATGTTGGTGCCTCCATACTTTAAAATATGCTTTATCTTAGCACTTATGAACCTCTCTGTGTATGTCTCTCTGTTTGTCTGTCTGTCTGTCTGTGCCTCCCCCCCCCATACACACATTACTAAATAAAAATAATTAAAATTTAAAAGTTGGCTCAATGGTAGGAGCACTTGCCACGTGAGCTTTACAACCTGAATTCAGGGCCTGGATCTCAGGATGTAAAGATACCCATCTCCTACAAGCTGCCGTCTCACTCCCCCATGTCCATCCCACACATGTCCTGGCAATTGCAGGCTCACATGCTAATAATAAGTTAACTTTAAAACAGCCCCCTTTATCCTACATGTATTTTGGTACTGATCTACTATTGTATCTAACAGTCTGCCTTTTTAAACTATAATCTCTGGATGTATTTGGGAGTTCCTAGCAAACATTTTTTGAAAAGGACCAAATAATCGAAATATTCGGCTTGGTGGACAAGCAAGCTATTCCCTTCTGCCTTTGTAGCAAGAGTGCAGACACAGATGTAGGTGGGTGAATGGATACGACTATATTTCAAGAAAACTTCATCATGCTGTCCATGGTTTGTCAGCTTTTGGTTTAGATAATTTGTATTGTATGTAACCACTAATATCATTGGGTTTAAGCCTATCATCTTGCTATTTATAAGTTCATGTGGCTTATAAATATATATAGTTATGTGGTTTTTACATAATGTATATTACTTTTATATATTTTAAGAGTAATCAAGTGTTTGATATTTCATTTGATATCTACTAGTAGTTAATTGTATGATTAGGTAACTATCAGCTTTACCATACTGTTCTAGTTTTGGTTGCATAGAGGTTTACAAAATGCCTATTTAATTTATCACAGCAATTTTCAAATTATATCATGCCATCTTGTTCGCAATGTAAAACATTTACAATAGTTTCTATTTTCTCCTATTAGCCCATGTGCTATATTTTAAAGTATGCCCATTTCCATGTGTAACTAGCCCTACATAATATGTTGTCAAAAGTTTTTATTTCATAATTGCTGAGCTGGGGACATCACTGAAGAGGCTCCAGGTTTGATCTCTAGCACCAAAAATTAATAAAAAACTTTTCAATTTTCTAAAAAAGAAACAAAATATTTACTCATGTACTTGCCATTAATTGACATATTCCTTTTTTTGTATGATCTGAATTTCAATAATCTAAATTTGTGTTCTGATTTCTTAAAGCTTTTTCACATATATTTAAAGCCCTTAAATTTTTTGAGTAAAATAATTTCAAGACATTTTCCTTTGTGCTTTATAATAATTCTTATGAATTTTCCACATTAGGATGCCAATATTTCTTTTTAAAATATTTTTATTATTTAAAACAATTTTTAAATTTGAATATATTTTATCATATTATTCTCCTCACTCAAGTCCTTCCAGGTCCTCCCTACTCATCCACCTTTAAGTTCTTTCTCAAAACACAAACAAAAACTCAGTATAACAACAAATCCCTCAAAATCAAGAAAACAAAATAAAGCCAACCCCCCCAAAAAAAACCAATGACACCAAACTAAAGCACATATACACAAAAACCTTGTAGAGTCCAATAATATGTTGTCCTGTCCTGGAGGGATTGATATACCCAGTGTCTCTCTATTGAAGAAAACTGATATTCCCTCTCTGAATAGGTATAAATCACAGTTCAGTTGTTAACCTTTACCCTAGTGGCTCTCATTCATTTGTTCACTTAAAAATACAACAAAATAAATAAGATAAAATAAAAACTATCACATCAAAGTTGGACGAGACAAACCAACAGAAGGGAAAAGAGCCCAAGAGAAGGTACACCTTTAAGTTTTAAAAAAGTATTTATACTGGTGATTTTACTGCTAATTAAATAATTTTTAATCTTGTTGTTTGAGACAGGATCTCACTGTCTATCTCTGGCTAGTCTAGCACGAGCGATGTAGACCAGATCTTCCTGACTTGGTCACTGCCTCCTAGTCCTGGGATGAAAGGCATAGGCCACCATGTCCAACTTTCTTTTTTTCCACATTGCAACAAAGGTTCTGATGTCCTTACAAAACCTAGTTCTGATTTTTTAAATAAGACAGAAATGAATTGGGGTGTAGCTCAGTAATCAAGCACTTGTCTAATATATGTAAGGCCCTGAGCCTAAGAGAGAGGAAGGGAGGGACAGAGAGGGAGTGGTTGGCAGAGAGACAGACAGACAGACAGACAGACAGAGACAGAGAGAGGCAGAGAGACAGAGAGACAGAGAGAGAGGACAAGAGGGGAGGAGAGAGAAGAGGTTGGGGGAGGGGAAAGCAGCGTGATTGAGAGAGGGGGAAAGGAGAGAGAGGAGGAGAGGAAAGAGGAAAGCAGAGAGCTTGAGAGGGGAGGGAGACAGGGAGACAGGGAGAGGGAGGGAGAGAGAGAAAGGGAGGGGGCTGACATAATCTTATTGAAGAGTCAGTTAGCCCTGGGGAAGGTGACTGAATCTTTACAGCATATCTGAAAGCAAGAAAGTGCTGACATATCTGCTAGAGATGGAAGGACAAAATGTCTCGAGAGGTGTACATAGTCCTTTCAGTCCCTTTGTGCCAATTCTTGACTCAAGCTGATGATTGATCTTGATTGCTAGTTTACTTACGAGTTTTGTATGAAGGTGCTAGAACACCACCTTTGACTGCATTTTTAAACTTAAAAATCCATATTTTCTCTACAGGCTTTCTAAAAGTTATGCACACATGTGTGCATATCTACTGATCTTTTCCTTTGTAGATTTTTTTAAAGCATCAAACTGAAAGCTTTGTTCATGCTGAGCAAATGCTTTACCATTGACCTATGTGTCCTCCGCATATAGTTTCTGAGTTTCTTGTCATGCTTAGAAAAATTTCTCATACATTAATGTTACAAGAAAAAAGTCTGATATTTTCTTCTGTCGCTGAGTGATTTAACCATTTATCCATCTGACATTTTTTTTCTTTTAACCTTGTTCTTCCTTAGATGAAGTTCATATTACATGGGATTAAGAATGCTTAATCTTAGAGAGAACAATTAGCATCATTTAGTACATTTGAATCATTTTCGGACTCGGAAGGAAACCTTGCATTCATTAAGCATTCCCCTCCGCTTTTCTTTATTCCTGCCGTCCTTGCTACCAGCCTGCTGTTTGTGGATTTGTACCCATGCTGGATATGTCATACAAACACTTAGAATAGGAAATAGTTCAGCAGTGATGAATAACAATCCTCTCTCCATTCCTGTCTTTATTGGCCCATTATTGGGCAAAACTAGTGTAGGCATCACAGCTGCTGCAAGTTTTTTATTCCAATTTGTATTTAAAATAGTCAGATGATATGGTGGCCCTGCACACCTGTAGACCAAGTCCTCAGGAGGTTGTGGCTGGAGGCTTACAATTATAAGACCAGCCCTAGGTGCATAGAGAGACCTTGTCTCAGACATAAAGCAAGGGCACCCATAACCTCAGTGGCTGTCTTTGCTTTGTTATTAAGACAAGATCTCACTCTGCATCCGAGCCTGGCTTTAGGCCATAGCTGCCCCAGGCTTCTCATGTGCCTGGTGTCATACCACCCTACCTATATAGTGTCAGGGTCTGACTTGCTTATTCTTGTTCATGGTGGATGTAGGGAGCAAGAGCCGGTCTGTAGCCTCAGCCCATCTAGCAATCACCCCCTTCCTGCCCTGGGGACCCAGGATACAGACATTGTACCAAAGGTTTCTAAAACCTTTTTTTCTGTGCACTTTTTAACTTGAGGATGGGTCCCAGATAGGAATCTCCCTACAATAAAGTCTGTCACTATTTGGGAGGAATAAAAGCCAGCAAAGGAAGGGAGAGACCGATGGATGGAGGATGGGAGGGGGAAGAAAATGGCTTAACGCCATCTGTGAGTAAATGGGTGTTCACTATAAACTTCAGTGCAGTAGTTGATCCATGATATACTGATAAGTGAAATTTCACATTTTTAGGTAGATGTTTGTTTGCTTTTCCAGCTTTAAAATCTGAAGGGGATGATTACTATATTAATGGTGCCTGGACTATTGACTGGCCTAGGAAATTTGATGTTTCTGGGACAGCATTCCACTACAAGAGGCCAACAGATGACCCAGAATCCTTGGAAGCTCTAGGACCCACCTCTGAAAACCTCATTGTAATGGTAAATGTGTCTTTGACATTACATTTTTACTATAATCTCCACATTATGGGGCAGAAAGGGTCACATTTGGTCAGCTCTGTTCTACAGGTGATGGTATTAGCCAATAAAGGCAAAAGTATTTACATAGGGTGGGGAGACTGCAGAGAGAAGGCCATAGGTCTCTTCCCAGAAGGCTCTTACCTTGGCATATTTTCTTGAGTAAAAGTTTGGGGTTTTTTGTTTGTTTGGCTGGTTTGGATTTGGGTTTATTATTTGTTTATTTGTTTGGTGAGAAAAGGTGAGGCAAAGTTTCTCTGTGTAGCCTTGGCTGTCCTGGACTCACTTTGTAGACCAGGCTGGCCTCGAACTCATAGAGATCAGCCTGCCTCTGCCTCCCAAGTGCTGGCATTAAAGGAATGTGCCACCACTATCTGGCTTTGAGTAAAATTTTTATGATCTAGCAGTATAGATAAAAACAATGACAAACTACCCATGAGCAGAAAAAAAGAGCATTTTCTATAAACGTGTGTGCTTTAAAGTTGTCTGGAAGGCCAGTGAGATGCCTCATCAGTTTAAAGTATTTGCCACTGAGCCTGACAACCTGAGCTCAGTCCCCATGGTTCATTTGATAGAAGGAGAGAACCAACTCTGGCAAATTGCCCTCAGACCTCTGCACATCTTCCAAGGCATGTGTGCACCCTCCCCAAGCAATAAATAAACAAAACTGTAATCGTTTTAAGTTGTCTTGAATTCAAGATCAGCCTGGACCACAGAGTGAGACCGTCAAAAGCTGAAGTAAATAAATAAATGTTCCACATTTCCTGTAAGGCTTGCTCTGTGGCATTTTCTTCTTCTTCAGAAGAAGAAATAGTAAATATCTGCACGAAGGCTCATTGTATTTTAATTAGCTTCACCAGTTGTTTTCAATGGCAGGTTCTACTCCAAGAACAGAACTTGGGAATTAGGTACAAGTTCAATGTTCCCATCGTGCGCACCGGCAGTGGTGATAATGAAGTTGGCTTTCTGTGGAGTCATCAGCCCTGGTCAGAGTGCTCAGCTACGTGTGCTGGAGGTAAGACACGCTCTAGGCAGCCCGCAGCTGGCAGTGTGGGAAGCAAAACCTACTCTGAGCTGCGTTCTTTTTTTTCTTTGCTAAAGAAGCTAATTGGAAACATTTTTTGCAGGTTTGCATCAAGCTGTAATTTAGCAAAAGAAACTTTGCTTAATTATATTACATTCTGTTTCTTTCAACCTCATGTAATTTACACAGATTGGTTGGTAAAATACATCTTGGCACAATGAGTATCTCTGCTGGTGCTTCTCCAAGACTATCTTGAAGGTGGGCTGTTTGCTTTTCATGAACACATTCTTGGTAAAGAACATCAGGAGTCTTAAATAAAGAAAAAAAAACCAGCAAGAATCAGACATCACAGATGCAACTTGTAATGGGACATGAGAATGTGTGTGTGCTTGTACGTTTGTGTTTGTATGACTGTGTGTTTCCACCAATCCCATTTAACTCCCTTCTTCAGCCATCAAAGTTAAGGGGCAGTATACTGGGATGCTACATAAGTACTGGTGTCTGGGTCTCTGGGCTAATGATGTTAGTGACCCCATTATAATCCCTCAGCGAGGTAGACATAGCTGCTAGGCAGTGGTTGGTGATGTGTTGGTTGTCCCATGTGCGTTTTTCATGGGTGCCTTTTCCCCACAATTTACTCTATTCCTAATCCTCCTCCCTCTAGTGGCCACCAATGCAATTCTTTACCTCTGGCTGGGAGAGCAGGACAGTTGGCTTCCTTCAAAGCCAACACCCTTGCTGCTTCATGGACTGGTGAGTAGAAGTGCTGTGCAAGCAGCATCTTCCTTCTCTCTGGAGACTAAATGCACCACCTCCACCATAGAGCTTTAATACAACAGGACAGGGGCAAACCCTCCACCATAGAGCTTTAATACAACAGGAAAGGAGCAACCCCTCCACCATAGAGCTTTAATACAACAGGACAGGGGCAAACCCCTCCACCATAGAGCTTTAATACAACAGGAAAGGAGCAACCCCTCCACCATAGAGCTTTAATACAACAGGAAAGGAGCAAACCCCTCCACCATAGAGCTTTAATACAACAGGAAAGGAGCAAACCCCTCCACCATAGAACTTTAATACAACAGGAAAGGGGCAAACCCCTCCACCATAGAGCTTTAATACAACAGGAAAGAAGCAAACCCCTCCACCATAGAGCTTTAATACAACAGGAAAGGGGCAACCCATCCACCATAGAGCTTTAATACAACAGGAAAGGGGCAAACCCCTCCTTCAAGGCCAGGGAGGCCTAGAGTACCTCACCATTCCAAAACCAAAGTTTATATTTAAAATAATAGTATTTGGAATGTTGAAACTGAAATAAATAAGACTTTCCCATTCTAAACCTGTCCTGTATTCACAGGATCTCTAAGCACCTCAAGTATTTGAATAGGAAAAAATGTTTTCAGAAAAGTGATTAGCATGTGACAGAATCCATTTTTTGAGTCATAAAAATTAAAACCATCCGTTACCATAACTCTAATTTGAGTAGTAAAGACTACACAACATGAAAAATCAAAAAAGAAGATAAATAATGCTCCATTAATATTCACTCACATGATATACCATAAAATATGGTTAAGTCAAACTTGCAACCATTTTAAAAATTCTCCTTTTCCCACCCACCTTATGTGTGAGGTGTCTGATGACTCGTTATATGAAGTTTTCAAAACTGTAGTGCGTCATCACTTGTTTTAAGAAAATAAAATGACTAATACCACTGCAGATTATCCTCAACTCATTCACTTCTTGTTCCCATATGAGCCATTGTGTTATATTCAGTGGCATTTATTCTTAAGTCTTTCTTTGTGCTAATTAAATCACTCTTAGTTACTCTGTAAATTAACCTTCCCCTTTCTACCTACAAACAAAAATGTCTCCACTAGGATTACATATATTTAAGCTAGCCCCTGAATAGAGTAGAATAAACTTGTTAAGGATGAGTTCAAATAATTTAGGGTTGAGGCATTCTAATAAGGATGCTACAAAGCTGAAGTCAGCAGGCTTAGGGAAGAGAAGCACGGTGCTACCTTCAAGTGTACATGAGGATGCTGAGCAGGGAGCCCTGCTGCCTGTTCTTAATTTTATTAATTGCTACCTTTGAGGATGGTTTAAACACAGTCTTGTCTGAGGCCAAGGAGAGATTAAATGAATTCCCAATGTTCTTTCAACCTATGATTCTATTTGTTCAGAGAGCACATAGTCCAATAAAGGTGGAGGCGGCATAAAAACTTAGCTCAAAGGACAGCTGAATATATTGAAGTAAAAAATATGAAAAATATTGGAAAATGGCAGTGAATTGTGAATGAGGGGAAAAAAAAACTAAAGAAAAGCAGGGAGAAAAACCCCTAGAAGGAGAGGTTTCTTTTCCATAGTATAAACTGCTTTGATTCTGGAGCTACTGATCTTGTCTGAGGTGGTTCTGGGAACCCAAACTCTGCTTGAGTGTGAGTGATTATGAGCACTTATGAGGCCACTGCTTTGTTGAGAGAGGGAAGTCAGTGATTGAAGGTTGCCAGATGTGGTCATCCAGGTGTGATCTGGGGACCAGTTGCCTCAGCATCAGTTAGGGATTTGTTTGAAAAACTGATTTTGGGGCTCCATTTCAGACCTCTTGTAAAGAAACTTTGAGCAGGGACTGTGATTTCACCTCTCCAGATGGTTCTGGTGCCCACACAATACTTGGCATCACTGTTTGCGTCTTTCAGAGCAACTGAAACCCAGCTCTGTAGGCATATAGACTCCAAGGCCCAGTCACTGAGGTCTGAATCCTTGAGGATTCATTTTGCTCCTAGAACAATATCTGGGACATTCTAGGAAAGCAATAAGCATTTGTCTATGAGCACTCATAAAGCCGTGAACAATAATTTTGACAACATTTTCATTATCTGTTGATGTGATAAAATACCCTGACAAAAAACAACTTAAGTAAGAAGAAAGAGTTACTTTCATCACATTACAGGTACAGTCCATCGGGGCAGGGAAGCTCAGAGTCAAAACATAGGGACTGAAGCAGCTAGGTGCACTCTGTTCCCGGTCAGAACCACGGTGGACTGATGCTGCATCCAGTGTTGCGCTTGCTTTCTCTACTCCTGTACATCCAATAGCCCTTATGCAGGGCATGCTGTCGCCCACAGTGGGCGTGTTTCCCCATTAATCAGTATAACCCCCATAGACCTGCCCAAGGCCACCCTAATCTAGACCCCTCTTTACTGACACTCCCTGTCTAGGGGATTCTAAAAGCAATGGCCAAAAAAAAAGTATGTATACCTCTTTTTTCCACTGTAGGAAATTGGATGTCCTAGGTTAGATATCTTGTTGTAGACACGAGCTGTTAAACTTATTTTTCCTATGTGTGCCTCTACTTTTAACTCCAGATTCTTTAAATACTGGAAGTGTATGTTAGAACTTAGGAATTAAAGAAAGAAGCCAGAGTCATCTACAATCATGGCAAAAAGGAGTTCATTTTTACTTAAAGGCCTTTAAGGAAAATGTATTTCTTACATAATTTCACTCAGAAACTGGGCATAAAAACTAAAGCTAATTCTCAATTATGACAACCTACTTTTCTTTATGCCTTATGCAAATTATTATATGCTATGTAATTTAAGTGCACTCCCAATGTGCTACTACTGGATTAATGACCATAACCATGAGTTAATTGATAAAGCTCAGCTTAAAGGTGAAAGCAATATTGTTTTATGATAAAACTTTAAAATGTATTTTTGAGTAGTAACTCATGCCATATAATATTTGTTTCATGGCTTTTAATGGCTAAAATAGCAGTTACTTTATTATACTTACTTGCTAACTTTAGTCAGTGCATATCCCCTCTTTACTGATGCTTGCCTAAATTCATTGGTCTTAGAACTACAGGAAGGGTGTCTTAAAACACAGGTTGTTAGGCTCTGTCTCCAGTTTGACTCAAGGGCACAGATCTTGATAGTTTAGGCACCTTACACCAGTAACTGAACTAGACACAAATGCCTAGTAAAGCCATTTGAGAATCTTTATTTCATTTCATTAGAAGTGGCTCTGTGGCTTCGCTGTTTAATAACAAATGAAAATGTATAATTTATGAAACATATTCTGATGACTGATATACTTTGATCATCTTCAACAGCCACAACTAAATAACCTTTGCTATGATTAATTTTATTAAATAAATAGACTTCAAGTTAAATACTTTTGTAATTCGAGATGTAGCAGTTAAGGCTAGTAATAATTTAACATAATGTTTCTCTAATAATAATAATTAGTTACTTTGAATAAAGCTTGTCACCACACAAGCACCTCAGGAGCATGCTATGTTTCCACACAAAAGTATAGTCCTCACCAGCTTGAAAGTTTGCTCAAAACCCTTCCCCAGAACAATGGTGCTTAACTTGACACAGGATGGACAGGCCAGGATTCTAAATATCCCTCAGGTCCTGATACGTGGACTTCCCCTGACACCCCACCTTTTATAAGTGGTTATAGGAGTTTAGTATGAACATCAGATTTTTTTAGAGATCCCTGGGAAATTCTAAGGTGCAGTCCATACAAAAAAAATTACTGGTTTTGGTATGGATTAAACGTTTCCGTCCTCAGAAAACTATCATTTCTTATTAATTGGCTGTGAGTTAAATGCAAAGGTTGATGAGACTCAGGAATGAGCATTTGGTATTAAAATAGAGACCAATGTCATTGAATGGAGTGGGGAAAATGGTAAAATGGCAATCCATGATTTTATTTAATGTGTGGCTATTGGTCTTGGACATGCCATAGAAAGTATATTTGGAGCTCAGTTTGCTTACATGTTATCACATCCAGTTAATACTTTTAAACTAACCGCAACTGTGCTAAACAGCTTTCAGAGATTTTCATTGTAATCTCAACTTTCTGTGGTTCTTAGAGAACTAAAGTGAATATGGGCAGAACATGCCTGATCTGATGACACCACCAGAGTTTTTTATTTTAGAGCATTTTGGTTATCAGATTTTTCCGATTAGGAATGCTCACCCACTAAGTTCTTTACAAATATTGTAACATCTACGTTAATATGAATGGGAAACACTTCAGGTCTCAATCAGTTTGAGTAAGATATGCTCAACTTATTTATAAATAACTTATAACCAACTTAATCTACCAGTCAGACTGTGAGAGGTGTGTAACTCCTGCTATACCTCAGTGTTTATGAAAACTCCTGGCACTTCATTTGGTAGTTTTAGTCAGAAAGGGGCCTCTTTTGTATTAGGAGAGCATTGTTTCTTAGAGAATAAGTCGTGCAGCATGCAGCAATATTCACGGCAACTTTCTGTTCTGTCTTCTAATTTCTTACTATTTAAAGCATCCTTCTGCCATCTTCACACCCTACCCGGCCTCTTCTCTGACTTCACATAGCCCTTGGTACTGTAGAGTAAATCCTCCCAAGAGTCCTTAGTGCTGCATTTAACTTTGATCTGTTTTAACTGCCAAGGAACTAATTCCTCACTAACAGTACAAAGACAGGGTAGAAATATGTCTAATAGTGTACACTGGTTGTAGTCTTGCAGTTACACGTAAAGGGTTCTGTTTGTCCTCCATTAGCAAGCACTGCTAACTATTCTGATCTTCTGTCCATGCTGTTCCCCCAACTCCAGGATTTCCATCCTTTCTCTTTGTGACATAAACGAATTACATACCAAAGAACTCATTTTTTAAAAAATGTTTCTTATAGTTGCCTCTCTCTGCTAAACATTAATTTGCTGCTCAGGAGAGAAAAAAAAATGGATTAAAGTTGTGCTTACACTGAAGACGAGAAAGGAGGCAGTCATTGCAGGAAACTTTTTTTTTTAACTTAAAGATCCAAAGACACAATTTGTTTTTGTCTTGTTTTTATTTTGCTTGTGTTTATATATAAATGACTCCACAGATGAGCACACTTGCTACTCTTGCAGAGGACCCAGGTTCAGTATGCAGCACCCATATCATAACTGCCTATAACTCCAGTTCTAAGAGATCTCATGTCCTCTTCTGACCTCTGTGGACACATGCACACAAGTGGTGCACATATATACACTCAGGCAAATGCACATGCACACAAAATAAAATACTCTTTAAAAACCATCTAGGTATCTAGGTATTAGTTTTTCTGATCAGATGTTATTGACTATTTAGAATGTTTTCATTTATACTTACAGAGTCTGTTTCATTGTTCTTGCTATTTGATACATTTTAAATTCTTTTCCTTCCCTGAATGTCATTGAGTGTTGATTGACTGGTCTTTGTTGTTGTTTGTTTGAAGTGCTAGGCAAGCATTGTATCAGTGAGCTATACTCCAACCCAACAAGCCTAATTTGTGTATGTGTGTGTGTGTATGTGTGTGTGTATGAGAGGGAGAGGGAGAGGGAGAGAGAGAGAGAGAGAGAGAGAGAGAGAGAGAGAGAGAGAGAGAGAGAGAGAGAGAGAGAGAACTGAATATAAACATAAAGGTTACTTTATACATTTCTTCTTTCCAGATAGGAAATTTTTAGTTTTACTGTATGCATCATTGCCTGATTCATCTGGATTTTTATGCATATTGGAACTGCGTTCTACTCTGACTTCTGGAAGATGGTTTCCAATCACTATTTTGGATTTTGCCAATTCAGGACTAAATTTTCAAATAATGCCAAGGTGGCCAAAGACACTATAGCTTGCTCATGGGGTGTACAAACAGCGTACTTTTTCAATAGAAACACACTGACATTGGTTCGACTCAACACAAGTTATTGCTATTAAATTATTTGGTTCTATAAATAAGCAAAACTCAGATTTTTTTTCCATGCCTAGGAGGTGCTATAAAAAATACTGAAAGTTAAAAGGTTGCATGAAAAAGTTTGAGAAATCCTGGCTAATTTTAATGTGTCATTAAGACTGGGAGAAAACATCATCTCGCTCCTTTTCAATTTATTCTGACTTCCTTCTCCTAAGAGGAAAAAATGCTATAAGCACAATTTAGGGCCCTACTGATTTTCAGACTTTAAGGGTGGGAAGTGCTTTGCTCCTTCAGATTGGGAGCTAGAGATCCTGAGTACTGTGTAAATCTCGCTTGTCTGTGCTCGGTGCTCTTCCTGAGCATGTCTCTGTACTCTGCCTCTGTTAGTGCCGCTAAGGCTGATGCATGACTAAAGCACTAAGTGAAAGGAAGGGCAACAGAGAAGACAGGGCCTCTGATAGCAACATCTTTATGACTTAAAAAATTTATGCAATATTCTATAATAACCAATTTATAAATAACATCATTTTCAAATTATCTTAATGAATTTATCATACAGATTGTCTTAGCCTGTGAAACATCAGATATTCCTTCATCATTTTTATGGTGACATTTTTTGATACCATATGTTTTATTTATAATAATAATGAAATACAAACATAATGTGAACTTAAATTGTAGTAAGTTGATGCTGAGATGACATTTTAAATTGTTTTTAAAGTAATTACTGGAAAGATGTAATGTTGAGCCAAGTCCAGTGGTCATACTGTAATACCAGCATTTGGGAGACCAGACAGATTAGTAGTGAGTTAAAAGCTAGCCTGAGATAATAGAAAGCTTGAGGCCGACATGGGCTTCATTGTGAAACTCTCCTTCAAAATGAAAGAGAGCGGGAGGAGGGGGTAATACAGCCTTCAGGCTAGAACTAATATCCAGTTAAAAGAAACACTCTCAAAGGACCAGGTAAAGCAGAGAAAAATGTTTGACATTCTTACAAATGCCCTTTGCAAATTCTAAAATGACTGTCAACACATTTCGCATCACTAAGAGGTCAGTTCACAGAGGTGAGTTTTGTGAGCTTGACTTGTTAAATAACTAACACTTTTAGGCACACCCTGTAACTCTGATGGAAAGTCAAAATACATAAGCGCCATCTGGAATAGAGGAAAACAAAATTTAGCAGGTTGAGGGTTTGTGGTGGTGGTGGAGTTTGGCAGGGGAGGGTCATATTTTATTATTTTTAAGTAAATATGTAAGTAGTTTATTCTTTTTATTTTACATTTGAGGATGTTTTGCCTGTGTGTGTGTGTGTGTGTGTGTGTGTGTGTGTGTGTGTGTGTGTGTGTGTGCACGCACTTTGTGTGTGCAGTAGCCACAGATTCCAGGGAAGGGTGTTGCCTCCTCTGGAACTGCAGTTACAGGGAGTTGTGAGCCACCATGTGGGCTCTAGGAACTGAACCCAGGGCCCCTGGGAAAAGCAGTGAATGCTCAGCCTCTGAGCCATCTCTCCATCCCTTATTTTTGTTTATTTCAAAATAAAATTTATTGAAATTATGTCTGAAACACAAAAGACTGATGCTTATAGCTAAATCTGCATATCTTTTTATAGCTAAATGAAAGACTGCAGGTGGAAACTGTGGATGAATAGTTAAAAGCACTTTATTTATTGCTATGAGTTATATAATTTAAACAAGTCCCTGGGGAAAGTTTTTTTGTGGTGTAAAGTTGTACAGTGTGTTATTGTTTGATTTTTGTGGGATTCTCAGAATTTTATTTCTGATCATAGCAAACTTAGACATAGTACAGGCCACTGTGATCCTTACAAGAAGACAACTCCTGAGGGGAAATGTCCTCAGTGTGGAAAGAATTAAAAAGTCCCTGGGTTTCTCCTTGTTTTTGAAAAGGAAGCTACTTAGGATAGACAAAAGCCTATAATGACTGATCGTGGCACTCTCACATTGATTCTCTCCCACCATTCTTGTTTGGGGTCATATCCAATGCTGAAACAGAAGCATGCCTCCTAACATATGGAATTAGTTGAACCAGGCACTACAGCAGGGTGTCTCTAACCATCCCGAGATCCCTGCCTCTTTAGTCACGAATTTCAACATTGATTTAGTGAATATACCCTTCATTAATGTGAAGAGAGCTTGGATGCCTGTCCCCTCACTGGAAAATGTCATCAGGCTAAAAGCAACTTCAAGTGCATTTCTGTTGTATGAGTGGTCAGTGTGACACAGGCTGTGCTCCACTTTACAAAATGCTGTTCAAAACATTTTTAAGGTTGGAGATATGGCTTGGCCATTAAAGGCTAGGCTCACAATGAAGAAAGACAAAATAGCATTTTTTAGCAATCATGACATTGCATCCCCACAAGGAAGTTGATATAAACTATTTTTGGAAAATTAAATACTTCTTTCCTATTCTTATTTTTTTAACTTGAAGAAGATGAGGATTTTAGATTAAATGCTATACAACCTATTTATGATTATATCTTTACTTTACATCATATCTGACATATTTCCTCTTTAGTTCCAGGAAAGGAATTTCACGTGTGATGTTTTAAATTCTCTTTATTTGCTAATGACTGTGTCGTAGTGTGTAGAAAAACTGGTCCAAGACCCTATGCTCTCAGCATCATTCCTTAATTGAAGTAAACGTGAGAAGTAAACTTCTCCTAATAACCTTGGAGATTGAGCTTTAGTAATACAAATTCACTCTTTGTTCATTTGCTAGGTTTGCTTCCTTTTTGAAATAGGGTATTAAGTAGTGCAGGCTAAGCTGCAGCTCCCTATGTAGTAGAGGGTGACTTTGAACTCCTGATTCTTCTACACTTGCCTTCCCAGAGTGCTGGACTTGTGGGCATCTGTCACCAAGCTGAGCTTCAACATTCCTATTTGTAGGTAGCATTCTTATTTTTCCTGTCTAGCTCCTTGGACATGTGAAAAAGAACTGGTAAAAAAAAAAAACCCTTTAGGTTATAAAAAGAATACAAAACCAAAACATGTGCCTGTTTGTTATCTCCCCCTCTCTCTGTCTCTCTCTCTCTCTGTCTCTCTCTCTCTCTCTCTCTCTGTTTGTCTGTCTGTCTGTCTCTCTCTCTCTTTATTCTCTAGTGTCTCTAAGAATTGAATAAAGGGCTTCACACATACTAGGCAAGTAATCTCCCCTGAGTATATCCCAGCCCTAGGCCCTTTATTCTAACGAGGGCTACTATAGAAAAATATATTTGTTTGTAGGCAGGGTTGGTCTCACTATGTGGCCCTAGCTGCTATATAGATCAGCGTGGCCTTTAACCCACAGAGATCCACCTGCCTCTGCCTTCCAAGTGTTGAGATTAAAGGCGTATGCCATCATGGCTAGCAATGAAAACTACTGTTTTTAGAATACCATTTCCACTTTGATCATCCTGTGTTTCCTCTGGACATCTTGTTGTCTAAGACAGAAGGGAAACACTGGGAAGGCAAAGAAAAGAAGCTTTCGAAAAATTTTTCTTAAAAAAAAAAATGAGCAGTAGGTTCTTTATAGGAAGGAAGCCATGTGGGTGGAGTTGATTGGTACTCTTGGTGCCAGCTGTTTGATCCAAGGCAGATGGATTCGCTGTGCCCTGCAAATGCTTATGTCTGGCCAATAATCACACAACACAACAGCCAGATTCCACCAGCCAAAGGCAGAGCAAGCAGTGTTTTTTCCCCTCTTGGCATTTGTTGCTCTTTGGATGCTATCTGCATTAAGTACTGGGATTAAATTAATATTACTGACCATATGCTATGTATGTTGTGGTTATATAATGTTGTCTTGGTTGCTAACTACTTTAGATGCTGTGGCTAGGCAAATTATTGCCTTAGACACAAGCTACATTTTTAGTATAAACTCTGAGTATTCCCATCTCTTCCTTTCCAGAAATCTATTTCTTTGGGGGAGAGACAGCATACTGTGCCACTCTGCTTGGCTATTTGGAGATCAGTTAGCCTATCAAGCAAAAAAAGTACATCTATAGCTCTCTTTCCCATACTGGCTTAGTCATAAGTCTGATAGCTTCTAGAATCGGGAGTACCGAGATCTTTCTCCTGTCCTACACACTGCTGCCCTCATACTACTCGGCTTAACACACGTTACTGCTTCAAGTTAAATCTTCAAGCATTAAATTCTGGTTTCTACTTTAAAAATGGTGAACTGCCATGAGAAGAGCAGTAGGTCTTCAAACACTGTATTGCAAATGAGTCTTTAAAGGTATTTAACTGCCAAAAACAAAGGTCACTGTCCTCTGAGGTCTTCGCTCAGGATTGGCCTGAACCATGAAGTTTCCTCACCTGAGACATTCACCACTCTTACAGTAAGAATAATAACCAGTTTCACCCGGTACACACTTGCTGTTCCATAGACTCCCTGCTTCCCCCTCCCCTGTATACACTACACAAAATGCCATTAAAAACTGTTTGCTGCTCTATACTTAAAGCAGTAGAACAGGGTGCTTGGTAGCCAGGTAGATCCTTGGCTATTGGGGGAGAATATTAAACACAGGCTCTTTTAAGATTTCAGATCAAAAGTCTCTCGGTGTTGGGAATTGAACCCAGTGCCTTGCAAATGTAAGCCTAATGCTGTATCAGTGAGGCATATCTCTAGCCTGAGTTATATTTACATTTCTATCCTTAAATGTATAGAAATTCATATTTGATTCTTAAATATCAGAAATTAAATATAGGCAAGTTAAAAAAGCTCTGTTTAGGGTATGCTCTTTGTAAGGGTTTAAAGTAAATGTGTATTAAAATAAGAAATTATTTATATTTTTGTAATGTTTTAAGTTTATTACATGCAACATGGAGGGTTGCATAAAGACAGTTTTTATGCTAATAACTTAACTTTTTAATTTGGTTTTTGTTTTTTCAAGACAGGGTTTCTCTGTGTAGCCTTGGCTGTCCTAGACTCACTTTGTAGACCAGGCTGGCCTCGAACTCACAGAGACCCTCTGTCTACCCCAAGTGCTAGGATTACAGGTGTGAGCTACTGTGCCTGGCTTAATTTAAGATTTTAAAGAGTCAAATATAGTCAATATAGTTTTAATTTAGTCAATTAAAGTCTCAGTCATCTGCCTCTCTTCAGGGGGTAGCGACAATGAGCTATAAGAATTTTCCCCACTGACTGCTCATCTGGACATCTTGTGCATATTGATTATAAACTATGGATTTGAAAGCATACTTAGTTTATATAACTGGATCATAATAAGGTTTAAGATGAATTTATCAATGCTTCACATGCTACGTTAAAAGAAGCTACATGTACATGAGGCATGATCATATACAAATATTCTAAATTCCATTTTTCTTGTTCACATAGATTATTTCCATTTGATCTGTATTTTCTACTTCCTAGAGTTAAAAGTTATATTCACCTTGACTTAAAGATTGTGTTTAAAATCTGTCCATAGCACATTCTCTACAATTGTGTGGAGAGCAGGGACTGACTCAGACATGAACTCTGGTGCCCCCTATTTGACCACTTCCCCTTGGAGAGGAGATCTGGTGACACTCAGAGGAAGAGTAAGCAGGCTATCAGGAAGATACTTGATAGGCTGTGATCTTATAGTGGGGGATGAGGTCCCCTTCTGTCACAGACCTAGGGGAGGGGAATAGGATGAAAGAGGGAGAGATGGGGAACGGGAAGATACAAGTGAGGGGATAAAAATTTAGATGAAATCTGAATAAATTACTTAAAAATAATCTGTCCATTTAAGTTCATTTGTTTATAGTCATCCTTTGACATTGACTTAAGATGGAAACAGAAAAAAACAAACTATCAACCTGCCAGGTGTGGGGATAAAAGCTGGAAGGAAATATGAATGCTATTGGGTGAAAACAGTGGAGTGTGTGGGGAGATTTGAAAGATGTTAGTGCCACACTGATACAACACTTTAGAAAAAAATTAATGAAAGATGAGTACAAGGAAAATATCTTTGTAAAATGTAGAACAATTTTGTTATCTTTTCAAGAACATTAATTTTTGACTATTAAAAAATAGCATGCTATTCCTTAGTTCCCAGTTTTTAGGCTATATGGAATGCACAACCAAAGACAATCTGTAATAACTTTTTCTTCTTTCTTTCTTTTTTTATTTCTTTTTTCTTTCTTTCTTTCTTTCTTTCTTTCTTTCTTTCTTTCTTTCTTTCCTCCTTCCTTCCTTTCTTTATTTTCCCAGAGACAAGGTTTCTCTGTTCTCTGTGTAGCCTTGGATATCCTGGACTTGCTTTGTAGACCAGGCTGGCCTCGAACTCACAGAGATCCACCTGCCTCTGACTTCCCCATTCTGTAATTCTTAATATGAAATCAAACTTCATTTAAGATGCACGGTGTCTTTTATTTTGTTGAGGGAGTGAATGGTGCATTGAGTTAGATTTAGTTCAGGAGTCTGTGTGTAGTTAAAGTACATCCAGTGGTTCTTACCAAACAAGCAAAGAGCTCTAGGCTCTAGAACAGTGATATGAGTCTATTCTCAGTGTTTACTTTGTCCAGTGAGGTTTTGTCTATTTTCTTGCTTTTTTGCAGTAGATATTACCTAGAAAACATTTTTGAAGCTACACATACCTAGAATATATCTAAAAGTAAAATATAAATCTCTGCTAATTAATATACCAGTCTGACTTATGATTCAAATTGCTTTTAAAATAAAGGCTGCTTTAAACAAATACAATTGTGGACAAACAACATTTGTAGTGCTCTCTTAAAGAAACTAAACATTTGTTTTAACCTTTAGAAACCAACTTACAGTTTCTGTCACTGAAGCTAAGCAGCATTGACACCATCTTGTAGTTTTGCTGTTTATCCTATTCTGAGAATCAACCAACAAATGGTGTTAAATGCCAGCGTTTTTGTTTCATGAGTAGTCACATTTAATATGCTTTAAAAATACATGCTAACCCTACAAAAGCAACCCTTGCTCTTGATGTAGTGAGCATTCCTTCAGGGGGGGTAGAGTTGCTTGTCTGATCCACTGTGAGTAGCCCAGCCCTGTGACTAACAGTGGAGGTATTTGACTAGGTGACCACAGGGACATGGTTATCTGCCCACTGGAATGACACAATGGGGATGAATATCATGGAACATCTGTGGATGGATCATAGCTATGCTTCTTGTGAATCATTCTTCCCTCAAAAATCTCAATTTTAATAGTTAAAAATTCCACTGCTGTCATTTGCTATTCTAGGAACTGGGAGGGATGAGTACAGCATGCTTTAAGACATTTTGCCAGTAGACTGTTTGCCTATATTTTAGACCCCTAAAAACATGTTGCTGAAGGTGATCCTGGGAGTCTTGCATCCTCAAAAGCAATAAAATATACCTTCTTCAGCAACTCACCATTGAGATGGAAGCTACAGAACTTAGCTTCCTGACAACAGTAGACTCTATAGTTTTTCCTATCAACCTCTTACACTCAAAGGGCTTAATTTAACATGACCAAAGCAAGACAAGTGAGGCATGCTCACCCAGACCTAAGCAGCCTTGGGAGAAGTATTTGGTGCTTAGTTCTTCAGGGAAAAGTTGCCTTCACAAATGATCCTTTTTCGTAAGAACTCCCACATTTGTGAGCAAACTCCTTTTTTAAAAAAAAAAAAAAGGATTTTACAGCATAAAAACAACCAGAAGAAAGGAAGGGATGGATGGAAGGACAGAGGGAAGGCAGGCTGACTGAACAAGAACTCTGTAGAGCTAGCCGGGGTGCGATCTGTGCTTACCCGAATGCTGTCAGCACTACTTTTAAAGTTTCTTTATTCAGCTTACGTGTTTATAGGGAGGAGGTGGGAAATGTCAGTAATTAGCTTTACTAGTGCTATTATGCCCATTTCCAAGAGTAAAATGTTAACAATAAAGCATGTCTTTTATATGCCCTGAAACACCCGTTTCTCTTTGATATCTTGAAATATCTGTCTTTTATTTTTTGATTGTTGATACTAAAGCAAAAATAAGTATATATAAAATCTCTTCAGCTAGAATGTTTATAAATAAAATTCTCGTTCTCTCTCTCTCTCTCTCTCTCTCTCTCTCTCTCTCTCTCTCTCTGTGTGTGTGTGTGTGTGTATGTGTGTGTGTGTGTGTGTATGTGTGTGTGAGAGAGAGAGTGCATTTTATGAAGTATAAACAAGTTGTGGTAGATATGTCTGCCAATAAATCATAAGCATATACTTAAGAATTTTGTAAATTGTAGAATGGCAATGTTTTTAGTTGTGCTATCAAGTCACACAGACTAATGTTTAAGACCAAGGTAATTATTTTGTGAGTTAATACTAGAGCAAACAATGTATGCGACTCTTTGACAGTGGTATAAATCAGCAGGCATCCAACTCTGTTAGGATGAACAGATCAGTTTCTTACAGCCCATTACATATGAGATCTAACTTGATGTGTGCTTAGATGCAGTCATAAATGGAAGAAAATAAGTGAAATAAATATGGATGTGATGTATTCCTAGTGAAAGGTGACCTGGTTTCGTCCTGATCTGACAAAATGTCAGAAAGTAAATTAATCTCTGTTGCTTTGTTTTTAAGTAAATAGACACCTATTGTCTTGTATTGAAATTTATATTAATACATTTTATCTTGTGATGGTTTGGAAAATTTAAGGATTTTTTAAAAGGAAAGCATGAAGATGAGCATAAAAATGAAAATGCTAATTGCAGGTCCAAAACATCTGTGATTCTGAACATGAAACAATCATTTTGTCTAAAGTTTGACTGTAATGAGCAGCACTGCTGTCCTGGTTAGAGAAGTAGCAAGTGTGTTGGAACAGATAGGACCGCAGGATCCAGTGAGCTTGACTGCCCCGAGGGCAGCAGTGCATGCCTCGCCTTTTGGAAGGGAAAGGACTCTCTAATTAATGATGCCATCCCTTTTTTTTTTAAAGGTGTCCAAAGGCAAGAAGTGGTCTGTAAAAGATTGGACGACAACTCCATTGTCCAGAACAATTTCTGCGATCCTGACAGTAAGCCACCTGAAAATCAAAGAGCCTGCAGCACTGAGCCCTGCCCGCCTGAGTAAGTATGAAAAAAAGTGAGCACTCATTTCTTTGGGTGCACGAAGAAAGAATTATGTATTCATATTTCCAAAGTTGCCTCTTATAAAAATTTATGGTAGTTCCTGCAGAGCGAAGCACACAAAACAAGAATGACAAACCTTTTTTTTTTTTAAAGAACCACTTACTTTTCTTTTTCTTTTCTGCTAATTAGCTTCATAAGTGCATCTCAAAATATACCATAAAATTATTTCCATTGCTACTTCATAACTGTAATTTTGCTACTACTGTGAGTCATAATGTGAACATCTGATATGCAGGATATCTAATATGTGACCCCTCCCAAGGGGTCATGACCCACACATTGAGAACACTGATCTATGCATTGTGGAGCTGAATATCTCATTAAAACCTTTAAAAATATTAGTTATCATATTAAAATATCTTATTAAATTTCCCAGTTCTTTTCCTTTTGTAGTTCTGAAATGAAGTTCCTTGTTTAAGGTTTGAGGTGGGAGGTGGAATTCAAAAGAAAAGAATTAAAGAGAATGTAAAATTAGAAAAATTTAGTCTGGTTTTCTTTTTCGAAAGATCAAAAGGTACATATTTTTGTATCTTTACTAGTCAATTTCTGCTAGCTTCTTTTTGTTTCCTTTTTCTTCTTTTGAATTCAGACAATGCAAGAAAATTTTTGAATGCTTTTAATGGTTGCATATATAAGATTCCCAGCAGACATTCTAGGGACAAACATCAAGACTGTTGTGATCTAGTAGGACCCAATGTGAGTGTGAAAGAAGAGCAACAGGGTCTTTTTCTATACAGCGATGTAATGCACAGATAAAGCAAGGAAAAAAAAACCCAACTCCTAATACCACTGTTCGTATTTTAGTGTATGTTATTTCTAGGCATTTTATGTATACATAATGAAATAATATAGTCCTTACATGTGACAGTCATTTCTTAGTCTATTTTGAACATTATCTTTGGCAGCATTTAGTAGTTATGTTCTTGTTTATTTAAGTTGAATTCCACTGCTGTGCAATCCTTGCTCTATTCAGGTCGTGCTCTCCTGTGATACCGCAGCACTCACCATTTTTCCCACTAAAACATTGTGGTGTGTAATTATACCCTCTGCAATATGAGGAGGAATAGAATTTCTAGTAAGTAAAAGAGCATTTTAGTGTCTGTGGCACATTGTCAAATTGTTCCCCCCAAATATTTTAAGAATGTACACTCACCTAGCAATATATATGAATGTCTGAATATATATGAAAGAGTATATATGAATGCTATTTCCCTGGACTGAATACTGATCATTTTACCTTTATTCCTTTGTGAGGCAGGGAGTCAGTACGTAGCCCTAGAACTTGCTATATAGACCAGGCTGGCCTCGAACTTACAAAGATCTGCCTGCCTTTGCCTCCAGAGTGCTAGGCTTGAAGTACAAACATCTTGGTTATTTTATGGTAAGAAATGATGTGACATCTAATTGCTCTTTTGTTTTGCACATTTTTATTGCTATTAGGCTGGTAATTTAACAGCTCTGTTCATTGGCCATTTATGCTACTTGGTTTTGCCTTTCTCTTCAGGGCCTGTCTCACTTTATAGAAGTACTTACACTTTTATTATTGCTTGTATGAGCTCTTGATATACTTAAGACATTAACTCTATTGCTTGTACTTCAAGTAATCTTTGTAGTTTGTTATATTTCTTTTTGTATTATTATTGTTTTCATCTATTTTTACTAAGAAAATTCACAAATAAGGCTGGAGAAGTGACTCAGAGGTTAAGAGCACTGACTGCTCTTCCAAAGGTCCTGAGTTCAATTCCCAGCAACCACATGGAGGCTCACAACCATCTATAATGCAATCTGATGCCCTCGTCTGTCCTGCAGGTGTACATGCAGGCAGAGCAGTGTATAATAAATAAATAAATAAATAAATAAATAAATAAATAAATCTTTGAAAAAAAGAAAAAAAAAGGAAAGCTCAAAAATAGACCAGGTGTAGTGGTGACCGATGCTTTCAACCATAGCATGTGCAAGAAGAAAGGAGAATCACCTACTCTATTGTACTTTCAAAACTTTTTTCTTGCTTTAATGTACTCATTTAAATATATTCTCCTAATTTAAAGAAGAACTCTATGTTTTCCTAATATCATTAAATTAAAACCTTCAGTAGCATTTTTAATCAGAAAATATCTTTTCAAATAATGAGATATATTTAGTTACATTGAGAGCATGTGTAGCTATGTATGGAGAAATAGAGAACAGTACAGTTTCTCACTGAAAGAACAAAGGACTTGAAAATAGACAGAAGAGGTATTGTTAGGAAAAGAGTAACATAGAGCTTCTCTAGAAAATGGTAAAGCTAGCAGAAGGCTCGCTAGGGAGAAGTAGCATGCTCACAGCAACAGCTTCTTAATGAAAAGTATAATAGCCATGGGAGTGAATTCAGTGAAAACAGAATCCATGATGTAGACTTATGTGGTTAAAAAAAAAAGGAAAACATTAATATTAAAGGATATGACTGGTGGGAAGCTAGTGTCCCTGCATAGGAAAAGGAAACTGAGTTGAACACATTGTGAAAGGCCAAGCATCCAGTCTTTATAGTGCTGTTTTAATAACAATAATATTTCTACATATGACCTTATGTGCAAATCATTAATATAAATATTACTCCTCTATAATAGTGTGGCTTCTATAGTTGTAGAAACCAAGTGAATGAAAACAAAAACTTATATACATTGTAGTAATACTGAGACCAGATTTTGAAAACATCAATTAAGTATACACAGCACTATTAGTTTGATTTCTTAAAACTGAGCAAATAAATATAAAAATAGCTATCATATAAAACTACAGTAAGATAATTCTTAGTAAACTTGGAAAAGAAAGCCCAGAGTAGGAAAACTGTGTTTTGCATGCCAGGCAAGTGTTCTCTGCTGTGTTATATTGCTAGACTTTTTTTTTTCATTCTAGTTTCAAATGAAATTTTATTAACTTGTCCAGGCTAGCCTTGGCCTCGTTCTGTATCTCCAGCAAGCCTCCTGCTTCAGTTCCCCAAGTAGCGGAGATGACAGCCCTATGCTATCAGGCTCAGTTTAAAAATTCATTTTTATCAAGGGCTAGGTTTTATTTAATAGAATAATTATTTTGAGTCACTGAACCTCACCCATAAACAACTATAATTTATTATTTCAAGTTTAGAAAAAGATTCATGAGCATTCTCTATGAAAGTATGAAATTTAAGACGAGGAAGAATCATTGGGTAACCTCAGCCAACTCTCATCACTCCACAGATGAGGGATTTCATCCCTGGTGATGTTTCCCACTACACCAGACAGCACTAGCATTCTAAGTTACAAACCAAATGTCTAGTGGCACTTTATGTGTCTGACTTTGTTTGCTTCATCAAAGCATTCCCAGTTGTCACATTTAAAAGAGGTTTGTTTTGTTAATGTTTAAGAATTGAGAAAAGTCTTTGCCTGTAGAATGCCTGTGGGCATACAATTCTGTCCTATTTTAGTTTACACTTTGCAAATAATTGAGGAAAGATATAAACCTAAGAAAATTGTAGCATTTAATAAGTAAATAATATGTTATATAATTGTTTCTCATTGATTAAAAATGATACTGCCAAATTCTGAAGACTTTTTCTTAATTTTGTGATGTGTTTATAGGGAATAAAAAGTGGTTAGACTTGCGTCTGGAATAAAGACTGGAAAATCCTTTGTCTTTGCCACAAATGCTGGATATTGAACCCACAGCTTGAGACTACTATGTATTTGAATATAGCTTTTTAATAAGCTCATTTTCTTTGCTCTGCCATTTTGCCTTAAATTACAATGCAAAACATCTGATTTTATGATGAGCTCTTCAAAACTGTCTGGTTTGATCAAGTTTGGATCAAAATTTTATATGGCTCATTTCTTTTTCCTTCCTCCATGTATTATTTTCTTAATAATACTCAGGCAGTAGAGCAAGACAAGATAATACAGGGCACAGCAAGCTACTCTGTTTCCCGATGCTCAGACATTCATCCTGTTGTAGCATATGCCTGTAGTCTCCGTGCTTGGGGGGGCTGAAGCAGCATTGCTGGGAATTCAAGCCCATCATAGGGCTCATGGTGAGTTCCAAACCAATCCGAGCTCCAGAATGAGACCTTGTCTGACAAAAACATATGAATAAGCAAGAGTAAACAACCCTCCCCACATAGAGACTCCTAATTTTAGTCCTAATGGATGGTAGACATTTTGATCAGGCCAGGCATGGTAGCACACCACTTGAGAGGCAGAAGCAGGTGGGTCTCAGTAACTTCAAGGTCAGTTTGGTCTACATAGTGAGATCCCATCTCAAAGCAAACACAAAGTAACTAGACCTTGAAATGAGCTCAGAAAGAACCAGCTCTAAGATGTTTCAGGCAATAATGAGTCAATGGCTAATATTCCCAGGAATATTTTATTACAGAATCTAAAGGTGAGAAAATAGAAAACAAAGAGAAGGCTGTCAGTGTCTCAGACACATAATGAAGAAAGCTGAGGGAAGCAGGAATTCTAAACTAGACAGAAAACAGTGAGACGGGAGAGATGCAGTGGCAAGGCTGAAACATTTACTTCAATAATTAGGCCATGAATAAGCTTTCAGAGGAACATGGGAAGGGCTAATATGATGCAATACAGCTCAAACCAGGAACTGAGTCTGAAGCTTGTGATTTTAGACAGGAGGGAAAATGGTATGGTGATCAGTTAATAGTTTACTTCTGTGTGTTCCACGTGGATAAGAAGAGGGATAAATTCCAACCAAGATTCTGTGGACATATCATTGACAATAAGAGAGTGATAAAGAATATTAAAACTATAGGAAAGTGCTGGCCCTGTGGGCTAAAGATAGCAGGGCCTCCCAAATCATGCTGCCTGTGAGCACCTGTGTTTAATTTGAAGGTCTCCATCCCTCTTACATTATGAGACCTAATGAGATCATGGCTAGAAGTGGTGTGACTGAGTTTTTTGTAGCTGAGTTATACACATTTCTGTTTTATCCCCTAATCTTGATGATGAAATCACTGTTGCAAATTGAATCAGACTTTCACTATGGCTGGCATGCAAGTGATTATTCTCAGTACACATTTTCCTCCTTACCAAATATGGTACTAACAACTTGGGATCATGTTTATTTTGGGGGGGGACAGAAAGAAAAGAATAAGGAAAACACTTTTATTTTATTTTTATTTAAGTAATTTATTCAGATTATAACTCAATTGTTATCCCCTCACTTGTATCTTCCCATTCTCCCTCCCTCCCTCTTTCATCCTATTCCCATCCCCTAGGTCTGTGACAGAAGGGGACCTCATCCTTCACTATAAAATCATAGCTTCCTGGTAATCTGCTTACTCTTCCTCTGAGTGTCACCAGGTCTCCCCACCAAGGAGAAGTGGTCAAATAGGGGGCACCAGAGTTCACGTCAGAGTCAGTCCCTGCGCTTCACACAATTGTGGAGAATGTGGTGTCCATTGGCTAGGTCTGAATAGGGGTTCTAGGTTTACTGCATGCATTATCCTTGGTTGGTACAGTAGTTTGAGCCTGGGTCCAGATCTGCCAGCCTTAATGGTCTTCTTGTAAGTTCTAGGACCCTTTGGATCCTTCTATTTCCCCATTCTTCCTTACCTCTCACACCTAGAGTCCCAATAGGAAGTCCCAGTATCTATCCCAATTTCCGCCTAAGTGAAAACTTTCAAGGGACATCTCTGTTGGGCTAGTGTCCAATTATAAGTGAGTATATGCCATGTGTATCTTCTGGGTCTGGGTTAACTCACTCAGGATGATCATTTCTAGTTCCAGCCATTTGCCTGCAGATTTCCTTGTTTTTAATAGCTAAGTAGTATTCCATAGTGTAAATGTACCACAGTTTCTTTATCCATTATTTGACCGAAGGACATCTAGGTTGTTTCCAGGTTCTGGCTATTACAAATAAGGCTGCTATGAACATGGTTGAGCATATGTCCTTGTCATGTGGTGGAGCAACTTTTAGGTATATTCCAAGGAATGGAATAGCTGGGTCTTGAGGTAGACCTATTCCAAGTTTTCTGAAAAAGTGCCAGATTGATTTCCAAAGTGGTTGTACAAGTTTGTACTCTCACCAGCAGTGAAGGAGTGTTCCCCTTTCTCCACATCCTTACCAGCATGTGCTGCCATTCTGATGAGTATAAGATGGAATCTCAGAGTCATTTTGATTTTCATTTCTCTGATGACTAAGGATGTTGAACATTTCTTTAGGTGTTTCTCAACCATTTGATATTCCTCTACTGAGAATTCTCTATTTAGTTTTGAGCCCCATTTCTTAATTGAGTTATTTGGTTTGGTGGTGTTTAATTTCTTGAGCTCTTTGTATATATTGGATATTAGGCCTTTGCCAGATGTAGAGTTGGTGAAGATCTTTTCCCAGTCTGTAGGCTGTTGCTTTGTTCTGTTGACAGTGTCTTCTGCCTTACAGAAGCTTCTCAGTCTCATGAGGTCCCATTTATTAATTGTTGACCTTAGAGCCTGAGCTGTTGGAGTTCTGTTCAGAAAGTTATCTCCTGTGCCAATGCATTCCAGGCTCTTCCTCACTACTTCTTCTAACAGATTTAGTGTCTCCGGTTTTATGTTAATGTCTTTAATCCACCTGGACTTGAGTTTTGTGCATGGTGATAAGTATGGATCTGCTTGCATTTTTCTACATGTAGACATTCAGTTAGGCCAGCATCATTTGTTGAAGATAAAGATTTGGTTTCTTTGTCAAAAATCAAGTGTCCATATGTGTGTGGATTTATTTCTGGGTCTTCAATTCAATTCCATTAGTCGACCTGCCTATTTCTATGCCAATACCATGCTATTTTAATTACTGTTTCTCTATAGTACAGCTTGAGATCGGGTATGGAGATTCCTCTGGAGGATCTTTTATTGTACAAATTTAGTTATTCTGGGTTTTTTTGTTTTTCCATATGAAGTTGAGAATTGATCTTTCAATGTCTTTTAAAAATTGTGTAGGTATTTTGATAGTGATTGCATTGAATCTATAAATTGCCCTTGGTAAGATGGGCATATTTACTATGTTAATTCTTCTGATACATGAACAAGGGAGATCTTTCCATCTTCTGATGTCATCTTCAATCTCTTTCTTCAGAGATTTGAAGTTTTTTTCAAACAAGTCTTTCACGTGCTTGGTTAGAGTTATTCCTAGATACTTTATCTTGCTTGTGGCTATCGTCGAGGATATAGTTTCCCTAATTTCTTTCTCAGCATGATTGTCACTGGTATACAGGAAGGCTACTGACTCTTTTGAGTTAAAATTTTATCCAGCCACTTTGCTGGAAGTGTTTAGTGGCTATAGGAGTTCTCTGGTGGAATTTTGGGGGATCACTTATGTACACTATCATATCAGCTACAAATAGGTATAATTTGACTTCCTCCTTTCCTATTTGGATCCCTTTGATCTCCTTTTGTTGTCTTATTGCTCTGGATAGAACTTCAAGAACTATATTGAAGAGATATGGAGAAAATGTCTGGTCCCCAATTTTAGAGGAATTTTCTTGACTACTTCTCCATTTAATTTGATTTTGGCTATTGGCTTGTTGTATATAACCTTCATTATGTTTAGGTATGTACCTTGTATCCCTGATCTCTCCAAAACTTTAAACATAAATGGGTGTTGGATTTTGTCAAATACTTTTTCTGCATCTAAGGAGATGATCATGTGGGTTTTTTCTTTCAGTTTGTTTATATGGTGGATTATATTGATGGATTTCCATATATTAGACTGTCCCTGCATGCCTGGAATAAAGTTTACTTGGTCATGGTGAATGATATCTTTGATGTGTTCTTGGATTGGGTTTGCAAGTGTTTTATTGAGTATTTTTGCACCAATTTACATAATAGAAATTGGTCTGAAATTCTCTTTGTTGGGTCTTTATGAGGTTTAGGTATCAAGGTAACTGTGGCCTCATAGAAAGAGTTTGGTAATGTTCCATCCATTACTATTTTATGGAATAGCTTGAAGAGTATTGGTATTGGCTTTTGTTTGAAGGTCTGACAGAATTCTTCACTGAAACCATTTGGCCCTGGGCTGCTTTTGTTGTTGTTGTTGTTGTTGAGAGACTTTTTATGATAGCTTCTATTTCTGTAGGAGAAATAGGACTATTTAATTTGTTTATCTGATCTTGATTCAACTTTGGCAAATGGGAACAATGAAGAAAATGATCCATTTTCCTTAGATTTTCAAATTTTGTGGCATATAAGCCTTTCAAGTAGGACCTTATGATTCTTTGTATTTCTTCAGTGTCTGTTGTTATGTTTCCCTTTTCATTTCTGATTTTGTTGATTTGGATAGTGTCTTTCTTTTAGTTAGTTTGGCTAATGGTTTGTCTATCTTGTTGATTTTTCTCAAAGAACCAGTTCCTGGATTTGTTGATTCTTTGAATTGTTCTCTTTGTTTCTAATTTATTGATTTCAACCCTGAGTTTGATTGTTTCCAGCCATCTACTCCTCTTGGGTGTTTCTGCTTCTTTTTTTCTCTAGGGCTTCCAGATGTGTCATTAAGTTGCTTATGTGAGATGTTTATAATTTCTTTATGAAGCCACTTAGTGCTATGAATTTTCCTCTTAGCACTGCTTTCAATGTGTCCCATAAATTTGGATATATTGTTTCATCATTTTCATTGAATTTTTGGAAGTCCTTAATTTCTTTCCTGACCCAGTGTCATTGAGTAGAGAGTTGTTTAGTTTCCATGTGTGTGTAGGATTTTTGTTATCTCTGCTGTTGTTGAAGTCCAACTTTAGTACATGGTGATCTGATAGGATTCAAGATATTTTATCAATCTTCTTATATCTATTGAGGCTTGCTTTGTGACTTACTATATGATCAGTTTTGGAGAAGGTTTCATGAGGTGCTGAGAAGACGGTATAGCCTTTTGTGATTGGGTGAAAGTTCTGTAGATATCTATTAGATCCATTTGATTCAAGACATAGGCTAGTGTCATTATTTCTTGGTTTAGTTTCTGTTTTGTTGACCTATCCTTTGGTGAAAGTGGAGTGTTGAAGTCTCATACTATTAATGTGTGGGGATCGATGTGTGGTTTAAGCTTTCTTAATATTTTACAAATGTGAGTGTTGTATTGCAGACATAGATGTTCAGAATTGTGACGTCATCTTGGTTGACTTAGCCTTTGATGAGTATGAAGTGTCCCTCCTCAGCTCTTTTGCTTGATTGTGGTTGAAAGTCAATTTTATTAGATAGTAAAATGGATACACCAGCTTGCTTCCTGTGTCTGTTTGCTTGAATACCTTTTTCTGGGCTTTTATCCTGAGGTAATGCCTATCCTTGTGGCTGAGATGTATTTCTTGAATGCAAAAAAATGTTGTGTCTTGCTTATGCATCCATTCAGTTAGTCTGTGTCTTTTCATTGGAGAATTGAGACCATTGATGTTGAGAGATATTAATGATCAGTGACTTTTATGTCCCTTAGTTTTTATGTTGATTGCAGTAGAGTGTTTGTATGGTTATGTTTTTGCAACAGGGGTTATCTATTTCCTTGTAATTTTGGTTGTAGTTTGTCACTTTGGGTTGGAGTTTTCATTCTAGTAACTTCTGTAGAGCCAGATTTGTGGGTAGATACTGTTTGAATTTGGTTTTGTCATGGAATATCTTGTTTTCTCCATTAATTATTGTTGAAAGTTTTGCTGGATATAATAGTCTGGCCTGGGAGCTGTGGTCTCTTCAAGTTTGCAGGACCTCTGTCTCGGCCCTTCTGACTTTTATAGTCTCTGCTAAGAAGACAGGTGTAATTCTGATAGGTTTGCCATTATATGTTACTTGTCCCTTTTCCCTTGCCATTTTTAATATTTTTTTTTGTTCTGTACATTTTGTGTTTTGATTATTATGTGGCAAGAGGATTTTCTTTTCTGGTCTATTCCATTTGGTTTCTGTAGGCCTCTTTATGTTTATATGCATATCCTTCTTTAAATTGGAAGTTTTCTTATATGATTTTGTTGAAAATATTTTCTGGGCCTTGGAGCCAGGGCATCTTCTCTTTCCTCAATGCCTATTATCCTCAGGTTTTGTCTTTTCATGGTGCCCTTGATTTCTTGGATGTTTTGTGTCAGGAGTTTTTCATATTTAGCATTTTCTTTGATGGTTGCTTCAAGTTCTACCATTGTATCTTCTACTTCTGAGAGTCCTTTCTCCATCTTTTGAATTCTGTTAGAGAAGTTTGCCTCTGCATTACTTGCTTTCTTCTCTAAGTTCTCTCATTCCCAGCATTCTTCTGTCTGTACTTTTATCATTGTTTCCATTTTCATCTTCATATCTTGAACTTTTTTTTATTGATTTCCTTCATCTGATTGTTTGTATTTTCCTAAATTTCTTCCAATGCCTCTCTATAGGCCTCTTTAATGTCTTCAACCTGTTTGGCTGCATCTTCCTGCATTTGCTTATGGATTTTATTAGTTTCCTCCATTAGCATCTTGTGTTTGAGTTCTTAGGGTTGATTTCTTTGGGATAGCTGGGATCTGGAGATACCATGTTATTTTGGTTTTTGTTGTTTGTGGTTTTATACTTGCCTTTAGTCAGCTTGCTGTTTCTAATGTTGGGAGGTAGTTTCTTGTGTCCTTCCCTGAATCAGGCAGGTGACCTGGTTTCAGCTCCAGGGGACTTTACTCCACACCTGGGGCTCCCCACTGAGCCAGCAGAGGCCGGTGCTGGTGCTCTGCAGCCAAAGGATCAGTTAGAGGTAGTGTAGATAAAGTGGGTTATCCTGTCTTTGGCTAGGCTGTGAAAACTCTGCCCTCAGGCACTGGGGCTTTTAGGGCCTAGGCTCAGTCTACCCTAGACTGCTGGAAACCCTGCTGGCTTGTGGGGGTTGGCTAGGATTCTACCTGATCAGTCCAGGCTGTGGGACCTAGGTTCAGTCTCACTTGAGAGAGCAGATACTGCCCTCTGGCCTGTGGGAGTTGTCTGAGCTTCTGCCTGATCCCTTCAGGTGGGTTCAGTCCCATCTGGGTGCATGCAGGCACGCCCCCTGAGTTGCGGCAGCTGGTCTGGCTCCACCAGAGCTTGTGGGAACGGCTCCCTGTATTGGGGCGGTGGCTAGGTTTCTGCCTGAACCACTCTGGCTGGTTCAGACCCTCCTGAGAGTATGGGAGCCCCTGCTGAGCTATAGTCGCCAGGCACCTGCCCTCTCCGTTCAGACCAGATCAGTTCTGGCCAAGTGTGCGGAAACAGTCCACTGGGAACAGTCCACTAGGCTGGAGGTTCCTCCCCCATCTCTTTAGACTGTCTTGCCTTAGATCAGTCAACCTGAGTGTGGCTTTGGAGCTGTAGCTGAAGGGCGTGTCCACATCTGCCTGGGCCCCGTGTGGGCCCTGGGTACCTCTGTGGACTGGTGGGCCCAGATCCAGACTCTCAGTTCCTCCTGGGCCAGCTGGCTGTAATGCTGTTACTGTGTGGCCCACAGATCAGTCAGAAAGGGAGACAGAGAGCATAGGTGAGGCACACATGGTCACTGGGATTTGGATTTTGTGCCCATGTGGTCTTCAGGCCCTGGGGCTTTCTCAGGACTCATGAGTTGGTCTAAGGTCAGAACCACCCATTTTCCTGCATTTTCCGAGGCCCACAGCTCCAGGCTGGTGTTTTCATTGCCCACCGTTCAGTCTCAGATACTGAGACCCTGATACAGTGCATAGCAGCAGCTCATAGGTGAGTATGGGTCCGGACTCTGGGGACTGGGCACCCATCCTCCGTGGGCCAGTTGGGTGGCTGGAGGTCAGACCCACCTATGCTCTGCACTTTGTGGACCCCTGTCACCTAGGGCTCTTCAGGTTCTGTGGTTTGTAGTTCCCAGCTTGGTCCCTAGTCTCTGTCCTGCAGATCAGATACCCTGTGTGTTCGGTGCTGCCATCTTGGATCCTCCCACCAGGAGAACACTTTAAATCTCCTTTGGAAAATGACTTAACAGAGAAAAATGTGGTACTATTAAAATGTTTAATTCAACATTAAGTTATGATTTAAAAAATGAATTTTAGGTCAAAAGTGTTTTGCTTTGGGAAATAATATTTATAAATGTCATTTTCCCTATAAATAGTGATAAAACAATTAATCTTGAGCAAAAGCCATTTTTACTTTGTGGGCTAAGTGTAGTAGTCCTCATTAGGGTGCTGGGACTCTGATGTCCCTAAGATACTGCCTTTCATATACAAAACCTGCACAGTGGACTTTGACCAGGAAAGTTATGAGAATTGCTTCTTAAGCTTTTTATATTCTTCTCTCTGGTGGTTTCATACCCAAGAACATATGACATATGGTTATAATCATAGGTAGAAGAAAATATCCTATGATGTATATTCTGTTTTCTACAATGTTATAAATGAGATTCAGTGGAAATAGTAGTTAATGGGGAATCTAGTCTTTGTTTCAATGTTGCTCTTTTTATGACTTTGGAGAACTATTTTTCTAACATAGGATCTTGGGGTTTGTTTGTTTGTTGGTTTTTTCTTTTTGTTTCCCCCTGTAGAATATAGAATACTTTGAACATGGTAGGCATTCAGCAAATGCTTATTAGAAACACAATAATTGTGGTGGCAAGTAATAAAACTTCAGTTGAGCTAACTTCAGTTCATAAGGCTTACATAGCAAAGCTCAAGAAAGTATCGGGGTAGACTTACTAGACTCATGGGCAGAGACATCAGCAGGACTTCCAGTAACATGGCCATGAGTGGCTCAACATGTGTTCTCATGCACCTTTGTGACAGGAAGTGAAAGGACCACTTTTGTTTCTGTTAAGATGTAAAAAATTCTGAAATAGAATTCTAATTGGCCAGAACTGGGTCCTGTTTCCCACTGGACCATTAATAGCATCCAAGAGAGTGACAGTGCAGACGTAGTACCAAAACCCCTTCTTGAAATTATACATGTGAGAGTTCACTGATGACTTTCAACAGAAGAAAAGGGGTGACATAAATGCAGGCCATGCCTAAGACATTTGAGTTTCTTCCTTCATCAACTGTAGGAAACAAAAAACTCATGGTTTGTTTTTCTGTGTTTCCATAGAATTGGCTTAGGGCTCCACTTTTGCAGAAGAATATTATGGATATAAATACCTGGCCTTTCTCTGTCCCTAGAAGGACTATAAAATCCTCCTACCTTCATGAGAGTTTTTTCTAGAAATTAGAAAACAAATCCCCAGCTCCTTCGGAGTTTAGACTAGGATCCTCACTTCTGAGTGAAGTGGTTACAGTGTCATTATAATGAAAATCTTCAGTGTTTCATGCTTGTTACATTCCAGATTGCACGCAGTGGGATATTTAAAACACCTGCGTTATCATGTGCTCTTTATGCACATTCAGAAAGTCAAACTGGCAGCTTAAAATTGGCTTTAGTGAAGTATTTAATATATGTATATAATTATATATATTATATATATGTAACATAAATGGCACAAATCACAACTCCGTCCCTACCATGGATAACCAATTGTTAAACATTTACCAGTATGTTCTAGCATGTTTTAAATATATTATTTAAATCTCATGGAAATCTTAGAGATTGTTTTTATCTTCAGAAATTAATGTTAAAAGAAAAAGCAAAAAGTTTTGAAACCATATCATGTATTATTTGTTTGAACATAGTTTCTGTTTGCTTCCAAGACTCTTGTTGCACTTTGGAAGGCAACTGAGTGTCAGCAAACAGCGATTTGCTTAACGGCTCTTGCTTTTGCATCATCATATCAACCACCACTGAGCTGCCAGCTCTTCTAGGGAAAGCGTAAAATCCACTCAGCTAAAAGCCTCTCGGTGCATGGAAGACACTGCTTTCTGTCTTTCTCTCATGTCTCGCTTCAGGTGGTTCATTGGAGACTGGTTGGAGTGCAGCAAGACTTGTGATGGTGGGATGCGCACAAGGGCCGTGCTCTGCATCAGGAAGATTGGACCGTCTGAGGAGGAAACACTGGACTACAGTGACTGTTTAACACACCGGCCTATGGAGAAAGAGTCCTGCAACAACCAGTCATGTCCACCTCAGTGGGTAGCTTTGGACTGGTCTGAAGTAAGGAAATCTGGGCCTGCGTGTTCTGAGATGTCTTAGTTATCAATACCAAGGCATTTAATACATCATAAGCACACCTGAGCATGGGTCTTAGGCTTAACAAGTAAGAACTGCCTAAAAGTGAATTTGCCCCTATTACATTTTATTATTGCTTGCCCAGGAGTAAGAGGTGTTTGAGGCAAGGAACTCAATGAGAAACTCATCATTAATTTAATTGAGAAATACATGTAAAGTGAATTTGAAATAGCATTATGGCGAGTACCCTTAGGAGCTGTTCTTACTGGGGCCTCACAAACATGGCACCAGTGAGGTAATTAAAATTGAAATTCAAAGGGAGCATCAAGAACTTTTCTTACCTTGAAACATACTGGAAACCAAGACAGGCCTTTTCTAGGTTTTCATTTTGAAGGCCCAGGTATTTTGTTTTGTTTTATTTTGTTTTTTATAGGCCCAGGTTTTTTTATGTTCGATTTTTTCCAAGCAGTACTATAGCTTATTACCTAATTTTTAGGTATGAGTTCTTTACAAATCAGTTGTAACTTGTGATAGAAATATCTATACTCTGTTAAATTGAGTGTTAAGGAGGGAGCACTTGCTGCAGTGCATGTGTAGAGGTCAAAGGACAACTTATAGGAGCTGGTTCTCTCCCTCTATAACGTGGGTCATCCGGCTTGGGGACAAATGCCTTTACCAACTGTGTAATTTTACTTGCTTAGACAGCTTTAAATTAGACATTTTTTAAAAATTGTATATGTATAATGTGGGCTTACTCATGCCATGATACATACACAGAGTTCAGAAAACAACTGTGGAAGTCTTTTTAAAAAGTTGAACAGAAACACAAAATATTGTAATACAGTGCCAGTAGATCCTGCGATTAGAGACAAGAGGATCACTGCTTGAAGCCAGCCTGAGCTTCAAATAAGTGAGTTCCAGATCAGCCTGGATAAGAAGAAAAGGCAAAAGAGAGAAAAGAGGGAAAGGAACACAAAGTTTGTACCAAATCATCCTTGAAAAAAGAAACATTTGCCAACCAGAATAATAGTCTCATCTCACATCGACATCACATTTTTGTTTTCACATGAAATAACCAGATACAATCCCTTTGAAGAAGGCAACCTTTAAATGGTGTTGAAGCATATCAGTAAATAAAAGGTGTCCTTCCGTACTCACACAGATAGTACTTACACTTCTTTTGGAATTCTTATTCTACCTAGCTGCTCTCTGAAGTGATATTCTCAGAGGGCTTACAGAGCTTAGAGGCATCCCTGGAAGCTGCCTGCAGCACGTGTGCTTGCTGAGGACATTTTTAATCACCTGTGGATATCTCATTTAAGGTATAGGAGAAGGAAGTGCTGGCAAGTGAAGTGCACATGCTGGAGCCAGCACCTAGATAAAGCACTAACAGCTGCTGTCGTTTCTCCCAGATGACCCTGGGACACTGTCATCAGCAGAGCATCATTTATGGGGTGCTGACAATCCTGTCTAGTTGAACAGCATCTCTAGTGCCATTATGTTTCGATCAAGAGGGAGGAAAAGGCTGTTGTCTGCCGTTCCTGTTTATTTTGCAAAGATGGGTTTCCCTTTCCCTGCTTTTCCAGGAAGCCTGCTCTAAGTGGCCTAGTGTAAGGCAGGATAAACAGCATGAGAGGCCCGCCTGGGAGTGGGTGTAGAGGGAAGCCCAAGCCTCTCTCCGCCTTAGAGGAGGAGAGCACCCTCCTGGGGAAGAAGGCAGCTCTGGAGGGGAACAGGCAACATCCCATCTCTTTTTAAGCCAACCTTTAGAAAAATGCAGCCTATTTTCTTTTGACACACCCTTGAAGACCTCCCTGCTCTTTCTGCTCCCTCCTCTGACTGTCTGATCAGAAGGGTTGCGGGATGGTTACACTCTGAATGAACCTGTTCTGAGTGGTAGCCCTGCCTTTAGCATTTTCTTAGAAGTGATCGCTTTCGTTTGATTTTATTATCACGCCTAAGTAGTACAATATTTAAAGAGCAGAGTGGAGAGTCTGGCTGTAAACGTGAAGTGTTTGTGGCTAGCTCTGTAGGGCTGAGACCCGGTGTACTCACCGAAGAGGAATATGTGAACACTTCTCAGCTTCTGACTAAGATCCAGTGGACGAAGAATGTGCAGAAATGCACAGTAGTTCTCCTTTATCCCCCGGGACCCTCGTGCGATGCTTTTCCTCTGAAGTTCATAAAATGTGTTGTGAGGTAAAAGCAGGACGCAGAAGAATTAGGGAGCAGTGGTAAAACATCATGCGGGAAATGATATTTGCCTGAAATGTGATCCATGGTGGTGGAAATGGCAGGATGAACGAGGCCGGGTGACTTATAGGGCAGGAGTGCAAGTATGGCGGCAGCAGCAGCAGCAGCAGCAGCAGCAGCAGCAGCAGCAGCGATGTAAGGGTGTTGATATTGCTGTGAAAATGAGTAATAGATGAAGACTTTGTCGTCGATTTTAAATCCTACTTTTACTTCCACTGAAGAACCATGTGTCGTCCTCCTTAAAAATACATCTTGATGAATCCTTTTCTAAGTTGGAGGAAGTATCTTCTGTTGCTGGATTCATTGCGATTAAGAGACTGCATGGAATCCACCTCAAGACTTTTCTCCCTCTCTATGCCAATACGCCAGGCTCAAAGACTATGCCTAATAAACCCGCCAAAAGCCAGTGATGGTAAAGTACACAGGAACTTAATTTCTGACCCACTCTCATAGTATGCGGCATAGCCTTGTGTTCCCATGCCTGTCTCCTAAGCAAGAATATAGGCTTTTGAGCATAGAGACTCTCATTTTTTTTCCCCCATGCCCCACTACTCCTCAAGTCCGCGTGATTCGTATAGAGCAGTGGTTCTCAACCTTCCTAATGCTACCATCCTTTAATACAGTTCCTCATGCTGTGGTAACCCCCAAACATAAATTATTTTTGTTGATACTTAATAACTGTAATTTTGCTACTGTTACAAATTGTGATGTAATTTTTTTTTTGAGATAGGGGCTTGTTAAAGGCGACCCACAGCTAGAAGCTCAGGAAATGTATTTGGATTAAAGGTACAAATAACAGCTTGCACTTGTGTGTCAGGCTCTCAGGAAAAAGAGAGGAAAAAGATTTGGAGGCAGGGTCCAGAGAACTACAGGATGTGAGTGTGAGTCAGCCACTACATTGAGTAGGTGGCCTAAAGAAGCGTCTAGAGACAGGTAAAGGAAAGGAGTTGTGACGTAGGAAGAAGTGTTGTTTTGGGGGGCTGGAGAGATGGCTCAGTGGTTAAGAATGCCGCCTGCTCTTCCAAAGGTCCTGAGTTCAATTCCAGAAACCACATGGTGGCTCACAACCATCTGTAATGTGAGCTGATGCCCACTTCTGGCCTGCAGGTGTACATGCAGGCAGAGCACTGTATAAATAATAATAAATAAATAAATCTTCAAAAGGATGACCTCCTTTTCTTTAAAAAAATGTGCTGTTTTCTTGGTTTGAAGAGCAGGTGCCCAGTTCTTAATGTTTGTGACTTATGGACATGGAGAAGTGCAGGGGTATTTGGTGCAATAACCCTTTCCTGCAGGCGTGTACTCTTGACAGCCACACTGTGGAAATAGTTGATCCATTCTACCCCCAGCTTGCTCGACAAAGACACGTTGTTGTGGTCTACTAAAAGCATCAAAGCTCCCTTAAAAGACTACACCCAGCAAGTAGGCTTCTGCATTCCAGAACTTAGCAGAATCTTATCACAGCTGAAGGAGGCCAAGGATGGGGAGGAATAGGAGAATAAACCTACCCCTAATAAAAGAAGGAAATGTTAGCCAAGAAAAGCAAACATTGCATTTAGCTCTTGAAGACCTTAGGGAAAAGATAAAAGTACTTCCCCTTAAGCAGACTGTGAAGGAGCCTCACAGCTGAGAGCTTTCCTTGTGGTGTATTTTATACATACACAGCCTCCTCACACTTCCCTGTCTCTAAGTTGTTGTTATTGTTGTTGTTGTTTTTCCAGTGTACTCCAAAATGTGGTCCAGGATTCAAGCATCGGATTGTTCTGTGCAAGAGCAGTGACCTTTCTAAAACATTCCCAGCTGCACAATGTCCAGAGGAGAGCAAGCCTCCTGCTCGCATCCGCTGCAGTCTGGGCCGTTGCCCTCCTCCCCGCTGGGTGGCAGGAGACTGGGGCCAGGTAAGGCAGCCAGACTGGGGGCTCCATCCAGATACAGACCAGAGCTTTCTGATTTGATCATTGTGAGGGCCTAAGATGCTAAGTGTGAGATCTGGCTGTGAAACTGCATGTGCCATGGAGCCCAGCTGTGGACGCCTACCCACTTAGCCACACTCTCCGTACCTGGAAGCATTCCACTCTCCTGTTTTGTGGCTAATTTAGAAGTAGGGCCTAATAAATGCTTACTGTATAGTCCTGTAGTTATTATTATGGTGGTAGTTTCTAACCTGCTAGCAACTAAAGAGAACACAGACACCTGATGTATTTTTAAATGAGCCTTTACCTGGGTCAAGGCAGATGTCACCTCCTACACTATCCTCCATTAGCTCCCAGCCTCCATCCCATGCCACCTGCTTCTACTAATTTCTATCTGTGCTACCTTCCACCCGTGATCCCAAAGTACTTGCTGCTGTTGTTCATTTTGGCTATTGCTTCCCACGAGGAACTTCAGCGTCCCTTCTCTGGGCCACGTGCCTCTACTCCTATCCCACGGCAAGTCTCCTGCTTCCTCTTCCTCCACCCCTTCTCCTCTTTCCCAGGATTTTCCCCATCTTCCAAAGCCCAGGAACCCGAGCCACACATACACCACTCAACACAGATACACCACACACAGAGCAGAAAGAATCCTAGGTAGCCAGTGCTCATGGAGCACAGCAGTACCCATACTCCTTTTGTGTTTTGCCTGGAAGATGTTCAGTATCCATATAGTATATGGAGTCACTTTGCTCTGTATCCAAGCCTATGGGAAGAAGTGTGATCACAAAATAACCGAAGAAATACTTAGTATAACTTAAAAATCTCAAATGGAATATGCCTGATAAGATCACGCATTCCATTGCTAACATTACTGCATTATTTGCAAAATGTTTCGCTGAGAGTTTAATGGCACATAATTGATATTATACCATTTAAGTCCTATGCAGATGTGGTGACACGAACTGTATTTTAAACCAGTTTGTTATTACCTTCATGTTGCTGAAAAGAGAGGGAAGTGTGCTAACTGGCTAACACAGACTGGTTCTGAGGTGTTTGTGGCTGATGATTCCTTAGAAAATTCAAGGTGCCATGCAAGCTCGTTTTTAAATGTTTATTTATATTAGTGCGTGTGATGTGTGTATGTACACACCTGTGCCAAACTGGGCATGTAGAGGTCATAAGGCAACTCTCTGGAGTCAGTCCTCTCCTCCCTCCTCTAAGTAGGCTCCAAAGGTAGAACCCAGGCCGTGCAGCTTCAGGCACTGCACCAGCCCGCGCATCCCCGTCCCAGCTTTACTGCTACTGTAGCACTTTCCTTCTAATTCTGCCCACCTTGTTTGGGATAGTTATGATATCCCAAGAAATTGCCATCCGTTGTCTTCTGAGGAATGCGTTGCTACAGTTTTCTAGAACAAGAATACAGAGCCTGAGGTTTGAAACCACTTTCATAGTAAAATGAACAAGTCCTACTCCTCTCAATAACAATTGCATGTGGACTTTAAAGTCAGTATGTACAATAGTTAAAATATTGTCTTTTATTATCCCCAGATAAACACTGGGGAAATCAATATTTTGGGAGATTTTTGGCCTTTTGTTTTGTTTTGGGGGGGGTTGTATGTTTCTTTTTGTTTTGTTTTGTTTTGTTTTCTGAGACAGGGTTTCCCTGTGTAGCCTTGGCTGTCCTAGACTCACTTTGTAGACCGGGCTGGCCTTGAACTCGCAGAGATCTGTGAGTTGGGAGCCTCTGCCTCCCAAAGTGCTGGAATTATAGGCCTGTGCCACTACACCTGACTAATATTTTGTTTTTCATATCTCTGAATGTAGTGCTCTGCTCAGTGTGGCCTCGGACAGCAAATGCGAACTGTCCAGTGTCTCTCCTACACTGGCCAGGCATCTGTGGACTGTCCAGAGGCTGTTCGGCCTCCATCCATGCAGCAGTGTGAAAGCAAATGTGACAGTGCTCCAATCTCCAGTACTGAAGGTGAGTATGCCTTGGTTAGGCCTTGATTCTCTATGACTCACTCTACTGTTCCCAACATTTGAAGAGTCCCCTATCAGGGCACCGTTTGTTCCAAGGATTTGTGGAAGCTACTCTATGGCCTGCCCATGGTCAGGAAGACTGTTTTATCCTGATTCTCTCACTGTAGGTTTAACTTTACGTCACTTGCTGTCTGGAGAGAAATTTACTTGTCTATGAAATGAGATGTCAGAGTGGATAACTCTACGGTCGTGTTTTGCTTAGAGTTCTGGTTGACCTCCACCAGAACTCTGGACTTGCTCTTTACATGACTACTATTCAAAATGAAAACATTTAGCCAGGCTTGGTGGCTCACACTTACTTCTAATCCCTGACTCGGCAGGCTGACACATGGATCGGGCCAGTTTAGGCTACAGAGTGAGACTCTGTCTTCAAAAAGTTGAGCAAACAAACAAACAAAAAAGTGAGCCAGTAAAAATGGAAAGTGTTTGTTTCTTTTTGGAAATGATAAAGAATGCTTCTATCAAGAGCCAATACATATAATCTAGACATGGTGGCATATGCCTTTAATCCTAGCAATTAGAAGGCAGAGGCAAGCAGATCTCTGTGAGTTAAAGGCCACGCTGCTCTACACGGTGAGTTCCAGGACAGCCAGGATTCTGTAGAGAAACTCTATCTAAAAACACAAAAACAAGATAAAACCAAACAAAATAGAGTTAGTTCTTGGGATTCATATAATGAAAACATAGGTTTGAAATTGTGTGTTTTAAATATCAGATTCTTGATGTAGAGAAGTGAAAAATAACTGTATGAGGGTAATAAAGGAGGATAAAGGTCTTTATACTTTGAAATTAATTTTTCATACATTGAAAAATCCTTCAATTAACAGCAGATGCTATCCAAAATCCTGAATTTTATCTTTCATTTAAGTAAAAGTACTTTATCCATATAGGCATTATTAAAATTTGTTGGTGGTGCTATGTATGAGATGTTAGAAGTCATCCAGAAAATGAAGATAAATATGGCATAGTCAGGAATTTCAGGCTTCCTTCTTATATAAAATATATGTACAGGTTCACCAACAGCATCTGAAATTATGTATTTAAAATTTTTAAAGAGACCTAGCTATATGGCTCTGCTCTTAAAAGAAAAAAAGAAAAAAAATACCCATAAAGTCTGATAATTTTCTAATGAAATACTTACAAACCTCTTCAAAGGATGCCTGTTCCTTTTAGTCAGCTCTATCCAGATTGAAGGGAGCCCTTAAAATTGTGTTCATGATTTTAAAGTTTCTGTAGGATTTTATTTGGAGTAGCACAATGATTTGGTGTGGTGTGTACAGAGGCCTTGCGTCTTTGGCAAAAGTCTGTTTGTTTGACTAAGGCTCCACATAATGCATTTGTTGTAATGTATGTTATATTTTTTAGAATAGAGTAGCTATATCCTACCTTAATTTAAAGTCATAATTTAAATTTGCAAACCTTTAGCTCTAACGCCATCTATTTTTGTTGTTGTCTCTATGATAAAGTATATCATGGAAATGTAACTTTTCATTTCTCAAAAATAATTAAAAATATTTAGTAAACAGAAGCTATTTTCTTGAAAATAGATGTCTTAAATGAAATCATCTGTAGCAAACAACTTTCAGTCATTGTAAGTTATTAGCAGCCCACCTTTGGGTTTAAGTCATTTCTATTTCAGAATTGGAAGATGCAAGGTTAAATGGGGGAGAGGATGTGATGACTCCATTAAACTACTCTGCATGTTTGATCCTTTAATTTCTCACATACATAAAAAATATTTCTGTATTATGTCTGTATAATATCATACAGTCTTTATATAATCATCTGCAACATATTATTGTGGATAAAGAACTGAAGCATGGAGGCACAAAAAAAGATGGTAATTTGTCCAGATTACAAGTCTAGGAAGTAGTAGCTACAGAAGGCAGGATTTGAACCAGATTTGATAGAGCCTCAAAGCATGTCAATTTCCACTATATATATGCTATCTTTTTTTTTAACTGAGAATTTTTCTATATATAAATGCTGGCCTGGTATTCATGACCTTTTTGTCTGTCTTCCAAACTGTGATTATAAGAGTATGCCTCTGCGTCCAGCTAATTTTTTTTTTTAATTTAAAAAGAAAGGTAGAATGTGCTACATGAAACAGTTAATATAAGTTCCAAGGGAGGCTCAAATGAAGATCAATGACTTTAACCTTTTGGATCGAGGCAGCCTGCACAGACTAAGTGGTCTGTGAGCAAGCTATGGTGTATCTGCGGAGGAGCTCAAGGTGAACTCAGGAGAATGAAGGCAGGGTTTGACTCGGGTCGTAAGTTGTCACCGACAGGGAAAAGGGATGGATAGATGCCATAGATGTCAAGAGAGGGCTTTACACAAACAAAATGACTTGCTCGGGGCGGGGGGTGGGGGGGCAGGGGTCAGAGTGTAGAGCTTAGATATGCTTCTGAGGAAAAGTCTGAACGACTGACCAGTTTCTAGTTAAAGATGCAGTAGAAAGGACTGTGCTAACAAGAATTGGGCTTCCCCAACTCCCAGGGAGAGACTGCTGGAAGCAGTTTAATTCTGCCACTATAGAGCAGCTTAGGGGAGCTCTCTGAGGATCTAAAGCATAGCCCTTCCTCTGGGCTTCTGTGGATAAAGTGGTCTATAGTTCAAACCTTGAGAACTGTTTTAACTACTGAGGCTTAGGTAATGGTCACTCACCTAGTAAACATTTTATTATGAAAATAATGTTTCAAATACACAACAAAGTTGAAGGAATGCTTCAGTGAATACGCACTATTTATTGCCATTTATTGCGCTAACATTGTAGTAAACTTGCTTTGCTTTAGACATGATCCATACTTCAAGGCAATAGGGGCTTGGGGCTTTTTGTTTGTTTTGTTTCTTTTTGTTTACAATTTTACATATATACACCTTGCACACTGACTACTCTCACTTCCACCTCCCTACAACCGTTCTTACTCGTCTCCCCCCACAAATCTCTCTCACATTCATGTCTATTTGTTTTGTTTTGTGGCCCACTGAGATTAATCAGAGCCATATGTGTGAGCGTGGGTTTGGAACTATCCACTGGAGCCCGGTCAGCTCAGCAGACGGTACATAACTATAGACAGTGATTCTTTTTAAGAACATTCTCTGCTTATCCTGCCATTAATCCACTTACTCTGCCAGACACTGAGACTAGGGGTCCCCCAAAGTGACATCCACAAAGACGGCATAACTTAGTAGGGATGGTGGTGTGCCGCATTTAGCAGGAATACAAAGAGGCTCCCTGAGAACCCAGGGAGGGTAGTGAACTGAAGCATCACGGGCACAGCAAATGGGATCTGGGCACTGGTTTACCAACAGATTACCAAGGAGACACTGGGATGTGGATATTCCTGGCCGAGCCAAGTATGTGCAGCCATAATGGAATTTGAGTAACATAATCAATAAACAAACACACAGAGATTTTTTTTTTAAATGGAGGGAAGTTTAAGCCAATCAAAGACAGTCAGAGAAAGAACCAGAAGTAGGGCATCAAGAAATTAAAATAATGAAAGGAAATGGGAGACGGAAAAGGGCAGTGCAGTTTACTGTGTCCAACATCTGCTTTTGTTCTTTTCTTTCTGAAAGCCGTCAGTGAAATGTTGAAGCTCCATAGGCAGGATCCTGACAGGCTTGACAGGCTGCCACTGTGAGGGCAACACCACAGTGCTGCCAAGAGTGAGCTATAGACAGCCTGGGTATCACTGCATTTCAAATACTAAGTTTCTCAAGTGCACATGGCAGCTGGGTCTAGCCCATTCAAGCTCACCTGAAATTCTACCTCCAAATGCTATTTTATTCATTGTTCATGCAGTTTCAAGTTTCCTTATACGGTATGTGGGGAATATTTTCAGCTTCTCAGAACCACAGGACACTCTGTCATCTAGTATTTGTTGTGGGCAGGTAGTGACTCATGGTGTGCCATGAGCTAGTAATTAACCCAGGAAGGCTGTGAGCAGTAAATGTTGGTCTACCAGCTTGAGATGTCACATGGTGGCTGTTCTGGGTCTCAGTTTCTCTCAGACACACTTCTCTAAGGAAGTCTAGGCAGCTCCAAAAATCACATAACAAACATCTATGAAACAAATAGCTACAGAATTTAATCCTTAATATGGAATCTGAGGTATGAAAAAAAGTGAGAAGAACAAGAAAGGTCATTTGAAGACTTTGGTTCAAAGGAAATGGGCAAGACCTGGATTTTTTTTTTCTTACCTTCGTCACTTCAAGGAGCTCCTAATCCATTCAGCACTCCTGTCTGTTGAGTTTTGAGGGACCCTGAATATGAGTTGAGATTATGCCATCTTGGGGTTGGATGTGGGTGGTGTACAAGGGTCAGCCTGAGGGAAGGGAGAAAAGGAAGAGAGGGAGGGAGACAGAAAGCACTCATCCGTGACAGCTGCTATCACCCTGCCTCGGGGGCTTGTTAGCTCATCCCTTACTACTTAAATGCATCAAGTGGCAAAGCTGTAGCGTGGTTTTATCTGAGCAGGCCCCTGGCACCGGCTCCTGCACTGCATGTCCATGCACCTCTTGCTCTCCATTTCTTGCTGGGCTCTCAGTTCCCATGGACAAGTTGTCAGGAGCTGATGCTATTTTTTTTTTTAATCCAAAAGATAAATCTTAGATGCTCAACTTATAGCTCCACTTACTATACTCTTCCCAATCTCACAAAGAGGTTACAGGTCCAGAAGAGATGTGTTCTCTCTTTATTCATCCTGCCTGCACTGTATGCATGCTGAATGTTCCAACTTGTTCATGGAAATCTCTTATTCCCACTGTAAGCACTTCATGAGTTATTCCCAGTGTAAGCACTGCACGAGTCGGTGTAAGCACTGCACGAGATATTCTCACTGTAAACACTGCATGACAATTTTCTTCAGGGCTGGGGTAGGGTATAATAAGAGGAGAGACAGAAATGTTTCCTAATATCCACACAGTGGATGTTCTGGCTCGTATCCTACTGTTTAAAAGGCAGCAAAAGAGCAGCCCAGTGCTAGCACATCTGCCTGTAATGCAGAAAATACAATAGTAAAGACCAAATCTTTAAACAGACCAAATACAGAAAACATTATGCCCTCCCCTAAACCTCAAGAACCTATTTTAATACTTTTTCTAGAACATCGAAGAGCATTCAGAAATTAAAGCACATTTCTGTTGTAATTTTTTTTACTTCAATGGGAAAATGTAATTTATTTATTCATTTTTTATGTTTCACAAAAATCTGCCTTGTTGTGATATAGTCAGGCCATATGGTAGAACCGTTTTTTTCCCCAAAACAGGGTTTCTCCATGTAGCCTTGGCTATCTTGGACTTGCTTTGCAGATCAGACTGGCCCCAAATTCACAGATATCCACTTGGCTCTGTCTCCCAAGTGCTGGGATTACAGGCTTGTGCCACCATGCCCAGCTTGAACTAATTTTAAAAAACAGGAACTGCCAAACTCACTTCCATAGCAGCTGGATTAGTTTATATTCCCAGCTATGCCACTCCTGGGTGTTTAACCAAAGTACTCCAAGTCAACATATCATATCAAGACTTGGACATCCGTGTTTATTACAGCAACTAACAATAGCTAAGTTATGGAACCAACCTAAGTCTCCAACAGCAGAGGGATAGGTCGCGCGTGCGCACACGTGTTTGTGTGTGTGTGTGTGTGTGTGTGTGTGTGTGTGTGTGTGTGTGTGTATGAACAAATCTATGTCATGAGTAGGGAAATGGGTGAAACTGGATATAATCACATTAAGTGAATTAAACCAGTCTTAGAAAGACAGATATCATATATTTTCTATCACTTGTGGTTTACAAATTTTAAATAGATACAAAATAATTTCTATTAATGACATGAAAATGGAAGCCAACCCCTCTTGAAAAGCAAAGGGGACTAACAGAAGAGGGAAGTAAAAGGGAAAAAGATAGACAGGGCATATGTTTAATGTGCAGTACACACTTGTATGGAAGTATTTTTATGTAGCACAAACCCTATTTAATGAATGCCCAATGAAAATTGTTTTAAACTATAAGTTAGTGATATGACACATTAACTCAAGATTAGAAGACAGGAAACCATTTCATAATTTTAACATGCTTTGAGAATGAGGAGAGGGTAAGTTTTATAATTAAAAACTCTCAAATATTTCAGCAGTGTGTCACGTCAAAGCAGTCCTGTCTTGCCAAGCTGGAAATCACCTTATCTTTAATCCCGGTTTAAATATTTTCAAGATTCTACTCCACTTTCTATAATAATGAGGCTTTAAAACTTTTACATCTGTCACCAACTGTTTACTCATATAAGTATGATGAGGAAAAAGTTAGGAAGGATAATTCAGTCAACCCTGAATGCCTATGACCTAGAAGCATCTTTCTTTTCTCCCAAACACTTCTCCCCTTCTTTAAGAAGGCTGATCAAACTCTCAAAAGTTACAAGACCTGGCTATGACACCCCACAGGCTGCCTTACCGCTCTGTCAGCTAGAACAGAGACCTACAAAGTAGACACATTTTCATTAAAATGCCAAGAATGCTGCCAAAACAAGAGTGGCTTTGCAGTGGGGCAAAGCTGAGGTTTGACCCCAGTCTTTATAGTGCCTAGCTCTGTGACCCAGCATGGGTTCTAAAACCTTTTTGAACTCAAGCTTTGCTGTCTATGTAAAGCTGACATTCTACATACTAAAAGGATTAGATATAAAAGTATAAAACTGCCTAAGGTTATGCCTGACATAAAGGAAGTGCTTGATAAATTACACTGTTTAGTCTGTTACGACATTAAGCTCTTGTGGAGTTAAAAGACTACATAAATAAAAGGCTAGTTGTGGCTGGGCTTTGGTGAATATACTTTCATCAATCCAAATGTGTAATGAACTGATTTTTCTAGTCACAACAGTTCCTAGAAGGCAAAACCAAAGAGTAGGAACTGGATCTTCCACATGGTCCTGCTTAGGAGCTCCACACTGCAGCAATGCCCTGTGTAAGCTACGTGTGTCGGCAAGGTCTGCTGTCTGAGCCTTGGCCATCCTCGGAGCTTGCCTGGGGCTTTCCTGGCTGCCGGCGGCTGCCGGCCCCATGGTCTGCCTACGCTGTTTAATAGCTTTCTGTTAATTTGCTGTCTGCCCTTCCTGGCAGCCTGTGCTCACCTGACAGGTTTCAGAGAAATGATGTATGAGGCTGCTGCCAGTGCCAGGTGCTGTTCGGAGAGGTACCAAGCTATGGCTTCCTGAGCTGGATGCCATAGCATGTGCTTCCTGTCGTATGCATGCTTTGCCAAATGAGCAGGGTTTCTGCTGGTCTTCTGAGCGTTAGAGCTGCTGGGTAGTTTAACAAGGGACAAGCGAATGTTAGAAGAGCAGAGGCAGAGCTCGCCCCAGACTCACTGACCTCACGCCTCTGGTCCTTCTGTGCTCCCTCACAGCCAGCTCCTACTTCTCTAAGTTGGTCATGCTTCTAGGGCCTGATAATCTTCTGCTTCCAACAAAGTTAGTTGAGAAGTAACTTAGCAAAGGTATTAAGAAGTCTGGAGAGGGACACCCTGGGCTAGTACCCCCACCCCACCTCTGCACTGACTAGGTATTGTGCCGGGCCTCCACTTGCAGAACAAAGTTCAGAGTCCAGCACCCACCTATGGAAAAACCCTCCACTGTTTATATTTGGTGGGTAGAGAGGAATTTACATATACCCCACTTCCCTGGTTTATTCATTATACTTTTGTTTGTTTTGTTGGTGGGTTTGCTTTTTAAGACAGGGTCTCTCTGTGTAGCCTTGGATGTCCTAGACTTGCTTTGTGGGCCAGGCTGACCTCGAACTCACGGAGACCCACCTGCCTCTGCCTCCCAAGTGCTGGCATTCCAGTTGTGGGTCGCCGCGCCTGGCTCATTATACATTTTAAAAATCAGTTCATGAAGTCTAAATCAAAGGGTTTAAAAGTTTGTATTTACTCATATTTTGTTCAACTCACAGTTTTCCTGATCCAGCCTATCTTCCAAAAATGGAGTCATGATTCTTCTGATAAAGTAGTGACCCAGAGAATATTGCTTTCCAAACTGATTTGTGTCTTTGGGGCAATATTTTCTCAGTAGTAATTGAAATACTATATCTTCATTGATAAATTTAACATGCATCTTGTTTCCTTCTCAAAATTAGGCAAAGAGGACACAGTAGCAATTCTGTCTCCTACATTTCCTCTCCACTCTATGGAAGAGGGTATATAGAAGGCTCTATCATCTGATTTCCTTTTTTAGTGCAAGTTTAAAGGCATGTTTATGCTCCTCCTCTCCATCTTCCCATACAAGCAAATGTACTGAGATTCATAATATAAACTTTCCTGATCTAAATTCTAAATATCTTTCTCTTTTGTATTGACTCTTGAGTAGGGGACTTAAAAGTGGCAGAGTTCATAGTTTTAGAAAATTAGAGGGTTCCTGTTTCAAATGCTAAGACTTTGCTGAAAGAGCCTTTACAGTGAGAACATAAAGAAGAGCTAGGAACGTCCCCCTGGTTTTGTACTCAGCTTTCCATGCTTGTTGCATGCTTTGGAATGTTAACAGATTTCTGAAGCCAGGACAAAACAAACAAATAACACACGTTATGGTACACAGGCCTACATGAGCCTGAATGGCCTTCCATGGCTGTCCCATGGTACTTCAGTAGAATCAGGTGGAAAGCCATGAAATTTTAATTACTATGTCCACAAATATTTTAAAGTCCCCCAAATAAAATGACCATAATAGAGAGGAGTCACCTTGTGCATTAGTGCCTTGTACTGATGGAAGAGGAACGTGTGGCTCCTGTGATCACAGGCTGGTGTACTCAGTCCGACCATTGCCAGCGGCCCCTGTGGGCGAGGGAGAAGTCACCCACTCACCTTCTGGCTGTGAGAGCTGCAGACTGCAACTGTGGCAGTTCTAGCACTGATAGGAAGATGCATACGGGAGCAAAGAAGGCTGTGTCGTCTCACTTCCAAATTAAGAGACGACATTTCTACATGTTTCCCTGGCCCACAGACTGCTGCCCGTTGAGGCCAGTCCCTCACAGATTTCCTCTTTGTGTAGTCAAGTTGCTGACTTGCTAGGCCACTGTCAGCAATCCTGTTCATGCAGAGTTCTGGAGAGACACGTGGACCTTTGTATCAGACAGTGCAACTCATGTTTGATTGTGGATAACCTTACATGATGAATAAAAATAACCCTTGAGAAAGAAGCAATAAAATCACTGTAAGAAAAATGACTCATGTTTCCAAGATGTCTAAAGTGATCATTCATCCCAGCAAACGGTAATTCTTTCAAGACGTAGTGGGCATGCACCACACTTAACAAAAGTCTGGAAGAAAAGCCTCGCATTTTTAAAATTATGTTAAAATATACCAAAAGAATGTTTCTGGTAGGTTGTTCCAGACAGTGTGCTTAAAAACAAAATAAAAATAAAAAATCACAGGCACATACAAATGAAGGTGGATTGGCCGGAGGGGTCCTTGCTAACTGGGCAAGCTTATCAGCATGTTTATGTGACTCTAATTGTTTTCCACTTTCTGCCTCCATTTGTTAGAGTGCAAAGATGTGAACAAAGTGGCTTATTGCCCACTGGTGCTGAAGTTCAAGTTCTGTAGCCGAGCATACTTCAGACAGATGTGCTGTAAGACCTGCCAAGGACACTGACCCTCGGAAAGCCAGAGAGTCCTGACATTTCATCGTGGAAGTGCATCCATCGAAGAGAGCCACCCAGAGGAAGCGGCCTGACGCCCTTACAAAAGCATTACCCTGTGGAAAGTGTAACCACTGGTCAGCCCCAGCTGACAGGATTGCAATATTATTTTAACTTCTGTGAAGTGGGATGTATTGATCCAAAGTGCTGGACACGGTATTGGGAGGGAATGCCAGATCTGAGAGATGCAAACAACACAGGGGGACTCGCTTGCTGTGGAACGTTTGTGTTCTTTCGAGTAAATTAATAGCCTGTTTACCTCCTTGGACCATTAAGAAAAATTTTATTATGGACTTAGCAATGACACTGAATCCATTTGTATTTAAGACTGTTTTAAATGTAGTTAATTATGACTTGGTCAACTATGGTAGTAGAAGAGACTCAGAATTCTTAAATCATAGCTTAAAAATATTTACTATACTTTATCTCAACACAATAGCACCACAATTTAAATTATAAAATGGGCTTTGAACTGTAATTTAAGAAACAATTATAAACCAGAAGTAATGAAAGTTTGTATTATTTTTCTTTATCCCACTTAATTTCCTTAGGAATGACCCCTGTTCTGAGCACTGCTGTGAGCCATGTATAAAACTCTATTGAACTCGACGGTGAGGGACTTGGTTTGAAGCCGTGCAGCAATTGCTGCAGCTGTGCAAGTCTATAAACTCAGTGCTGAGCGACTGTGGCCAACTTGCCATTGTGCGAGCGAAGCTGAGATTTCCATTAAAACTTTAAGAGGAAAACATTTTCAATTTCATGTAGAAGCCAGACCTAGGGGATGGCAGAGACAGAAGTCCCAGGCCCTCTGCAGCTGTCACACGGGATGCCTTACTTCTTCTTTGAGTCACCCTGACTCCTTAGTGTTTACATCCCCACCAGCTTCTGCCCTGCTGGGCTGTTGCACGCTTGGTAGGCTTATGGAGATGATGCCATGCAAGAGATAGGCCGGCTTAGTAACAGCCAGGCGGGCCTTTTGTAATTTGCTGACAACACGATGGGTTCCAGATGTCCCTTCTTTGATATGTAGAAGGGCATTTATTTATATGAGAGCAAGTGTGTGTGTGTGTGTGTGTGTGTGTGTGTGTGTGTGTGTGCACGCGCGCGTGCAGGCACTCCCGAGTGTGGAGACAGGTGAGTTTGCTTGAATACAACTGTGCTATTTCTGTGGGGTTTAAAGTAGGGAAGGATAACAACCAAAGAAGAAAAAGCTCATGAGGAGAGGTCACACAGTACAAGTTTAATAGTCCGCTTGACCAAGTACTTTTTGTGGATATTCTGAATGGCAGTTGTGAGACTCGATTTCCTGGGCAAGCGGAGCTCTGCAGTCCTGTCTTCCTGAGTGGAGATGACTAGCTTAGGTCTTCCCATCTTCAGGCTTCGCAACTTGGCCATCGAAAGACCCAACAACCCGCTGACTTGTTTATATTACTACTTTGTACTTGAACACTTGTAGCTTGGGGTGGGTTTCCGGTGAATGTGCTTTGGGTCGAGCACACCTCCTTAGTCCTTCACTATGTGTCCCATGCACACACCATCATCTAAAACACAAACTAAACGGCTACTCTGTAACAAATAGAATATTTTCATTTAAGAGCACGTCTCACTTATATCTACCGCTGTGCTCTGAGTCGATACTTCAGTGTGTCACGTGTGTGGTGACCTTAGAAGACACGCTGTTACCAAAGGCCACCTCAGCTTCTGGCTCACCGCGTACAGCTGGCCTGGGTGTTACTCCACACTCTGGAATGGCCAGCCACATCTCATGCCTTGCTTCTCTCTCAATACCATCCCAGAGTTTTCCAGAGGAGGCTCTCAATGATACAAAACATACAGCCAAGACCTCCGTCTAACTAAGAAGTCCAGCCCAAGTGCCATTATTACAGCCATTAAAAGAAAGCAGCCCACAGAAGCCTGGCCCAGACTTGAATTCCCTTGGTCCTTTTCAGAGGACAGTTAACTTGGTGCTAATGTGCCCTGGTGAAATAAAGGATGGGTGATTGCTGCGGCAGTTTAGACACAGGCTTGCTATCCAGATCTGATTTGTACCAACATAAATAGTAACTCACGCTTTTATTCCAAGAAGATTTCTTACAGTACTTGTAAAGAGCTGTATTTACCTCACTGGGAGCTAACGTCACAAGGGCTGACCCAGGTACTGTGCAGGACCTGCCTCTGCCACTGCTAGGGGCAGAGATCAGCCTGTGCTCTCTCCAGGAAGGGCACGGGGCACTGAGAGCAGGCCATGGCCAGGGGCAGTGCAGCCTTCCATGGGAGAACAAAGCATGGGTAGAACAGCATGCAACATTTTCAATCAGACCCTGAATTAGACCCTGAGAAGGTTAAATAAAACAAAAGGCATCTCCCATAATGCATTGCAACACCACTGCTACTGCAGCCATCTCTGTCCTGCATGCTAACAGTGGGATCATCAGCAGAGGCTGGGCTGCCCTGGCAGGCACTCCAGATGTTGTGAGCTATATTGACTACTTAGGGTACCAGGGTACCCATGGCTGGGAGCAGTGTCTGCACTGGTATAAAGGCCTACCAAAAAAAAAAAAAAAGGAACGTTAAATGTACCCAAATGGTTGAACCCCTGAAGACAGGTATGGATTCCCAATAGTCCACATCATTAGGAATTTATGTATTTGAGTGAATGTCTTATAGATACCCTTAATGATACAGATCAAAATTACATTTGTATTATTGTGATTAGTTGTTGCTTATTATGTTATACTCAGTATTAATGTGGTACACTGTTACTATTTTTGCTTTTGTAAATTATATTCTAATTTATTGCCATGTTTCCTAACACCTCTCCTTTATTCATTCCCCTGCTTGTAATGAAAATGAGAGTCATTGTAACACTTGATGGAGTGAAATTTCATACCAGGCACAGATTTTTTTTAAAAAACATAGATAATTCAGTAAATAATAAAACTTCAGCTTGTAAAAATGATGCAGATGAAATTGTCTGTTTCCTGAAAAGCTTGAGCTAATCCCTTGTGGTATCATCCCTAGTCTAAATGGCTCAGGCAGTGCCACTGTGGAGGGGTTTGCCGTAATCTTATCATGTCTTCAGGGACTGTGTCTGTCTGAGTGCATTAGCTCTCATAAGTGCAAAAGCTACCCCTGCAGAATAGCTAGCCACATGCCAGAAGGGAGTCCACAGCCACTGCCACACACCGGCATTCACCAGTGGACAATTTCACCCTCTTCTTTCCCTCCCTATAAGTTATTCATTTTATTAAAGATACTTCACTGTGCAACAAGTACTGAACAACAAACTCATAGCTGAAGGAGTTTTCTACGATGGCTCCACTGGTGTGCAGATACATGGTGGGCATGCTTTTTCCGTCTTCAGACATTTCCTCCTAGGCTGAAGATGATACAGAAACCCATGACCCTATTTAATGCTTTCATAATAACTTCATCTGTTAACTCAGAAGACATGAGTGTCCGAACATGGTGCTATTTGACTATACCACCCCATGCTCCATACATACATGTGCACACTAAAATAAATCTAATTTGGCCAAGCGTGGTGGTAAATATTTATTATCACAATGCTTGGTAGATTGAGTCTGCTATGTATAAAGACCCTGTCTCAGAATAACCAATCAATCAGTCAATCGATTGATCGATCATCATTAAGATTAAGCCAAATGAGATGATTGGGAGTGTTTTCCCTAGACTAACCTAGGCCCCAAATTTGATATGAACACTCAATTGATGAAGAGATTATGGAAACCAGCCATTTAACCACAAGCTCCATTTGCAAAGCATAAGTCTGCTAGGGCTGGGAGAAGGGAAGGGACGAGATTCTCATTGGCTTAAACTCTGCGACTGTAATAGACATATTTTTGTACTTCAAGCATCAGTGAGATGTTTCTTTCTTTCTGCCGCATCTGTACCATGTTATCCTGCTATGGTACTGGCTCTCAAAAGGCTCTCCCACTTCCTAGGAGGCACTAGTCCAACCCGTAAGCCATTATCAGCCGAAAAGCAGGGTATTTGCACAAACAAATTAAAAACAAACTTACATATTGATTTGGATAACAAAGTGAATTTGAATGGCTGGCATACAATTCATTCTTTTTTAAAGAAAAGGAGAAAGAAATTTAGAAGGAAGAAAAAAAACTTAGCCCAGGAGAATTGGAAATTCTAAATAGACGGTCATAGTACAGACATCATCAAATCAGTCTCTGGATAGAGAGTGACAGATAGGTAATCCGTACTTGGAATTTTTTCAACTCTTATTGATTCTTTGTGAATTTCATATCATGCAGCCCAATTCCAATCATGTCCCTACCCCTCTATACCCACTCTTTGCAACACACCTCCTAAAATAAAATAAAACAATAAATAAATAAAATTTAAAAATCTCGCCGTGGAAGCTGTGGTGTATCACACAGTTACCATTTTGCCTAAACAGCTTTACCTGCAAACGTTCATTGCAACGACTCATTGGTGTGGTTCGAGGCCTCTGGTTTTGCTGCACTATCAGTACTGGACCCGCCTTAGGGGCCCCTCTCAGACACCCTGTTGTTTCCCTGTGTCACTGAGCAGGAGAGCTGACTCTGATGGCACGAGCACCTGAGAGCCAGCCCTTTCTCTTGTCAGCTGTGGCAAGCAAAGTGGGAGCGCTGGTGGGCTGAACTGCACAGCCAACCACCCAGGCTCAGACCCAGGGCTCTGAGTTGGTCCACACCAACATCCATCTATGAACTGCTGGGGCGCATGAAGGGGCCGGTCCAGCAAAAACAAAGCTGTGGTTGGAATTTTAGTTTATATCATTAGAACATGTGGAATAACCTAGCATAGGGCTTCAAAAGAACAACTTTTCAAAGTAGTGCTGTGCTTCAGATTTCAAGACTCAAGTTCAAGAGCAAAGCAGTCTTGTCTCTCTTCTCAGAGGGTTACTTTAAGCATCCGTGCCCTTCATTTCTCCATAGACAGTGCATCTGAGGCTGTATCTATGGAGACGGTTCTTCTTTATGAAGGAAGGCCCTATAATACCTGTGTTGAATATTTTGATCATGTCCTCCCCTGGCCTATTGGAAGCTTTGACTTACAGAAGTCACTTTTCACCACGTTGTCCTGTGTTCATCAAATCACGGAAGGCCCTGCACTGTCTGATGTCTTTGGTTCTGTGCATTGCTTTTCAGCACAAGGTTACAGAACACCATGTCTGACCAGATAGATTTCATTTGTCTGTGCCTTATTACTTGTGAAAAACCAATCTTCTTGGATCTTGAATCGCATCTCTCTGATGCTAGTCAGCTGTAAAAGTACCTGAAAGAATCAGCTTTTTCTTTTTTCTTTTCTTTTCTTTTTTTTTTTTAAAGGAAGGAGTTTTCTTGTCTCACTGTTTCAGTCCTTGGCTGCCTGCTTCCATTGGTTTCAGGCCTGTGCCAGGGCAAAGCAACACACTGGGAAAGGCCTGGGAGAGATTAGAACTATTGACTCAAGGCAGCCAGGGGGGTAGAGAGAGGGAGAGGCCAGGCTATGCCCCAGCAACGGCAGATGTGTGTAGCAGGTAACCTTATGAGTTCACACACTCCCGTGCACACAGTAAAGTGCTATTGAGGCCGCAGAGATCCCAATCAAAGACATCAGTAGGAGATGTCAGTCTAAGGCCACCCCAGGAGTAGAAGCATTCAGTCATCCCTTCATCTGACTCACAAGTACTTAGCAACTGCATCACTCATGTCCTACACTAGGCACTGAGCATATGGCCCTCGTTGGATAGGTTACAGAAAACCCCTGAGGACAACACTGTCAACTGGCAAGTCGCTATCAACTGAGTCAGTTGCTAATAGTCACAGAACCAGTGAAAGGATTGTTCCTTCTTTGGCATGGGGGGGATGGGAGGGCGGGAGTCTTATCTATAGCTAGGATGGGTAGTTGGGGAAGATGCCTATAGGTAGAGAGAAACTGACTCACTAGTCAGGGCCTCTGGGTCCAAGAAGGGGAGCTTTGGTCTTCCATCTTGCCATGGTGGGTGCTCACGTTCAGGGTGGAAATCCAGTGTCTGGCGACAAAATTACAAGTGAGGACTGTAGTGGTTTGTAAGCATGCAGTTAGCATTTGTAGGAAAGTAGGTCAGAGCCAGTCTAGGGGAAAAGACGTCTTTCCCAGCCATCTGCAGGGTACGCTCGCCTTCCCAGGAAACCTTTGCTGTAAACCGCGGAGCCAATTCTTGCCTCACAGCCCCCATGCCTTTCCCAAGCACAGCAGATAACCTGAGTGGCCCTATTTCAAGACAGCTGGAACATTCCTAGGTTAGCTTCAGTACAAGTTTTAAGGAAGAGAGATGGGTTTTTCTCTATCTCAGTCAGACTGGGGCCACTGGGACTTGAAAAACTTAGGTCATCAGGTCCCCACCAGTGAGAACATTCTTGACCTTCTGTGGTAGGTCCACGGAGTGGAACCAGGTGTTCTTTCAGCCCATGCCAGAATGTGCTGGCCGCCCAACTGGCCTCCTGCCTCCACCCCATGATGGGCTTTGTCTGGCCCTCTACCAAACAGCTGTTCTGAGAACCACAGGTGGCCGCCCACGTTCATGCCCAGCCAGCAGCTGCACTGGCCTGACTCAACCTGGCAAGACACGTGGCTCCGCCCCTCTGCCCCGGCTTTTCCCTGCGCCAGGTGACTCAGGGGACCAGTGAGTGAGAAGGCGAGCCAGTGCTTAATTGGACGCACTCACAAAGCCGTTTGTGGCTCAAAGATAATCAAATAGGACAGTATGCTCTCTTCCTTCTCTCAATATCACCAGGATTAGTATGTTTAAAAGTCAAGTTGATTTGATATGAGTGAATAGAGCTTCCATTCCAGTTTGGTGTGTGTGTGTGTGTGTGTGTGTGTGTGTGTGTGTGTGTGTGTGTGTGTGTTTTGAGACAGGCTTTCCCTCTGTAGCCCTGGCTGCCCTGGACTCACTTTGTAGACCAAGCTGGCGTCAAACTCACAGAGATCTGCCTGCCTCTGCTTCCCAAGTGCTGGGATTAAAGGTATGTGTCACTCATTACACCTGGCACTGTTGTGTGTATTATTGATAGAATTTTAAAAATCATTTCCTGGTGATGTCCATGGTTAATATGAAGACAAGGACAATGACATCCCCAACTTCAAAAACTGGTGTCAACAAGACCATCCTAAGGACTTAGATGAAAACGGCACACCAGAGCATATTAGGCGGACCATACCATGGAGGGGGCCAAACCGTGTGCTCTGAACCAATGGGATGGGCAGAAAACTAATCACAGCCAAACTAATCAGAATGAGAAATAATTTGGCTCATAGTGTTAAACTTTACTGCCTAAGAAACTAGCAAGACAGGTCAGCAGGCAAAGGCATTCGCAATCAAGCCTGGGTACCTGAGTTCAAGCCGACAAGATGGAAGCAGAGAATTGATTCCTGTTGGTTATCCTTTGTCCTCAACATGCATGCTGACACACACGTCACACACACACACACACACACACACACACACACACACACACACACACTAAGTAAACACAAAAAGCCTTTTATAGAGCCTTTCAAACAGAAAATAGTAAAAATAAGCATTTTGAGATTAAAAAGAGAACTAATCTTGAGAGAACAAGATGTAATAGAAGAAAACACAGGACCTATTTATGTGACATTCGTATGTTAAAAGACCACAAGAAGTAATAACTGGGCAACACATGTAGGCCTGCAGTGTTGCTGGATGCAGGCTGGGCCAAGAAGGCGCTATTGCCTGATGTACCTATCTACGTCTCCATTACTGTGGGATGGTCCCACTGAGGGACCATAATCTTAATCTGACATTTAATCTCAGTTTCAGAAATTATCTGTACAAAATCTCCCCTATCTCTGCCTTTTAGGGCCACTGTGCTGGCACTCCATTCCCTCACATGTTCTTTGCTCAATTTAGCTTGTAAAATAAAAATTCAGATCTGTCTTGGAGTTTTGAATTTGCTTCTTTAGACTGTCTCCCAATGTAGGATGGGTTGGCTTTTTGGGGAAAAAAAAATCAAACTAAGTCAATCTCAAATCTACTAAGTAATTTGCATGTAATAATTTTGGTCAAAAATAGCAGTCTTAATGTGCTGTAAAATTAAGACTGAAAAAGTAGCTGCAATTGTGCTCTGAGTAGGTGACGAGGTTAAAGCGTTTCACATATTTCAATATAAAAATGATGGTGTTTTTTTGTCTAAAAGTGACTGATATTGCTGTTGCTTCTTCTTCTTTTTCTTCTTCTTCTCCTCCTTCTCTTCTCCTCCTCCTTCTCCTTCTCCTCCCCCCTCCTTCTCCCCCCTCCTCCTCCCCCTCCTCCCCCCTCCTCCTCCTTTTCCCCCCTCCTTCTCTTCCCCTCCTCCTCCTCTTCTTTGGTTTTTCAAGGCAGGGTTTGCCTGTGTTGCTTTGGCTGTCCTGGACTCCGTATTGTTGACCTTGCACTCATAGAGATCCAGTCCACGACAGGAGTGCGCAGCTGCACCTGGCTCACATCACTTCTTAACTCAATGTAAAAGTCAGATGCTGCCACAGTGTGTAAATGTCTTGTTCTTTCCAACTCCAAAACAGGTGGGAACCTGAACCACCTGATCGGTGCTATCTGTCTGGTGAAGAAAGATCTCTGTCCAGGCTGAGGCTTGAGTTACCCTTGAGAAACCAAGCTTCTTCCCTAGACCCTGGAAATTAGTGAATAGCTCATTTCTCTTTCAACGAGTCTCCGAAGAAAACACCTTTTTTTTTTTGAGAGGAGCCAATTAAGCAAGGTCTGTCAGCGGCACTAGTGAGAATGCTGCTGTGTGCACACTGATGGGGTCGGGGCGGCAATGGCTCCACACAGATGTGCCCCAGCACAAGGGCACATGCACCCTGTTCAGTAGCTTCAACACCATCCTCTTTTCTTTTTCTGTTTTCTTCCTTCCTTTGTTTTTTTTTTTTTGGGGGGGGGGAGCAGGGAAGGGGTTGAGGCAGGGTTTCTCTGTATAGCCTTGGCTATCCTGGACTTGCTTTGTAGACCAGGCTGGCCTCGAACTCACAGAGATCTGCCTGCCTCTGCCTCCCCAGGTGCCGGGATCACAGGCGTGCGCCACCACGCCCAGCTCCATCCTCTTTTCTTACGGGAAATCCAAAATGAGCCTTAACTAGCAGAGTTATCAACTTTCTAGCCGTGAGGGTCCCTCTCTTGGTCTCCCTTAATGGTGACTCAGCTACTACCTAAACCTCCAGGGGGAAGGCTGCCATTCTTGAGAGCTGAGAGTGAGCCTCTCAAGGAAGGTAAAGGACCCCCCAGCTCTGCATTTCCAGCTCAGGGTTTTAGTATGTATACATGTTAAGATAGAAACCAAACACTGTTTCTCAACTTTTTTTTTGTCTGAAATTTGTCTGAGAATCCATAATATATTCCCCCCCCCCCCATGGTATATATCTCTTACAAAATAGCCAAATCATTTTAAATGTCTTTCCTCCCCTTAAGCAGCCCTTTTAGAAGCTCCCTGGGCAGGTAGGGGTTCCTTCTTTATAATTATCAGTGTCAGTGAAGGCACTTCTGGAGCTATTGTCTGGTTTTAAATGATAACTTCATTTTAAAACTAATGTTGGCAAGGCATGGTGGCTAACTCCCATAATCCTAGAATACTCCAGCAGGAAGATTGACAGTTCAAGGCCAGTCACTTCTAGACTATCCTGGGTTCTACAGTGAGACACATTCTCCAAAAACCAAAGGGGGCATTGGCCCCTCCCTACCATAGTCTAACCAGATTGATCTTTACCTACAACTTCAGAATTTCGTTGCTGTTGATTAAGAGAAAAGCCTTAAAATTCAGAGAAATGGCATCTGTTCAGGGAGGTCTAAGGAAAAGTGAGACATTATGTATTTAGTTAAAGTATTATCTTCATAAGGGCCCAGCATGCTAAAAGAAAGAATAAAGTGTCCCCTGAAAAGCTAGAAAATATTAATCCATAGTGTCTTATTTTCTCCAATTATCAACACTTGCTTGTCTCGTTTTATTTTGTGCATTTTTTAACCTAGGCACAAAGAGAGGGGTTCAGTGACATCAGTCTTTGCCCAGTTCTCAGTGTTGGCATAAAGATTTTGTGGACTGCGCGCAGTTTACCCTGGTTCATTCAAATGCTGATTTCTCTACCCCACTATCTGGTTTCAATCCAGACATTGCATTGTGATGTTTATTCTAAATATCTCCTGTCTCAAGTTTGTGTAAACATGTCCATTTATTTATACAAACACAAGCAGAGAACGCCATTTGTTCTCTGTTCTGCCAATAAAGCACCAACCAGCCAATGCTGAGCAATACAGAGAATAAATAGGGCGGGACATCCAGGACCAGCAAGGGATGGTAGAAGTGGAGACTGAGCCATGAGGAGAGGATCAAGAAGCATTAGGAGGAATGAACCAGAGCAAGGAGATGATTTTATTTTATTTTATTTTATTTTTTACCTTCATATTTTTTATTAATTTATTCGTATTACATCTCGATTGTTAGCCCTTCCCCTGTTTCCTCCCATTCTTCCCTCCCACTTCCCCCCTTCTCCCCTCCCCTATGTCTGTGATTGAGGGAGACCTCTTCCCCCTATATATGCTCTTAGAATATCGAGTCTCTTCTTGGTAACTTGCTATCCCTCCTCTGAGTGCCGCCAGGCCTCCCCATCCAGAGGAAGTGGTCAGAAAAGGGGCACCAGAGTTCGTGTGAGAGTCAGATCTCACTCTCCACTCAATGGTGGAGAATATCATGTTTGTCGGCTAGGTCTTGGTAGGGGTTCGAAGTTGGAGATAATTTTAAAAAGCAAGTAGGACTGAAAAAACTGGGCTGGGAGGAAGCTAAAATAGCTTGGAGGTTTGGATGGAGTCATTATTACTCAATATTGTACTCTAGTCTAATTAAATGAATCATAGTCTCTCTATGTGGCTATTTTGGAAAAGAGCTGGTTAAAAAATAACTTGTTGCATTATTAATAATATGAATCAACATTAACTGTTAATAATTGTTCTATATCCCACAACGGCCACCACATGATGGGTCTTGTTTTCACCCACATACCTCCAGCCTGGGTAATTTTTTTGTTTGCTTGTTTGTTTTTGTTTTGTTTTGTTTTGTTTTTTGTTGTTGTTTTTTGAGACAGGATTTCTTGGTGTAGCCTTGGCTGTCCTGGACTTGATTTGTAGACCAGGCTGGCCTTAAACTCACAGCAATCCACCTGCTTCTGCTTCCCTGAGTAATGGGATTAAAGGTGAGCACCAGCTTTCCTTGATTAATTTAAATAGCTGTTACAGCATTTAAGTGCTCTGGGCTTTTAATTATTTTTTTGTTGTTGTTGTTTGTTTTTTGTTTTGTCTCTGAGAACAGTGGAAACTTGCTTGCCTGTTGACAAGCCTAAATTCAAGGAGCTGTAGTGCCAGGCAATCAACAGTCACTAAAGCCACACAAGCCAGTGGCAGCCAAGTCTGTCACCTCACACCCAAGAAGAACAAGGAAACAAGGACGATGGGTGACCAGAGTCAAAGCATCAACAGAAAGTGAGGAAGAACTCTGGGGAGGGACTGCCAGGGAGGAACACCACCATCATCATCTGCCTGGTGGACGACTTGGGATCTTAGGGTAGGAACTGGCTGGACACTGGGGCAATTTGCATTCAGACTGTTCCTTTTATAGTATGTCACAGGTTAAGCCAGGGAAGGGGTCACACACTGTATCTTGTTCCCTTTGGCCCAATCAGAGAAGTGACCTCGTGTTGTGCCTCCAGTCAGAAGGGAATCATGTGTGTGAGGTGAGTAGTTCATGATCATCATGGGCCCAGCCTTGCTGCCTCTTGTCTCAATAAGACATTTTTTAAAAAGCCACAAACAAGCAAGCAAGCAAACAAACAAATGATCAAAACTTGTCAGTCCCAGTTTAGAGGAGATGGAGCCGGGAGAGTTTTGAGTTCCAGGCCAGTCTGGACTACATCGAGATGTATCTGCCCACTGGTGGGCGAGTCTGAGCCCAAGGAGCAGATGAGAAAACAGTTCCTGGCCCGATTCTCTGCAGTGGGCCATGCCTAGGGAGCTGAACGCTGAGCATCACCTCCATTGTCTGCGCTCAGAGGACTGCATCAAAAATAATTCACTGGGAGATGTGGCTCTGTGGACTCTCAGCCAGGTGATACCAAACCCTTGGTGCGGCCACCTTGTTCACACAGATGTAAAAAGTTTAAAGCTCACTGAACTATGTGCACACAGGTGTACAAACATGCATGCACACACACACACACACACACACATAAGCACACTGCACATGTAATGATAAAACTCACTAAACTATATGCTTACAGGTGTTTACCATGCACATACACACTTGCACACGCAATAATGGAGCTCACTGAATGTAGGCACGCAGGTG